>NW_028186801.1:2475965-2723543 GCF_003343005.1 Rhea americana | reverse complement strand
CTTTTTTTTTTTTTTTACTTGCTAAAATAAGTTCTAATTCTTTTGTTTTTAAGTGCTTGTTGGTAGTTTATAAATATCCTATCAAAATCATATGCAAAAGTATTTTTTTAAATGTCTTCAAGTATTCTTTTTCCACAAGTGCCAAGGTGACAGATGACAGCACTAGAGAGAACATGCAGAATGCGTTGTGCTTTTTGGCCGCCAGTAAGTCCTGGGAAGGTTGGGTATCGAACACGACTACGGTAATTCTAAACCAGCCTTGCGAGCCATCAAATCACATCAAACTCTGCTCTACAGAAAAAGCCTAAAGGTGTGTGTGACATTTTCATTCTGTACAGTCTAAATCCTCCCACATATCAGCCTGTCAAAGAAGAGAACAACTGGGGATTATCTTCTAATAGGTACACCCGCACCCACAGAACAGAGAGCAAAGGGAGCTGTTTACTTTTTGATTTCAGTTTATTGATTGATTTTTTTTTCTTCTGTTTTCCTTCCTTCCTTCATTAGAACTGCAGGTTTTGCTCAGGATTAGTTTATTCATTGCTTTTTATTTGAGGCRGCAGGAGGAAGAATAGTATTTTTCCCCCATCTATAACCTGCCCACAGCACAAGGTCCGACAGCAAAGTACAGCTGTGTTAAGGCACGGCTCACAGGACCGTCTCTTGTAGCTGTTTAACTAGGGAATAATAATATTCTTTCAGGATCAAGCCTTCCATCGATGCTTGGGAAATGCTTTGGAATAATCTCTCTAGATCGTGGACCCACTGGTGTCAACAGCATGCTCCCAGAATGCCTTTAGGAGTATACTTCTGTTCTTAATAACAAATTTTTGCTGACAAAAGTAGTCAGAGCAGGACTGGACCCAAGATTGGACTATCCCAATGAATACGTAATTTCAGACCTGTATTTAGTGCCTAGTAGGTTTAAACAGTTAAAAAGTTCATCATGGACTTCTTTTGATTTACATTCTTTTTGGGAGAGCTGCAAGGGTCAGAGAGAAACAATCAGATTAAAACTGTGTGACAGCATTCAGAGAAAGAGCAGAAAAAAAAACAAAGACACAAACACTTACATGACAAAAAAAAAAGGCAAAGAGAATGGAATTAAACAAAAATGTGCATATCACAGCAGCTTTGTTGGCTGGTCCTAGCTCGTCTTTCTGAAGATGCTTCTTCTCTTTTTATTCCTGCTTTTGTGACCCTCTCTAGTACCCAGCAGAGCCTACTACAAACACCTCTTGGTGCTATTATGCCTTGATTAGTAGATAGATTCCAAGCTGCTACCAGAATCCATCAGCATGTTAAAACATCAGGCATAAGCGATTTGATATGGTTTGTGGCAAACTTGATCTCTGTGAGGGGAGACATTTTCCATGCAATGTACCTTCCCAGCAGTATCACTTTTCACCGGCTAATGTATAATAATGTATAATACGGTTGTATATTGTGTCTTATGGAATCAAGGTAAGTTCGAGTGCAACTTACAACGGTCATAATTTTACATTATACAAGTACAATATAGATAAAATTTCTAACAGTTTTCACTCGAGCATGAATTGTAGATATGCCAAGTTGAGTCTGATGGTGAGAAACAACAGAGACATTCGCCAGTTTCAAATATTTTAATGCCTCATTATTTCTTCTCCCGAGAACAAAAGAAGTTACTAGGTCTGATTTTTAAGCTTCTCAAATTTTATGGGATCAAAATATAGTCAATGCTACTAATTCTTCAAAAAACATCTTCCTGCTCTGTTTTACCTACTCAGGTTTCAAAATCATGGAAGGTTTTAGCTATGCAAAGAAATCATTCAAATATATTGCATAAATACATGAACAAATTGAATGTTTTTCACCTATTGAAGTTAATCTTTTAACTGGTAGTTAATCAGTACCATTTGAGTGAAGTCGGTAGAGTGACTCAGATTTCCCTGATATATTTGTGCAACATCATTGATGTAACTCATCAAACTCACGATAATGCTGTTGTGGTGATGCCTCCTTATCCCTAGAAAATCTTCCCTGTGCTAGTTTGATTGACATTGACTTCTSACTTATTGCAGTTGCTCTTAGAAATCCCTACATTACCTGGTGCCCACAATGAACTCTTTTTGACTTCTTTATCATCTCCCAATATGTCACAGCAATCTATGCTCTCTAAAGAATAAAAGAGTAACAAAAAAGAAAGCAACATTTAACTTCTGTTAACCAGATCATCATGAAAATTATGTCACAGCTGAACAACTGAACTTACTGTCTTGTTGTCTTCGTTTATTCTTTTTAAGATTTCTGTTACCTGAACCTGCCCATCCATCCTTCCTTAGGTAAAATCACCACCAAAATCAATTAAAAAAAATCTGTTCTTTTGCTTTAAGAGATCAGTATTTCCCTTTTATTATTAAACTTAAAATTTAACATTGCAAACATTTCTAATTTATGAGTTAATTTACTCACACAAGTAATTCCATTGAGGTCAGTGGAACCGAACTCAGCCATCTGAATTTATCCTCATACACGAGTATTTGCAGGCAGTATGCCTGAGACTGTATGTTATTTCTGAGTGTGGCTCTAATTTCTGTAAAGTGTCTAATGCAATGTATTCTGTATTATGCAGAAAGAGGATGCAGTAATAACAATCATCATAATGTACAGAGATTTAAGGAGTACAGAGTGGAGAAAAAATGATCTGGATAGTTGATATTCAGTTTTCCTGTCTCTGTGCAAATGTAGCTCACCTAAGAGTTTACAAAAGTGCATGTACATCTGTTGATTACTTAAAGTATCATCTCCTCAGAAACTAAGCTAAACCAAGGAACATCCCAAAAGGCCAAAACCTTCTGAAATTCACTGAACCTTCAATTTCATATTTGCACATTTCTTTTTCCCTCTCTCTTGTTAAGCACCTGAGCCGTAAGAAATACTTATTGAAAAAAAAAAAAAAAAAAAAAAAAAAAAAAAAACTCAAGAAAAAAGTGGGACCTCATTCTCTGGAGGGCGAAATCCATATGCAAGATTTACTCTGAAATTTGGCAGAGTGAGAGATGCATGGTGAAGGATGGCCATAGGGCAGACTAACTTACTACCTATTCAATGACTTCTCTGAAATACTTCTACGGTGTTGCTGAGTACAAACTACAGCAACATAGCATGCAGCTTCTGAATTATTTTGCATCTAGGTTAGTAGCATACCAATCAGCTACTTGATTGCTGTTTTCAATGTTTTAAACAAACCAAAGGAAAATCCTAGWATACTCATATCAATAATAGGTCAGATCCTAAGTTAATGAATGAATTTGACAAAGTTGTTCTGGCATACGTTATTTGAGGTTTTGGTCTATTATTTCTAAAATATTAGAGTAGGGCTTCAGCTAGTGTAAATCAGTACAACTTCATTGACTTCAGTGGAACCACTCCAGTTTTCCCAGGCTGAGGATATTGGTTTTTATGTAAATACAGAGAACTTGATTTATTTCTACATTGCACTGGTTTTCTGTGTGGAATTAAATTGTTTTAAATTAAAGCTACTCTGGTACAAAGGTAGAGCAACAGAGTGATGAATCAGGCCCCGAYCACCCTAGGGGGTTCTGATCAGCTTGTTAGGGAAAGTCTTTCTGTATATCAGCACTCAATACGGCATCTTTCCTTGGAGATGCTGAGAGTGAATTGTTCTGTGACACCAGCACACTGTGATCATAAAGCAGCTTCATCTATCGGAGTATCGCTCTCCTGCAGGTGGAACTGGCCCCATCAACAGTGCTGTGCTATGCCATCCCTCTAGGCTTCCTCTCTGAGTGCCCCGTATGTGGAAATTCCCCAATCCTGCAGAATACCAGTTTGCTTCTGAGAAGCTTAAGTCGTGTTGAATTGTAGCAGTACCCTCAAGGATGTCTCCTAACCACAAGCCTTTCCACAGCACTTATCTTTCACCCTGCTTGTAAATTCCACATGCAGTCCTTGTGTACCACCTACCACCTGTCTCCACTGCTTCTATACTCCAAAACTCAGGCAAAGTGACAATACCAGACGACTGGCTTCCGCCTGAGGGCTGAGCTGGAGGAGATGCACGGGACATGCCACTAAAGGGGTGTCCAGGATTCTTTCAGATTCCAGGGTTAATAGTACTGAACTTGAGAAACTGCCATTTGTCACGTGTGAGAATTTGCTAGACCTAGGAGGTTATAACAAAGCTAGAAATATAGTAGAACTGGAAATACACACACACACACACACACATATATGTATACATATCACAGCTCTACAGTTCAGTCATGAGTGCATGGTACAATGTCCGCTCTTGCTCTTTCTTCAAGGGCCATCCCTCCTGTATAGTTTTCCCCAGATTCTCCAGCAATTAGTGCACGGTACAGCAACCACTCTCACCCCTCATGGGCTACTGCTCTGGTAGAGTTTTCTCTGGTTTCTCCTCATCGTGCTGCTGACATCAGTGATGTCCCTGCTGACTGGTCAGTTTTTGAGTCTACAGGCCAGCTGATCGTGAATCCAAGTCCACACGGGTGTATGTGGCTTACTCCCTTCTACACCCAGCCAGAACGTCAGTGTACTGCCATACCAAGGCTGCATATCTCTAGTGAATAACAGTGCTCATATCAGCAGGYGACCTTGTGCTCAACCCATGGCCCTGCTCAGTGGGTAGCATTGTGCCCATTAACAAGTCATTCTGTGGGGAATGGCTTCACAGGGCCAAGATGTGTATGGTTTGGGTCTCCAGTGTTATTTCTCCTTTATCTGGACTTGTCAATCACGGGGTTGTTAGCGGGTATGCCCTCAGGCTAGAGCAACCTCACAATGTGGCAGTCCTTGGCCATAGTGCTCCTGGAGTTTGTTAACTCTTGGGGAGCACCCCGGAGCAAACTCATCTTCTATGGGCTGCACTATCTGCAGTCCCACGCTTGCCTATGTGGTGCCTGTTGATGCATCAACTGCAGTGTGAGATGAGGTGCTCTTCGAAATTCCCAGGGCTTGGCTGAATGAGAGGGGGTACTGCCTCTGCGTCCACACCTCTGAAGGCTATGACATTATGGATACACATCATTAGCATCTCTGGTGGGATCACCAGACAATATACGCAAAAACAGTGGTAGGCTTTCAAGCTGAGAGACTCCAGAAGGCCGTTCACCTCAGATGACCCTTGACTAGGGTCTGGTGAGTCTGGGTATGATTCTAATAGTCCTAAGATATCCACAAGTGGGTTTTGGGGCATGGCATTYTCCTTGTGAGTTCTGCATTGGCTATTGCTAAGCTTAAACTGATAACTAGCAGAAACTGGTTCATGACAAGGAGTTACAAGCAGAGGTATGTTTCACTCCAGTAACCCATCCATGTTTGTGTGATGTGCACAGTTCAGCCAAAYGAGAGACTAGCTAGACTGTAAATCCAGCTGTTGCTTATTTGTAGAAGACAGATTTTCCTTTTAATTGATTTTTAGGTACACTTAGTGCAAGAAAACAAAGCCTGATGTAAAGTAGAGAATTTAATACCATTCATCTTGTGACTTTTGACATTTGTACCTTTAACCTGTATTCAAAATTTGCCCTCCCTGTTGATTAGGYGTCCAATCTGTCAGTCATTCTGCTCTCAAAATTCCATTGATTTCCAAAGAATTTCACCATGCAGAATGACAGCTCTAATAAACAATTTTCARTGCTTGGTGAAAGTTGGATAAAGTTGGATGTTGTGTGATTTCCAGTACAAATGATTYGATTCTTTTGATTCTGACTGGATAAAATAAAGGGTAAAATTAAACTGACAATAACACTAGGCGGAAAAATATCTATCTGTGATTCTGTGACTGAACATAAAACTCTTTATAGTCACGTGTTATGATATATATGTTTGACCTAGGCACATAATTTATTATGCAGCAGGAGCCTTAAGCTGAGTGCCTGATACCCTAGCTCAGGATGACAGTTCAGGGAACCTGCAAGTGTGCCCTCAGAGTTCAATGCTTCATTGAACTCACTTGATTCTCCCTCTCCTTTCTCAAATCAAGAATTTAAAAACCAGAATGTTTTATTATTGCTGCATTATATTGCTATTAAAGTTAATAGAACAAGCTAAGACATCCAGATGTCAGTACAACYAGTTTTATTAACAAAAAGGCCAGCACAGAAGAATAATTCACAGGTATGATTTCAATATATATCACTATAGAATAATCCAATTTTACTAAGACARCACTTTTTATGCCAGAATGCTTAATTTCTTTCTTTTCAGCAAAATACTCTTGGCTTGAATGCATGTTCATCCTGAGAGCTCACCTCATTCTTACCATTATAGTGCCAAGGGATGAGGAGGTGTCTTATGGAGAAATGCATCTGGCATTGATCTATGTTAAGTTGTTTTTTAGCCAGTGGTAATGCAATGACAAGCCTTTTAGAGAGATGATGAATGTAATGTAGTGTCTTTGAACATGAATTTTTTGTGTGGAACCTAATTAACAAACCTAAACTAGTTCTATTCAAATACTCTGGAAAGATAACACCAGTCACAAATGTTAAATATCTGTTTTGCTTTTCTTTGCTTACTCATGCATTTATTCAACGCTTGCTATAGCAGTTTATCTAAAATTAGGTCCAAAGCAATTTAGGCAGCCATACCTTATGTGAGAGATTCTGTAGAAGGCTTTAAATCATACTGACAGCCATTAGAACTTGCTTAAAAGAAAAACATTTCTGAACAATTTTAGGTCTAACAATGGAACTTTTTAAAAGATTAAAAATCTCCACGTTGTATACGTATTTTTGAATGGTTCTGACTTTCAGAAAATTATGCCATATATAAAAGTTGAAGACCCAGTACAGCTATTGAGTTATATATCGTACCCTTGCTAGCACTTTTAATAAAACTGAGCTTGTCAGCACAAAATTTAAGTTATTTGGAGCTTCCTAAACCTTGACCTCTTGAACTCTGAGTTCAATACTACTCAGAAATAATTCAGTAGGCAAGGGCATGATGCACAGTTTACTCTGTGCTTAACTTTTAGCTTTAGAAACTTCAGTCTACAGCACCTTCTATATATGCTGGGGAAAGACAGGCTTCTCTGGAGAGTGACTTTAAATACTGAAGTTAACAAGCATTAGCAGAAGGTCCAAACTAAGTGCTTAGAGTTAAAAGTGCAGGACTTTGGCCACAGTGACTGAGTAAATAAAAAAAATTCACATTTGCTCCTCTGGCAGCCTTTCTTTCCCTCTTCTCCATTCACTCTCCTGTCTCAGATTTATATTTACTTGTGTGCTAACACAAGTCATTTTGAATTTTGCAACCAAGAAGGAGCTGAAGAATGTTTATTTGAATGTTGCCTTTTTTCTGCTCACACCTCGCCCTCATTTGCAGGAGATGGTGTGCTGTGAACAGGAAATTCCTGGGAATGTCTGTTGCTTGTCATCAGGTGTTGGCATGATTTTATACTTTTAATGCATCCCTCCAGTTCTATTTTGATGTAGCCTGACAATCAGTGGGGCAGGGTAGCTCAGTTGGTTAGAGCRTGGTTCTGCTAATGCCAAGGTCGTGGGTTCAGTCCCTGTATGGGCTGCGCTGRGGGTTGGACTAGATGATCTCCAGAGGTCCCTTCCAACCTTACCATTCAATGATTGTATGAATTATGTCAAGGATCTTCATTTCTACTTCATGCAAAGTTCACATATTTTTCAAGTCTCTTCAATTTTTTACTACACTTACAATAAAATAATTATAATTCATTTTTAAGGTCTTTTTAATTTTATATTTGTCATTAAAAATGCCTAATTTGCAGATAGTTCCCCCCAAAAAATATTAGATTTCTATGTTGTTTTATTTTTACAAAAATAATTTTCATGTAAATATCTTTTAAGAGGAATTTAAGAAGAAAATAAAAAGCAGTTCTGCTCTCTGTTCAGAGGCATAAATCTGATCTTCCTGTTTCTGATATGGTGAACAAAGAAGATGCAAATTAGAAGTTCTGCACAAGGTCATATCACCCATCAGGACATCATCAAACTATACATTACTATAACCAACGTCACATAAGAAAATGATGGGGTCAGAATAAGATTCTCAGAGGGTGATAACTGAGATCTCTAAGTCCAAGCTTACAGTTTTGATAAGTAAATTTACATATAAGTGAGAGTAACCTTTGTGAGATAAGGAGAGATCATGTTGTCCCAACCTGTCAGGCTTGCTGCATGGACTTAAGTCTACACAGAGCTGTGCTCAGTCCTTCATTGCGCTGCCTAGACCTCTCCCTCTCTAACACTCAGTCCAGTTGCTGCTCTGCTGCCTGAACTTCTTCACATATGTGCTGCTCTTCCTGTTTTGCTGATAGATCAGGCACTGGTTATTAATCACTTAAAAAAAATGGGATGGCCTCATGGGGGGAAAAATCCATGTTTTAGCTATATTTATGCACATTTTCAGATGGCTGTGTCTTGACACATCTAACTTATATGATCATTCTCTTTGTTGTTTTCATTATATTTGAAAGGAAGTCACAATAATCCTACTTTTAACAAAACTGGTTGTATAACAAGGTCTGGTCAAAATTTTTCCTTTCCTTTTTTGAATAACAGGGAGCAAGCGAGAATCTAGACTTGAAAGATACTGTCCTGAAACTTAACGGGGCTGAGTGCAGATGTGAGCTAGTACAGCAAGTTGTTAAGAACTCTTTAAATAATTTTGGTAGTTTTTTCCCATTTGACTGTGTCTATCTTGGTTCTAAAGAAATACATCTGAAATAATAAACCTTTGCAAAATATTAAAACTTGTTGTTTATGTCCTTATCACAGCTCATGTGTTGTGTCTTACAAATATTGATTTGTACATGAAATCAAATTTGTAATGGTTGTGTTTTCTATTCTTGATCCTTCTCCGAAGTAGGAATCATAATCCAAAATCAATAAGTATTGTCTAGCACATACAAATACATCTAAGTGAATTGTGGACCATTTATAAAGTTTCCTTGTTCATATATACAATACGTATAACAATTTTGATTGTCAATCTGATGTGATTGATTGTCTCTTCTTAAATAGTGGAAATACTTTTTATGATAGCATTTTATTCATATAGTTTGTTGACTTGTTAGGGGTTTGGTTTTCTCTTCAAGTCATGGTTGAAACTTGCCTGAAAACACAGATTAGGTAAGTGAGACTGTGACTACATTTCCCAGCTCTAACTCATCAGATGATTATGTGCTGAGAAAACAAATCAAGCACAGACAAATGTCACAGAGGAGCCTTACCAGAATCTCTGAACTATATCTGCCTTTCTTTACTGATTTAGGTACAGGTGGAAAGACAAAGAAACACAGAGGAAGTCTTAACAACTGTACATCCTTGTAACACATTTAGGGTAGACACCAGAAGATGACAGTAACCCAGGCAGAAACAGTTAGTTGGTTTTAAATATAGAGAAAGTCAAAGATATTTGGCCTGTGGTGATGTGACCAGTGAGAATATTGGCAGCTTATGCCAACCATCTAAGTATGCAACAAATAGTGAAAGTGATAGCTCCTTGGTAGGAACACCTCCACGCATGCTGAACATGTTACACATGACTGAGACTAAACCGAAAACGCTATGTGCAAAAGCTGGGCCACCAGCCAGAACGTGGGTACTTTGACCAGCTGGAGCATGTGTCCTGCTGCGCTGAGGCCACAGTGCTGGTCACAGCTGGACTGAAGGCTTTGGCTGCTGTGAGTGTACCCRTACTGCATGTGTGCATGCTGGTGTGTGTGTGTGTTGTGGAATAGGAATTGCTACCCACCTGCTAAGCCCCTCCAGGTTAATGAATAAATTTTGAATTTATATCACTGAGCAGTGTGGCTCTCTTCTTGTGGCTAYCCTACACCTAAATTCCACTGTGACATCTTTGCTTTTCTGTTGTTTCACTTAGTCCTAAGTTTTTCAGGTCGTTTTTRCTTTCTGTCTTCTCAGCCATCTATCTCTACATTATAACCCCTCTCAATGAGATTTGGGGTCTGATACGTTCTCAGCCCTATAGTATGTGCTCCCTTTCCTGCAACAATTCAAGCTTTATATTTTCAAAATTTTGTTTTACCTTATATTCCCTCAATAGAAGGAATTCCTCTTGTGAATTATCTGAACATTACCTATTTACAGCTATAAATAAGACCATTTTACCTTTAAACTCCTTTGTGTGTTTTTAGATTTCACATGAATTTGCCCATAAGCAATGGATGTATATGAAATGAGAAATTCTTTATTGTTCAAAATAACCAAAGGGAGTTGCTGAACCACAAATTATTCTCACAAATAATTCTTTTGTTTTTAACTTTCTTAGGTAATTTCAATCTTTTTCTATTAAATATTGCAGAACAGTTTAGCTTCCCATGAATATGGTGGCTCTGCTGAAAGGCTGAGCACTACTAAASTCTGTATTTTCTTTTATGATCCTTCCTACTATCTTACTCTGATTAGGTTTTGCTCTGTCATCCTTTTATTTTTCTGTCCTGTTCTGGCCATTTCTAAGGATCTGAGGAACACCTGCAAGATATTTTCTACCTCCAACATCACAGTCTAGTCTGTTTTTTATGCAACTTGGCACCTTCATATGCTTTTTCTAAGCTAATTATGCTAAGTCTAATTCAGGATGAAAATCTAATGTGGATTTCATACGGGGTTCTCACAGATTTCTGATATGCATTACAATCTGATCTCAGGTTAAAGATTTGTGAAAGGATCTGAAACAGCATACTTGTCTCTATACTCAAATATGTACTTAATGAATTCACTTCTTGGATGGCAGTGCTTGTTAAACTTCAGTAACACAATCTATTAACTAGCTTGCTTAACTGTAGTTTATTAAATTAATCTCATACTCTGCAGTATTAAAATAAGGAAATCTGCTTTTTTTTTTTTTAATGTTTTACTTTTCAGAATTTCTCTTTGGCTTCACAATGATATAATTATCTTGCTTGAACCTTTTCAGTCATCTGCTGTACTCCAGAGAGCTCTGGCCTTTTTAGATTTTTAAATTCATGTTTCACTTGTCCAATTATTCCTCTTCTATTCCACTGTTTCTCAACTCACTCTTCTTTTTCTACCTTCACTCTTTTTATTTTACTGTAATTATAGACAGTGGCTGGAGAGAACTCAGAAATCGTTCTCCGATGAGTTTTTAATGTAATCATTATATTTAACAGATTTGGGTCAAATATCAAGTGTCCCAAAACTACCAAAGATTTCCCCAGGACTGAGACCTGATTTAATAAACCAGAATAAATTTTATAGTTTTGCCACAACCTCTTAAAATTATTTATACTATTTACTAACCARATCCAATAAATGTCTAATGCAGTTACAGTAAATTGATTGGAGCTGATAATACGGACTCATCATTTTCTTTTAACGTCGTATCTGCAGGCAGTGGTACAGCTACCTCCCTTTAATCAAACTCTGTTTAAGACCACTGGGAAAAGCAGCCACCCAGCTCTGCGGAGACTTTGTTTCAATCACTTCCTCATCCGAGGATTTTAGACTTTAGTCTTCTGATTCTGAGGAGAACGCTGACAAGAGCAGCTACATTATTTTTGCCTCAGAATCATAGTAACAGAGCAGTTTGGAGTACAGTTAGAAAGATGGCAAAAATCATAGTCGCCTTTCTTTGCAAACATACATACACTCTGTKGGCTAATATCAAAACATACTGATGATATAGGACATATTCAATACACCTAGTAACATTAGCAGAAAAAGATATCAACAAAAAAGRAACAATAGGAGGAATTGGATATTTGCAGCCTCTTATGATAAGAAGTTCTTGTTCCTGTTGACCAGGCAACTGGTCTTCAGTCGGAGTGGTTCTACAAATATTTTTCTATTCTTTGGAACAAATTCAGTCTGATAAAAACGACTCCAAATGAAAAATTTTATCCTTTTACATCCTGCTTTGGAGCTAAGTCTTTTCAACTATGTGCTTAAAAAGAATCTATTTTTACATTTCAATTTGAATGTTAGGAATAATTTTAAAACAAATGATCAATGTGGGTTAAATGACTRTCATCTTTTTGAATTCAAAATTTCCAAACAAAGATAATTCACATATAGCCAGATTCCTGGTGCTGAAAATAACAAACATTTCTTCCAAAAATCAGTTTCATGAGAAAAGGTGTAACAATTATGCTATAACTAGTAGATAACTAAACATTTATGGGTATGTAATTATGTAAATTTTAGCCACAGATGCCTATACAGAATCTAGAGTGATAYTGCATGCAATTTATTCTACAGTTACCTCACAAATTTATATAGTTAGTGAACTGCCAGCATATAAAATACAAAATAATATACATATTTTTGAAAAGTAGAAAATTATATAATAATCTTGAAGGGTAAAAATGGCTTTTGAAAACTTAAGCAGAACTTTTATATTGGCTTTTAAAAATATTTTTATTAAGAATTCATCTTCTGAAAGTTTTGAAATATAAGTGGAAAGAACTCTAAAATAACAAGTCAGTCCTGCCACATTAGGAAACAACAGAATATATACATATTGTCTTACTGATATAGAAGTAAAAATATGAGAACTGAATAGAGTGAGCTCTATTAGGCTGTGCAATTTTTTCTCTAGGGAGCATGTACTACATTTAAAAATTAAATTTGTCCTTACTGCAGGCAACAATTTTAAGTGTTGTATGGAAGAACTAAATGAATTRATAGATTTTTTCCATCTCCAAATTAAATAGGACAATTCTATTCCTCATACAAGCCTACACCAGAGAGGACATTAGGACTGTGTTTTTGTGAATATAAGTTTGTAAAGTTCCATCTCTTTAWTACATTTGCTCAAATTATATCCTTCTGAAATAACCCAGCCAAGAAAAAGCTTTGTAATGTTACATAAATTAGGAGTGCTAGTAGCAATTCTAACCCTTCCTCTCTTGAGAAGAACTAGGAGGAGGTCAGCACACAAACTCTGCAGTGCCATCATCATCTGCTTAACAAACTAGCTATTCTCTGCAGGGAAACGGAGATTCTCCATTGGGGGAAATTAGATTTTAGCTGTAGTTACTTGCATTTCCTCCAAGTGATTTAGATTACACCCCAGCCTGACTGTCTATGAAAATTAGAACTGATCACAGGAAAAGTAATCTTACTGTTTGGACTTAATCTTCTGTGAAAGGTAGTAAAGCATAAGGCTTCACTATTGTTTGCTTTTGTTTCCTGGAGGAATGATGTAGAAAATTAAAACACAGCTTTCCTACTCTATTCTGACTTTTTTGTCTCTTGTTACCTTCATTTTCCTTACTTGGAATTTCAAGGATCTTTGTTTCTTGAGGAAAAATAGACCTGAAGAAGGCTCCCTCCTCTTGGTGCAGCAGAAAGAGGGTGCATGGCAAAACTCTTCTTGCAAGTTAATCTCCAGAATGGAAACAATTCCTGCCTACTTTACTCTTCAATTCGTGCTAATATCAGAGGTTCAGAAGTCTGAAGTATTACATTCAGTGTAAACTGGGACTTTTCCTTCAGAGAAAGTCATAACTGGTTGATCAGACCAGCATAATTTAAAGTGTCAAGGAATAGGCATTTTRCTTTCATTTTCAAATACACTTTTGAGGAAAGTGAATTTGATTTAGAAAAAGATTTTTTAAAACTTATTACAGTTTATATATTTGTAGTCAATTAACTTTGCATAGACAGAACGCATTGTAATGTTTTCATTCAGCTTTCCAAATTCAGTTTGAATGTTAAAAAAATGTTTTAGATTTAAAAATGTCTAATATAAAGTGGTTTTGAATAAAAGTAGAAAAACWTAGGGATAAACTAGATTTGTTCCTAGATCTGACAGCTGGAAAACAAAGTAGAAGGCAATGTTAAATGCTTTTAAAAAGTAAGTGAAAGAAAGCAGATCTCTGAGCTGGTTAAAACTAGTGAGTTACAATTCACTAGCTCAGCTCTCAATTTGAGACTTTTCTATATATTTTCGTTTCATCAATATCCATGTTCTTCAAGCTCGATCYGATTTGTGGGAAGTTCCAATTGGTACTATGTGTAATGGATGAAACGGTGAATAGTGTTGTCACTTCAAAAAAATGATGGATTAAGGGACAGAGGATAGGATCTGGAAGTTATTAAATGGATTGGTAGACAGATTCTCCCCTTAATCAGCAGTATTCACACTGAAAAAAAAGGCAGTTTTGTGTCAGTTGGGCTGAGGTTCGACTGATTAAAGCCACACTCTAAGTGAATCCTCTTGAGTCTCTTTGTTAGTTTAGGGGGGGAATTCAGAGCTTTTTCTTATTGCTTCCTTCTACCAGCAAAGATGGCAAAATGACCTTTGATTTTAACAGACAATAGATTTCGATTTAAATAGGCAACAATCAGCTAAAAGGCAAAAATTTGAAGGGTAATTAAGCAATACCACACAAGAAGACACTCCCCAAGGGCAAAATATAAGTTAGAAGCAGCTGATGGCCTAAGATATTGCAAAGGGGTGGTTTTTTCCCCTAAAAATCAATCTGTGATTAGATTASTATCACAGTCATGCAGAGAGACAGACTATTACTGTATCATCCTTATTAATGATTACTATTCTTTATATTTTAAAATCTTGCTCTAATTATTCTAAGAGAATTCAGACTATGCCTTGGCCAGTTAGATTATTTACATTATTTCCTATCAGTCTCTGCATCTCAGAAGATAAGGACAGAATAATGTGTTACAGTGGTTATTTCTGACTAAGGGGGGAGGATATAGTCAAAAAGAAAGCCTCTAATCTTCATAGCTAGAAAAGTTAAGTTGGGTAAAATCATTTCTCTTCTTTGTTCCTAAGTTCAAAGCGTCAGTCTTGCTTTAAAACTGTTTGTATTAAGACTGGAGTAGTTCACTGGTCTATGCCACTGTTCTCTTCAAAAAGCTGTGTGTGGTTGCCTTTTGCTGCCTGTGTTGGTTAGAGTTCACCATCACACAAAAGTTGTATAGGCTGAAGAGGTCCAAGAGTCAAAAATATTCAGTAAAAGGCAAGGTGTTCTTTCTGAGTGAGCAGACCAAGGAYTTAAGGCTAGAGGGAAATCCTCTCCATAATTCCATAATTCTTAATTCCATAAATCTATAACTGCAAAATTATGGAAGACGCCTTCTGACAGTTCAGTTCTTGATTTCCAATAATTCTTAACTCCACTTTAGGCTTAATAGTGAATGTTTCTTTCACATATGGGACTGCTGATATTTCTGTCTCTCGTACCACATTAAGATTTGGCCCTGATAAAGGATTCAGTGGTGCAGTAAAATATGGTATTCTCACACCCTATAAACGTAGGCTGGCCTGGTTGTAGGTGTAAGCAGAACAGGTAACTGTCTGCCCAGGACAGTCAGCCTATATCCTGCATGGGAATAGCAGCACGCTCATAGCCTATTTCTTGATCACTCATGCTGGATCCCTGGAAATGATATGTCTTGCAGATATTGTCAGAAATAGCCCTACAGCTGCAAGGGAAGGAAAGGCATATCTAAGAAGCAACATTTTCAGATCATATTTCTCCATTGTTCTTTGCGGCACAAACGCAGCATATGAGGCTTTGTAGGAGTCTTCCCTCTTCTTTTCCTAGTGTGGACTTAGGTTCAGCCCTTTATTTTTGGGGTAACAAGACTGAGAAGCTTTCAGGAGACTCTGAGCTCTGATTTGACGGTAATATGAATACAAAGAGTAACTCCCTAGGGTTAAAACCTCAGCTCTCTTCTTGTTGACAGTGATAGCTCAGTGTCTTGAAAATGCTATTCAAACACAGCAAGGACAACAGACATTTTTGAAATACCATATTCCTATGCTTAAATCACAGATGGCACCAAGCTGCAGCAAGAGATCTGTACCTTTATGTGAAATTTGCTGAATGTCTGTGGTTTGTAGTGGCTAAATTTTGATATAGTTCACAATCAGCAGACAGAAACAGTGATGAACCATGACATCTGGACCTAAAAACATAGACTGGATACAAACAGGTCATATCCAAAATGCAGAACATTTCTTCCAAAATGAAATTCCCACAAGATAATTTAAAGTCATGTCTGGTTAAGATATTGATACTGGCTTGAACTAATTGTGGCTATGTAGCTACTTAGAGCTTGCTGCCAAAATGGTTTAATTTCTGAATAGAAAGGAGTATCTATTATAAAAAGGAAAAGTAATTTTACTATATACTGTTGAACAGTTACAGTCAGACAAAATGTTGATTAATTGTCCAAGACATTTTTTTTTGTCCCTCCAACGAAACTATTTTTTCAGCACATTACGGTTGCCAGAGAGATGGAGGATCAGCCTGCTGGATGGAGTGAGCATAGATTTTGACAGGTTCACATTTCTTCACTGGCATGCCAAAATCAATATGCTATTTCCCATTCTTAAATATGACCCAGAAAAGGCAATGTATTATGAAGAAACTTTGGATGCAGAGGAAAATAAATAAAATGATCCTACTGTATTTCACTATCTGTAACCTACAGGCATTCAGGGAATGTCCACACAGCACCAGTGCAGTGCTGTAGGGAGAGGTAGCTCAGCTACCTCCAAATAATATTGTCAAGTATGGGAAACAGTATAATGTGATAGTTTAACTTGGCTTATTAACTGTTTGTAGAAGCTGGGCATGYTTGCTGCAGTACACTATCACACTGCTGTCTGTCTACTGCCAGGGATGTCCAAGCTAGCTCACTCAGATACCCTTTAATTCCTATCAAAGATAGTAAATATTATGAAGGCTAATTATTTATGTTTGTGCAAAGCTCCCTGCAAACATATGTGAAGCTACATCATTAGCATTTGCCACGATGCCTACAAAAAGCTTGTCAACAGTTAATCTGTGGGTATACTGAGATAACTGCTTACCATGCTGGCTCAGGTGTCCTCTCTGTCTCTGCATCCCTCTCTTGGATGATATTAGGACACAAGGTCTTTGGGATTGAAGACTATCTTTTGGTTTGATGACCACTTTCTGCTTTACTGAATTAAATCCACACAGGAAAATACTTTTCTGAGTTTCCTGAAAAATTCAAGACATGTAGGAGCAAGTCAGAAGAATAGCTCAGAAATTAGAGATGATGCCTAGGAGAACTCAGTCTGCTTCGTTAATAACTGAGAAGAAAACCAAGAGACAACAAAGCTATGGGTCCCTTCAGTGGAATAATATGTAAAAGGACTCTTCAATCTAGTAGAGAAAGGTAGACATAAGAAATGATGGCCAGTAGTTAAAAGACAAATTCATATTAGAAACAAGCTACACATTTTTAGCAGTGAGGCCATAACAGTTACCAGTTACTAGTATGACAAAGTGAAGGAGAGATGAAGAGCTGCTGTCTTGTGGTATCAAGACAAAAATGCTGCTCAGAATTATATGTGTTACCAAGCACAGGCCATGCCTTACTAGACTCCACTAGGATGTAATGACTACTAGTATGTAAGAAATCAGTCCAAATTTCCTCTGATCCCTCCTAGCGTTATGAGTCTTCAAAAATTTGGCACTTGCRTAACAATGTTATGAGGACTTCAGAGATGAAGATGCTAGGTCCATTTAAATGATTTGTCCAATCCATGGATGGAAAGACAAATGATAGACCCTGCAGTTTTGCTTACATATTTAAAATTGCTGGGTAACTTTCTTTCTGATTTTGAGATGGAATATTGTCTGTATAATATAACCAACATATCTGCAATGAGGAGAGAGTAAAATAAGAAAAACAGCTTATTAGTCTCAATGGGGAAAACACAGAACAAGCCAAAACACCAGTTGTTGCTCTAAATTATCTACAGCATCTATTACTAGAGTGGAGGAAGCTTTGTAAAGTGCAAATGAACCAACTGATATGATTTTTATATATGAAAGAAAAGACCTAGAAGTGTAATCAAATCCTAAATTGAAATGGTTTACAGTCAGGTTAGTAGGACAGTTTGCATCAGCCTCCCTAAGAGGATTTTTTATTTTTATGTTTAAACAAATCTGGAGTTGAAATCTTCCAGGAGACTCCTTCCTGTCCACTGCTCTTGGTACTTATATGAGTGCTGGCTTATGGCTTCAAGCAATCGAGACCACGGATGTTTCAAAAGTCCAATTTATGTGCAGAGGAGATCTTACCACATTCTTCACACAGTTAGCCTTGGATCRTGTGAAAGCCCAAATCACGTCACTGAACTATTTAATAAAGCACTGACCTTTCCAGTGGTGTATATTTACACTAAAAGTTCAGAATTAAAGGATGCACAAAAGTAACGAGAAAAAGGTTACTCAGAGCTACACATGGAATTCTCCAGGGACTTCTATATGCAGCAGTCATGCTGCAGATGAGTAATTCACACATTTCTTCTTTGGAGTTTCTAATAAAAGCCAAAATTGAAAAACTGCTTCAACTGAAGAAAATAWTGGTTAAATTTATTTGTTTGTATTGAAGAGTCCAAACCCTCTCTTACTCAGATTTGTGAAAGAAGCTTATTCAACTACGGGGCAACTGCAGCAACATCGCATAGTGTACAATTAAGCCACATATACTCGGTGAAAAAGCACTGATGTCATTCCAATGATCCTGAATACCATTTCTCACTCATATCTTGTTAAGGAAGCCAGAAAACATGTCTAGGTCAACAGTTCTCAAATATTTTTGTAGATGAATGTTTTTTTCTTAATGAACCTCAGTCACGAATAAGAATCTAAGAACAAAGCTGTGGAACAGAGATTAACAGGAATAAGACAGTGACAAAATGAAGTCAATCTTGACATTAGTTACTAGACTAAAAACATCAAGTCGCATTTTTCTGAGTTATATCAGGCTTGAATTTCACCTCACTAGGCAGAACTCTCCTCATTTCTGTTTCCAATCTGACCAATATATAGTAATTGCTACTGTTATTTTGCCTATTCACTAAAATATGTATAACTGGAATCAAACACTAGAAGAATTGTAGATAAATGATAAAAATATTGGGCCCATTTAGGCAATTTAATTGTAGAAAAGTAATGGATTATGGATTATGAAATAAAATGGGACTTTCACCACGTAAAGTTTTCTTTAATGCTTAATTTATTACTTCTTGCTGTTCAAGCTGAAGGCATAGTAATTTCCCCATAAACATGCTGATCAATATTTAGATAAAGCACCAAATACAGTTTTATCAAACTTTATATGGCTATAAAATGAGTTTGAATAAAAAGTTGAGAAATGAAAATAGTAAACAAGAGCTGTCACAATAATTACTTACTGGCTGAAGACTGCTTCCTTCCATACTCCTCAAACTAATAAAAGACAATTTTTGCATGGAATACAGAGTAGGGTTTGTATTGATTCATCTACTGCTCTTTTCACTTGTTCTTACAATTAAGGCTTTCGAATAAGCCAGCTTTGCTTTAAATAACATGAACTGGAGACAGACTCCCAAAGATTTCTTTCCTGGAAGTGGTTTACTTAAGCTTATCCCTGATCTTGTGGCATTGATCTGCCCACAGATCTGCATGTGGCTCTTCAGCTTGCATCCCTCTTTGCTTTTAGTCCTGTAGAAAGTGCTTTCTGGGTTCAGAGATGAGTATGTGAGAAGGGCAGAGCAGAAATATAAGGAAARGGCCAAACAACTCAGCCCCATAGTGGAAATTTACCACTGAATTCTCACTGCAAGAGCTATCTTTAATACAGTGTTCTTCTTGTAGCTGGGCTGAGAAGTATCTGATAACTAGATCTATTGAATTTTGCTTTTGGTGTTTTCACCAGGAGGGAGGGAGATAGGAAAGAGGCACRGAGATCACTTTATTTTTGTGGATCCTCCCAAACCAATGCAGATTTAAGGCAAACAGCTGCTTTGGAAAGCTTAATCTTTTGTTTTTCTGTGGGGACTAGGAACTGACTATGGAAGACATATCCAGAAGGCAGATGCTCCAGCCCTCTGATCATCCTTGTAGCCCTGCACTGAACTCTCTCCAGTAGCTCCATGCTTTCTCTTCCTCTCCAAAATCTGAGTAATTTCTATTGAAAAGGAAGTTTTCTCTCTCCATATCTTGCAGAATTTGGCACTTTCTTCAGTAAAGCTGGAATCCTTTTTTCACCAAAACATTTAAAAAACAGGAATCTTCATCTTTCTTTCAATTAATAACCACTATAGGAAGCAGTCTCTGAAGTAACCAGACTACAACATAAAATACATTGCCTGTATCAACAGTGTTGTTCTTAAGCCTACCTGCATTTCAGCAATAGAGTCTAACCCATCCAGATATAGTGATGTTTTTATTCCACTTTGTTTTTATGYAGAAATATAAACTTTTCTGTGTAATCCAGGAATATTATTCTCTCCTTTTTAATGTCATATATATGCATATGTGTAAAAGAATCATAGGTGGATATACAGACACATATGGTCTTCTTTTTTTCTATTTTTTTAACCTCACAACTTATCTTTCATCATTTAAATCCTTAACCTTAAGTTAGTATTTCTGTTTTCAATTTTTGGGGTGTCTGTTCCATTTATGTTCTTCACTTGTTTCTCTCCAAATTCATTCTAAATATGTGATATCAAGGAGAGTATTTTATAGATAAAAACTCAATATAAATGACTGGCATCTGTCTATATTCCCCACTGCAATGCTTAATCAGCACAGATTCCACCACTGATATCTGTACTGATATTAAGCACGTGAAAACAAAGGAAACACCAACTACATTAATCTGAGYAAATATATCAACAAAAAAGCAGGGATGCAAAATGCATTAAAATGGCACCATAACTTCCCAACAAATACAAAACTAATGGGAGACATTTTAAGATGTGCATAAGAGTGTAAAACAAATAAACAAAGAAATCTGCCATATTAAGTATTAGTCTGTCAGCACAGGAGATTCAAACAGCACTGGAAAKTGGAATATTTTGAAAAGAAGTTGCACTGTGTCAAATTATGGAAATACACTAGTGTTTCTTGATTAGAGTTAAAACAACGATGACTGTTCCTTGGCATTTTGTGATGTAAAACATGTATATACGTGGTCTTGAGACTATAGTCAATACTCTCTTGCAGTGATCACCTGCAGGACTGTAGCAGTCACGGTAGTCCTCACCTCACTGTCCTGGGATGCAGGTGAGTATGGACTTCAAAGGAGGGGGAACAGAAATTAAAGCCAAATGTTGTTATAAGAGTGATACTGTCTATACAGAATGGTTGAGGTTGGAATGGACCTCCGGAGAGTGCCTACTCCAGCCTCCCTGTTCAAGCAGGGTCATCTAGAACATGTTGCCCAGGACCCCATCTGGAAAGCTTTCGAATATCTCCAAGGATGGAGACTCCACATCCTCTCTGGGCAACCTGTTTCAGTGCTCTGTCACTCTCACAGGAAAGAAATTCTTCCTCATGAAGAACTGTTTTTCAGTCTGTGCCTGTTGTCTCTTGTCCTGTTGCTGGGCGTCGGTGAAAAAAGTCTAGTTCCATCCTCTTGGCACCCTCTCTTCATATATTTMTGCACGCTGATAAGATCTCCCCTCAGTCTTCTCTTCTCTAGGCTGAAGAGTCCTAGCTCTCGTAGCCTTTCCTCACAGAAGAGATTCTCCTGTCCCTTCATCATCTTTGTAGCCCTATGCTGGACTCCCTCCAGTAGCTCCATTTCTCTGTTGTGCTGAGGAGCCCAGAACTGGACACAGTACACGAGATGAGGCCTCCCTAGTGCTGAGTAGAGGGGGAGGATTGCCTCCCTCCACCTGCTGGCAACAGTCTTCCTAATGCACCCCCTGCAGGAGAACATTGGCCTTCTTGGCCACAAGGGCACATTGCTGTCCTGAGGTCAACTCGTTGTCACTCCAGGTCCTTCTCTGCAGAGCTGCTTTCCAGCAGGCCRGCCCCCAGCCTGTAGCGGTGCATGGGGTTATTCCTCCCTACATGCAGGACYCTGTACTTCCCTTTGTTGAGCTTCCTGAGTTCCCCTCTGCCCATGTCTCCAGCCTGTCCAGGTYTCTCTGAATGGCAGCACAGCCTTCTGGTSTATCAGCCRCYCCTCCCAGCTYGGTATCATCAGCAAACTTGCTGAGAGTGCTCTCTGCCCCTTCATCCAGGCCACTGATGACTAACTTGAACAATACTGGACCCAGTACTGACTTCTGGGAGACACCGCTGGCTACAGGCCTCCAACTATGCTTTCYGCCACTGATCACAACCTTCTGAGCTCTACCTTTCAGCCTGTTCTCAATCTACCTTGCTGTCCCTATATCTAGCCTGCACTATGGTTCTGCACGCAAGTATTACTGGATTTCATTGTTGCTCCCTCTGAGGCGCTACGCAAACACTAAATTAAAGAAAAATCTAAGAAAAGAAATTGAGTTAAGGAGATTAGGTTACAGCATGCTTATCACATGAATGACTTAAAAATATGAAGTGCTTAATGCAAAATGTACCAAATACTACATATGCCTGAGCRTTGCCAGTATGATACATGACCAAAATCACAAGTAGGATTTGCAGAAATGATTGCTAATGTTCTACATTAGCAATGTAGCTACAAACATAATCTAAAAAAAGCCCTCCTCCCACCAAAAAAAGATTTTGGTAATTTTATGTTTCTTGTAGTTGAGACTTATATAGCACTTACACTACAGATTTTTCCATTTCCAGTATCTGCTGCAAAAGGATAGCTAAATCAACAAACTGATTTTCACAGTTATTGTTCCTTCTTATTTGATTTACTTGGTGGTTTTCACACTTGTAATTTCAAGAACTACAAGATGAAAGAAATTGCAGTCACACAATGAATGTCTGAGCTGGACATTAGTAAGTGGTAGTATTATGTTCATACATCTTTGACATATCTCAGTGTAACTGCAATCATACAGACAAATGCTGGCTTTTCCCGCAGTAATAAGCCAATCATGGCTCTTTGACTTAATAATAGAAACACTATGCAACAGGAAAATTGCTAACATTTTCCATAAAAATGAATGTAAATGAGAAAACCTGATGCCATCTCTCACTTGCTTTTTAGAATAAATAGCTCTATTCAATGTATTTTTAATGTGGTTCTACTAAACTTAAAATATCCAAACATTTCTTTATTATTCTTATCTTTGTACTGATTGATATGTACTAGGGATTCAGTCAGTGATTTTTTTGGAAATTTTGCTTCTGAGAAACAAGCCTCTCTGGAGCTCAGCTCACAAGGTTCATTATAATAGTGTTGATTCATGCCACTCCTCCTGTTAATGACATTGTACATCAAYAAATGACATTCCTAGGTGGGAAATCATGCAACCAGTCCCATGGGGAATTTGCAATACACCGTGCTTTGGCTCCAAGGCAATTGTTGAAACCATATGGGAACATTCAGAACTAAAGTGCGGTTCAGAGTGGAGACACAGTATGGATTTTGGAAAGTCTTTCCTTCCCCCCCCCCCTCCGTTCCTCTTCCCTCCCCCCCCCTTCTCCTCTCCTCTCCTCTCCTCTCCTCTCNTGTAGTTGGCTTGTTTTTTCTTTTTCCTTTTCTGTCTTTCTTTTTCTTTTTCTTTCTTTTTTTTTTCTTTTTCTTTTTTTTTTTTTTGACTAAAGTTTTTTTTTCTCTCCTCTCCTCTCCTCTCCTTTTTTTTTTCTTCTCTTTCAGAATAAATCAAAACTCATTCTTCTGTGGTCAGTAAAATTTATTTAGAGTCAGGACTCTGGACTGAGAACTTTATTTAACCTCAAAAACTGCTGTAGTCCTTTAGATATTTTAGTAGTACTCTGCTTGCACGGTTCTAACTCCACTAATTTCACTGAAGTTTCTTGACTGCTACCAATGCAAGGTGATTGAACTCAGACTCCCCTATATTCTGGCATTTTCTTTAAGTTCTTCAATGAAACTTCAAACTTACCTAAAAATATGTGAAATATTTTGACAGAAAAATCCTTCTTTAGTTTAAGAGACTGAAGAGGATCAAAGGAATTCTATGTGGTATTCACTATGGACTGTTGTCTTCTTAGAAAGAAAAGAGACAAAGGAAAAACAAGGTAATAGACAATTCTTCAAAACATATAAAGGTGCTTTCAGCACTTCCTCTCTTCTGGACATCTTGAAAGGATTGAAATTTCCTTCCCTTTATATATATATATATTCCCTTTATATCTCTTCATATCTCTCTATGGCTTTTTTTCTCTCTTTCTCCTTCAAAGCTTCCAAATTTCTACCTTACAATTCTGTAAGACTTTTGTAGCTAAACTGCTAGCCTCTTTCCTGGAAATCAAGGTACAAATTCATTGTGCAAATGACATGTATTTTTTCTCTTTTGACTACTGGGGGTTAAGATAAAATTTCACAATGTGATTTCACAGGGATTGTTGTGAATTGAGAGATTCAACTAAAAACAGCAAAGCTGCACAATGTGAACGCAATGTCAGCAGAAAGACAGTCTGACACAGTGGAGACACCGTAATGTGGATCCACCTTCAGCAAGGGGGAAAACAGGACACTAAATTAGAAGTCCAGTCTCCAGGTGGATCAATATGGAGGTGTCAAGAATACACTTAYGTGATTCTGGTCTATGACTCTAGGACACTTTCAGTGCATTTATGCCAGTCACCATGGYTGCTATTAAAGAAATACATAAATGCATGAAGAACATCTCAACTATACCTTCCTATCTCAACTCATAAAGTTGATGTAATGAACCAATAGCTTTCTAATCTCACATCTACCTGGACGTAAAAGATCATGGAACAGTGAAAAGGAGGAGCAGCCCTTGCCCTTATTTCCCTGTTTCTGAGATGATATCAGGAAAAGAAAGAAACTGAATGAGGAAAAGAAAGAAACTGACTGATCTCTGATCCATCTGCAGAAAATATCATCAAGACTRTAAGCTTTAGTGACAAGTAAGAGGGCATTGAAAGGAAAAAAGCTTAACTACCAAGATGACAAATAATTTTTAAAATACACTTTTAAAAATATAAGAAAAAACACAGAAGAAGTGTAAAAGAAAAGCTATGGTGTGGGAATATTTCTTTTAAAATTCATTTAATAAAAACATCCCCTGTAGCTGCTCGTTACACTTAGTTCCATTTTGCATTCTATTTGCAAAACTCAAACTCGGCAGAAAGCTGAAGGGGAGAGAAACATTTATAAATTAGTGTATGTCTCCAAATGATTAATGTAGCAGTCATGTTCTTTCTCATCAGTTCAAGACCACTTGCACATCTGTAGAAATTGGGCATGAGGTGTGCTGAAGCATGTTTAAATCACTGCTTCTTCTACTTTTGTATTGAATAATCATTTCTGCTCTTACTTTTGTACCACTTAAATGAGAAAGAAGGCAATTTAGCCACTATCAGATAAACATAGCCTGAGGCAAATGTGTCATACAGGCTTCGCTCAAAAAGATATTTTAAGATATTTATTTATTTACTTTTAATAAAGCTCAAAGACAGCATTTGAAAATGCAAATGCATTGTTTTCTACATTTTTGCCTGACCAGTCTTGACTAGTTTTGTACAATCAGTGCATCATCTAACCAAGAATCAAGAAAGCTAATGATGGAAAAAGTCCTGTCAGATCATAAAGCTCATCTCTCTCTAAAAACAGGATTATTCCCTATAGTATAATTATAATACGATTTTGGGATGCTGCATAAAGTTAGAATCAACTTGCTTGCTTAATGCAGTTCATTCTGCTAGCCTTCTGATTTCCACTCCATTTGGTTAAGCACCCCTGAAGTATCTTAGTTCCTCTGCAGTATTACTGGAGAAAGACAAGTGACTCTCTAGCAGCTCCAATCATCTCCTGTTCAAGTAGGTTTTCTTCCCTTTGACATTTAAACTGCTAGCAAGTGTTTATTTTGTGAACAGCTGGACTGAGTTACTGCCTCTAGCTCTTTACCATTACCCATGCTGTCAGAGTCCAGGTCTGAATGAAAAAGACATTCAGTAAACACAAGATTGAATGAGCCTAGATGATTTTGCTAGRCACAGATAACAGATACACAGACAATTTCCCCATTACTTGTGCAGAGGGACAGCAATCCACAGAATGACACATAGTTCAGGCTGGAGATCATCCAGCCCAACCCTCCTGCTCAGCACAGGGTCAACTGTTTGTTGCTCTGGACCATGTCCAGCTGGGTTTTGAATGTGTCCAAGGATGAATACTCCACAACCTCCCTGGACAACCTGTTCCAGAGTCTGACCAACTTCAGAACGAAAAAGTTCTTTATTACGTTCAGATGCAATCTCCCGTGCTTCAGTTTCTGCCCATTGCCTCTTGTCCTTTCACTGGGCACCACTGAAAAGAGTGGTCTTTATCTCCTCCCATCAAGTGTTTTACAAACATCAGATATTTACAAATCATCAGGTATTTACAAACATTGGTAAGATCCCTCCTGAGCCCTCTCTTCTCCATGCTAAACAATCCTAGCTCTTGCTGCCTCTCCTCATAAGTCAGATACTCCAATCTCTTATTCATCTTTGTGATCCTTCGCTGGACTCACTCCTATATGTCCATGTCTCTCTTGTAATGGGGAGCCCAGAATTTGACACAGCCCTCCCAAGAGAGAGAATTACCTCCCCTGACCTGCTGGCAATGCTCTTCCTAGTGCAGTACAGGATGCAGCCCAGTGGCCGCCTCTGCCATGAGGGCACATTACAGGTTCATGTCTAACTAGCTGTCCACCCAGATCCCCAAGTCCTTTTCAGCAATAATGCTTTCCAGCTGGGTAGCTCCCATGTCTGCTGGTGCATGGGGTTATATTTCTACATGTGCAGGACTTTGCAWTTCCTTTTSTTGAACTTCATGAGGTTCCTCTTTGCCCATTTCTCCAGCCTGTCAAGGTCTCTCCGACTGGCAGTGCAACCACCTGGTGTATCAGCCAATCCTCCCCATTTTGCTTTTTTCAGAAAACTTGCTTAGRGCACATTCTGACTCATCATCCAGGTCATTAATGAAGATGTTGAATAGTATTGGACCCAGTATCAATCCCTGGGGTACCCCAACCCCTCTAGTGACTGGCCTCCAACTAGACTTTGTGCTACTGATCACAGCCTTCTGATCCCAGCAGTTTAGCCAGTTTTCAGTCCACCTCACTGATTGCTTATCTAGGTTGTACTGCATCAGCTCGTTTATGAAGATGTTGTGAGAGATAATGTCAAAAGCCTTACTAAAGTAGAAATAAACAACATCCACTGCTTTCTCCTCATTCACTGAGCCAGTCATCTTATCATGGAAGGCTATCAGATTGGTTAAGCAGGATTTCGTCTTTGTAATGCTGGCTCCACTTGATTACCTTCTTGTTTTTCASATATCTGGAAATGGTATCCAGGAWTAGCTGATCACAATACTAGGCTTCAGGAGAGTTGAATTTGGTGTTTTGGGGTATTGGTAGAATCCATAGGATATGGTCTTGGAGGGAAGAGGGGTCCAGGACAGCTGCCTGATTTTCAAGGATCACCTCCTYGAAACTCAAGAATGATCTATCCCAATGAGCAGGAAATCAAGGCTCGGGGGGTTCTTAGCAGTGTTTATAAATATCTGATGGGAGGGTTTCTCAGCAGTGGCCAGTGGCAGGACAAGGGGCAATGGACACACAGTTGAAAGTTGAAACACAGGAAATTTCTTCTGAACACAAGAAAACAATATTCTGCTCTGAGGGCAGTGGGACTGCTCTTTGTATTACAGGCCCGTGAAATTCTTAAATGCACAAAAGAAATGTGAACAAATAGTCAGAAAGCATCAGGATTCACAAGGAATTACTGCTTTATCTTTCTCTGAGTAATAAAATTTCCCTCTCCCCTAATTTTGGTGGCTTAGATCCTAAGACAGGTAGTAAGAAGTGCAGGACTAGTAGCAGACTAATATTTTACAACCTTTCAGGACTAGTCATAGGCAGCTTGGAAGTTTCATACAACTTCTAGGAAGTCAAAGTGAATCACAGAGTTGAATCAAGGAAGTTGAATCAAGTTATAGATAGAGAAACTTTGGGAATTCTTCCTTCCTTATTTTCAGGCTCTAATCAAAGTACTGTATCTGGAAAAAAAATTATGAGGTCGTTTCTAAAGATTTCTTTTGTGTATTCATTGTAATTTTTCTTTAATTCCAAAATCTGTGTAGTTAACTGCCTTTAAAGACAGGATAAATAAACATATTATAGTGTGTGTGTGTATGTATGTGTGTGCGTGCGCGTGTGCGTGCTTGTATAAGCATGTAAATATATGTATTTGTATATATATATATATGTATATATATACACACAAAATTTGGATTTCTGGCAGAAATTAAAATATCTTCAACATAATTTACCTGGTAGAAAAACAGGCTATGAAGATTCTGGGTTGAAGTGAAATGGTTAGTGTCCTTAAAACTCAATATTCCCAAAGAGACAATAAAATTAGCAATGCTTTAAGTATCATGTATTCTCTAGGCAGGAGGCTTAGCTGAGCTTTAATTAAAAYTGGAAATATTGTACTCACAGTACTACCAGAATTAGATCTGATCTATGAGGTTCATCACAGAATTATGTATAAAATAAGACAGATGATGATAGGATGAATAGGATGAATGTCCTATTGAGGTTTCTTTTTCAGTATTTCTCAAGACAGAAGAAGAAAAATGCTTTCTGCAGTGAGGCTACTTAAAGACTGTGTTGTTACCTTAAAAGAAAAGCTAGTTACAAATCAACTCTTAAGTATGAAGAATGGCAAGTATGAAATAGCTGCCAGTCAAGAATGATATTTTTAATATAAATTTACTTGTGCCATTAATTTCTTAAGTGCATCTTAATTCTCTGTAATTTTCATTCAAAAAAATACCTTTTTTTTTTTTTTTTTTTTTTTTTTTTTTGAAAAACATTCCTGGGAAGATTTTTTACCTTGAGAAAACAAGTTAATTTCTACAAAATAAGGGGAGAATGCAAGTGCAGATAGAAGGTACATTGTAATACCTGTATATTCACTCTTTCTGTATATGTATAGCACTATGTACAGCCTCATTGGGTTTCACAAATAAAAATTAGAATTTCAATRAAAAGATCACTTCTCCTTGCAGTTTTATATTTGAGTGACTTTATTTTTGTGTATTTTGGTATTTTAGCTGCTGGAACTGGATAATCTAGTTTGACAGTAATCATMAAAGTCAAATCAATGATTTGCATCTGTTTTCATCAGCAGAAAATTTGGCCCTCAAACTACAAAATCTTTAATCAAGTGGAAAGGAGGACCATCATTAATTCTTAGTTCTGATTATTTTTGTAGTTGTGTCTTACTAGTGAGTGATAAAAGGGATTTTTTGGGCAAATCTATGCAGGCAATTYAATATTAGAGCAAACAGGTTTTGGATTTATGTCTTTGGTGTTTATATGATGATATGATTGGGCGGGAATCATTTTAAATTACTTCTTAGAGTAACTAGTAAAATCAACTGAAACACTGAAAAAAAAATCACGCATAAAACTCACATTAAAAATGCAGCTGCATAGTGATTTTGGGCAAAGCAATTGATTCTGAACAGAATTGCTTGAATACTGCAAAGCAACATTTGTGAACACACCGATTACTTTAACTTTTATGTTTGATTGTTATTCACTTATTTTTGAACACTTAGGTAAATTTTTGATTTTGCTTTAATATTCCTGGGATGTCTGACTTTTGTTTAGGTCCTGCTACAAGCATGCTAACMAGGATGACCATAACATGCAAAAGAGTATTCATTTTTTTGCTATTCATTAATCTCCTGGTAGAGAAATGTCAGTCATTGCAGCTGTCAGTAACTGAGACTAAATCATGTGAATCAGGGGACTAATCAAGCATTGTGAACAAGGAGGAAACAAAATGAACAAGGTATCCATATATTAAATATTTCTGCCCAACCTTTTTTTTCTCCCTGCCTTGTTTCCCTTTGTCTGGGTTTGTTTCTCTGCCTCACTGTAGAATCTCTTTAAACCACYGAATATTAGGACTACTTTGCAAATGATTCACAAATGGAGGAGATCTTTTTGCAAAGAAGTGATATTTGCAAAGCAATTTGGCTGTCTTTTCCCTATATATGGGGTTTTAACTTTTTATACACATCATGTACAAACCATAAGAATTAACTTAGGCATGGAGACTCATGCAGAAGCTAGTAAAYGATTATGAGAGAAACAGCCTATGGATAAGGAGCATGAAAAATTGAAAAAGAGACAARGAATTAAACTCTATTATTTCTCTTATTCCTTGGGAGCCTGAGTTGCAGCTATGCTAACGGTTAGATCAGCAGCATTTAGAGGAGCAAAATGATAATGGATCCACATGGCTGCTATGATAACACTCAGCATACTGAATAATTACAGAGACACTGGTAGCATGTTGAGCTTCCCAGTGAAAGTAATTAATACGGTCAGGGCCTCATTTACTCAGTGAAGCAYGCTGAAGCCTAAATCTGGAACAAGGGCTCCTATTTCTGTAAGGTTCTACTGCTAMATTCTTGATGATTGTAAAGCCACTCCAGAACAGATGAGTAAAATGAGAGAAGAAGAAATATGCTGCAAAATCAGTGTTTAAGCGAAACAYTTTTCAAAACCCTTGTTCTGGGAAAGCACAGGACATAATGCCTGTAATCAATGCCTGTAATGCCTATGCTTCTTTTTCATCTGTCTAATATCTTAGTAACAGTTTGCTGCAGACCTAAGAGCAACAGCATCATGTGAGCCATTTCTACATTTCGCTTGAGAGGGAATACTCAAAGCGGGTGAGTAAATTCAGTTCCTTTTTTATGCAATGTCAAAGGTATGTTTGCTTCTGTTCGTGGTTTGTGTCAGGGTCTGCCTCTAATTGGAGTCAGTCAGATCTGCGTGCTTTCCTGATCCCTACAGTTTTCCTTTCTCCCTCCTCATCAATCCCGGCTCCCTGACTGCACAGCCATGGGAATGGGGCACAAAGCTATGCCTGGCTGCCAGCTACCTGCCTTCTACAGCCGGCCTTTGCACGAGCCCGAGGTGCAGCTTTCCTCTCTCAAGCACATTCTGCCCGTCATCATTCTGCCTAATAACAGACACCAATTGCAATTAGATTAAATAAAACAGAGTTTGTTTGACACAAGTAATGGAAACTGGAAAGGAAATCAAAGTAACTTAACGTAAGCAAAATAAATCATAACTAACATTCAGGCAGCCTAGCTAGTTAGACTAAACCTTGTAATTGTGAGATATTGATTGAGTAAGACTACAAATCTTATACGTCTTTGATGTTTATGTGGCTATTTCCAGTAGTCTGTTGAGTCTGACAGCTCAGACTCAGCAGAGCTGAATAAGGTTTTTTCCCCCTTTTTTCCTGCTTCTTTTGCTTGTCCTGGCCCCCTCCCTTCAATAATCCTGAACTAGTATCTGTATTTTCTTGTCTATTCGTGCTCATTTACAGCATCACTACTCCAGATTGAAGTCAGTGCAGCCTGTTAATGTTATAGTAACATTTGCATAAATGTTGAAATTCATGCCTGATTCACAGCAGTGTAAAGGAAACCCAAGATGCAAGGTGACATTTGCCCTTCTCCAGGGCTGTAGCTTGTGCACTTGCTGCTCTTATGGTGGAACTGCATCAGCACAGCTTGAAGCAAAGTGCAGGGTAAGTATGCTGAGGAGAATCCAAACTGTCTATATCTTACATTAAATTCTTGGCTAAGGGAACATGCCCAGCTCTSCTGCAATAGTTGCAGTGGGCACTGAAGATATTAGAGGTGAGCAAACATAGATTTGGTTCCCCTTCTGCCAGTGCTGTCCTGACTTGTCCCAAGGTGATGGAGTCACCACGAAGCCCAGTCTGTGGCATATGAGGGCAGGACCCTGGTGTGCTCATATTTTTTGCCTAATCCTTGGGATGTTATGGAGAGGCTGTTATTCTTGTTATTATTCTCACCTGAGCTCAGCATCCACAGCTGGTTGGTTTTAGCTGACCTGGAGCTGAAGATCATGGTTTAYAAAACAAACTACTAAAGCAGAATGTTGTCTTACAATTGTATTATCTGTCATTGAGACTTGGAAATGAGGAAAATAGCGGGAAAAAATCTTTCATACCAGGCAGACTGTCATATACGGTAGGTGATAAAAAATGGGAATGCAGTAATGGGAATGTAGATAGGAAAGTGATGGAAGGAATGATGGAAGTTCAGGCTAAATGAGTTTTTAAGATATATCTTTAAATACTGTCTTCCTATTTTGACTAAATAACATGAAAGATTTTGTTCATCAATTATATTCTTTGGAGAAGTAATGAAAAAAAATTTTAGACCAGTAGGCACCAACACCCAATGAGAGAAAATTTGGAAAAGGTACATAAGAAAATTTGGAAAATGTACACAAAATGAACATATCAAATCTTCATTTACTATTAGCTATTTCAAGAAGAGCAGACCACAATTAAAATTATGTTCTTATATGTCACTTATCTTCTGTGTGATTACCTCCAGATTATTTGGATCAGTTAATCTCGTACCATTTGGTAGTAATAAGCTTCACAKCACTTTTTCAATTAAGAAAAATAATCACTTCTGGTTATTAATTTTAAATGCTATCTCTCAACAAATACCTCATATCTCTTACTCAGAACTAATATTGCACACATTTTTCTATTCTTAGAGAGATCGATTCTGAGTCAGCTGCCATTTCGTGTTTGAATGCTTCCTTCAAAGAAATCAGAATCAGACAAACTTCACTTATGGTGAAGTTCTCTCAAAATCTTCCCCAGAGCTTTTTCATTTTCTTTCTTCTCTATGTACAAAAAACTGACTACTTCTCACAGCAAATTAGTTTAGCTTAAGTGGACACAATAGAGTTTTATTCCAATTCTTATTCTCATCAGATCCTTTTTTTGTTTTTCCTGGTCGTAGCTCAAGCATCAACTCAGTTTTGACATTAAGTAGCTACACCAATCTGCAATATATTGGCCAGAACATAGGCCAGGTAAAAATAGTATGTCAGAAGGTAGCTTTCTGAAGAACTTAAATTTTATACCCAGAAGTCGTTGTTGTTAAAAATTCAGACTGTTTCACCAATGAAACCTGTTTTTATAAGCAAGGGGCAGTTTTCATAACAGAAGAGGCAGACTGGCATATACGGTAGGTGACAAAAAATGGGAATGCAGTAATGGAGGCAGATATCTGTAGGTTTTACAGTCAAGTATGTAAGCAGTTATTTCAGAAGTCATAATGCATCTTATTTCCACTCTCGTCAGCTACACATAGCAGATATTTAATAGGAGCTGAATGCCAAAACATTGTGCTTCTCTTAGACCCACATCTACAAAGGCATGGTGATATTTGATGTCTCTTCATACCTAGCAACCTAGTATTAGCTGGCTGGCTTAGAAGGAGAATTCACACCTCTGAGACATCACTTTGATCCCTGGAGTTGACAGAGAGAAAAAGAGGAACACTTTCTTGTTGTAAGAAATCATCCCTTTGAGGATGGAGGGAAAATCTCACTCCTGCTCAAATTGAGGAGGTGGTAACATGCTGTTTGCCTAACAGCCTAGGAGGACTTCTCACCTAGAGGAAGAACATGCCCCTGTGTCTCACTGGCTGGTACAGGCTGGGCTGTGGGTCCAGGGGAATGATGGCTGGATTACATTTAAATTGAAGTTGAACCACAGACCACCTAGAAATGCAAGACTACAGTTTTTTTTTCGGCTGATTTAGGATTCTCAAATGGGACAGGAAATATTTGGGCAGAAAAGTAGAGTCTCATGAGTAAGACTGGAAGCCCAGAGGCTCTTTCATGTTAGCTCCTGCTGTGACAAGAGTAGGTGTTGGAGGTCAGGTGTCCTTCCTCAGAGCGGTGGGACCTCGTCACCAGGCTGAAGATGCCAGCTTTCCTCAGGCATCTCGAACATGTGGCAATGATGGAGATATTTGACAGTTATGGCTGTCAGGAACAGCTATAGCCTGCAATACTTTCAGTGCCTCAGGTGAAAACTGTGTGGTGTTTTCTTATTGGAGGAATATCAGCTTCAAGTGTGGCAACATTTACATTTGTTTAGTATCTGGTTTGTTTAAAATATGTGAATTTTCTATTAACATGATAGTTCTGATTCATTAATGACTCAGTGTACTTAAAGGCTGGTGGAAAAGCAGAAGGTGATAATTCAAGGAGTTCATTAACACACTGGAAAAAAACCCAACATTGCATGAAATCCATTATCATTCCAAATTATTTACATTATAGAGATTATATTTATTAAGAATATGTCCTTGCAGTATATTTATTCTTTTTTCTATTTAATTAGTTAATAGTAGAATTCATTGACCAACTGAAAAGCTTTTTTAATAGCTAGTATATTGCATTCAGCTACATTTCTTCCATGCAAGTATTCTTTACTTGTCTTTTGTTTTCCCTTAGATGAAAAACGAGCATTTCCTCACTTATGGGCCTGGACATTATGAAACATTTTTGTAAATAATAGAGAAAATTCTGGTCTTACATTTCTATAGACAAGAGGTAACTTTACTGAAGTCAGTGGCTACATCAGTGTAATACATCTGAAAAAGTATGACTTAGGGACTGGGTTTTCTGGCCAGAAATCCTGAACTGCATCACTTTAGCACCACTGATTTAAAGCATTTGAGGAACTCAGCCTGTATTTAATCAAGCACATTACCCCAAGGAATAACTAAAAGCAAAATGTCAGCCAACAAGTATAAAGGTAACTAACTGCCTACAATTCATATAGTTCTTTAGAGAGCTCTAACAAACAGAAAGTTTCTGTATTACTCACTGTAGCAGTGTAGTATAGAAGCACTGCAGCTGCTAAATGAGTTAGCTGCAACAATGCTACAACGGAGTAAATTGATTGTATGGTGTGTGGAGCAGACAACCTGACAACTGGTGGGAACAGTATTTTATCAGGCGCCCACTGCAACAGCCTGGCACGAGGACTCGGAGGTGAAGTGATAGAAAGCTGATCCTCACACTTCTTATCAAGCTTTACAAAACATTACAAGTAAGGAAGCTGAGAACAAAGTCAGTTAGTTTTAAACAGCTTAGAAGTCAGAGGATATTTGACCACATTCAGGCTTAGATGTTAATATAAGTGATTTTTAACGAACTCTAAGAGCTATTTTTAATTTGCATGCTTTTAATTGCACACTGTGAAGTTCCTCTGTGGATTCATGACAGGAGGCTTTATCTTTCATTGACTGAAGTGCTATATTTGCTCCGCATGCTGAGGAGAGGCCCATCAGAAATCCAGACTGGCCAGAGGAGACTGCTGTGATCGCTTCCACCGGCTGCTTATGCGACACACACGTTCTTTGTCTCATAATGCTGGAAATTAGAATATGCTACCATTTCAGTCTGATTTCATCTGGTTTTAACATTCACCTAGCAGATTATTGTATTCCTTTGTTTGCTTCATCTAAAGACCTCAACTAWCAAATTTCTAGTCACTGCATGGGCACTTACTGTTAACCGGAGATCTTTCAAGTAAATCAACTCAAAGTGATTTTGCCTGATCACTATTGACCATGTCTCCCCCCAACCCTTACCATCTGGGAACTTTAGCAGGAGGATTTCATATTTGTTTATTTGCTTCATAGGTCACTAGTAAAAATACATGTACATGGCCATGTACAGCCAGGTTTCTGGAAAGGATAGAGAATAGAGAGTTTTAAGATGTGTGAAAAGCTATAGGGACAGGTGTTTTTTTTCTCCTTCCCTCTCAAACCTAGTCTGGAATAGAGAGCAATTTTAACTTCTGGATGGCCAGAGATTCAGAAAGAAAAAAGAAAGAATGGTAAAAGCTGCTGCTTTTTTTCCTGTCAGCATACCTGATAACCTCCTGTGTTCCTGATCTTTATCTCCATCTTAATCCCAGGCCCTGAAAGGTAAAGATGAACCAATGTTGCTTGGCTGTCGTTACATGTTTTCTAAGTTCTAATTATTCAGTTCTGGGAAATTGTGTTGCATGAACATTTCTGGAGGGACAGTCTGAGCACTGCAGCTACATTATTCCGGTACTGCTGTTAAGCAGTGGTATTGTCTCAGTTACTAGGTGATCTAGATACAACACTTACATAATTTCATTTTCGTTTATGGCTTCTGTCACCTTCTCTCCTCATTAGTTCTAGCTATTTTATTCTGCTTTTTCCTCCCTGAGGCAATTCTACCTTGTATTTGGAGAGTATATGGGAATGGGCAGAAAGGATTGACACATGGTGCAGGATCACTCCTCTTCACTTTAAATATCTTATTTTTTTCTGCAGGATATATTTGGCTGGGATGCTAAATTAGGTTCTTCTCTTATTTCTGTGACTGGCTAGGTGCAATGGACTATAACACAATGTCCATCTATAGATATATCCGATCTTTACTTAAATATTTCCCGTTAGGTTCTAGTATACTATATTTAGTAATATTTTCTTATAATTAGGATTAAAGTGCAATATATAAGGACAGAAAGGGCACATAAGATCATTTCGCTTGATGTTTGAGTTCTCATAATTTGTTTGCCTGTGTAGAATAGAACTCTAAAAGCACTGCTTAAAATATGTAAATCTTGGAGTGATTTCCCCAAAACATTATTTAATGAAAGTTCTCTTAAAACATGGAGACCATTTCTGCCCCACATTAAACTACTCTGTATGCCTCTGAGCATGTGACCTGTTTTGAATCTACTTCCAAACATATATGTGTATGTTTATCTATTTTTCTCTGCATGTGTTTGTGTGTGTGTGTATGCATGCATGTGTGTATATATACATATATATGTACATATATATATACATATATATGTATATGTATGTATGTGTGTATACATATACATATGCATGTAGATACACAGGTATAATCTGCCTGGCTTCTCAGACTCCATGTTTTAGTATTTAAAATATTTTTATTGATGTAAATGACTATAGAATAGGTGCTGGTCGTTAACATTACTAGACTCTTGTCTAGAGGCATTGTSTCTCCCAGAAGCTCTGACTTGACCTGTTTATGCTTGCTTTTACTTTGTGCAGAGTGTCTTAAAATAAAATTTAGCTAGTGAGTGGAATAAATTTGTTACCCTTCCCTGTGCTTACGTCACTGCTGACCAAGATCCTGGAACATCACCTGGAAAAAGGCATCTGAAATCCAAGATCAAAGAAACCTCCTTTCCTTTGTGTGAAGGCCTTATCATTAAACAGTCATGTCTGTCTTCCTCCTTCCCACCAGCCCAGTGATTTTTGAGTTTCTTGTCACTTTGACATAATTTCCAGTACAGTAATAAAAGGATCTGCCCCAAATTTGGTCTACAGCTCAGGGACTGGWTACTTTTCAGAAAGATGTGCTTCATCATCTTCTGGCAGAGGTGGAAAAATAGCATACTAAACAGGTTATGATATAAAAGGGACAAGTCTACTATCATGTCAACTTCCAGCATTGATATTTTAAAGAAAAAAGTAGACTCTGCCCAAATCGTTATATGAAAGAACAGAAGAACCTACGTACTAAAGAAGATTGAAGCCTGTGAATACAAGAAAAGCTCTTCTTTTTATTCTAGAATAAGGTGATTTACAGGCAGAATTTCATATATATTCAAGTGTGTACAGTCTCAAAGCACCAAACCCACAGGTGAATTTTTGAGTCCCATTCTTGGATATCTAAGTTTTTTTTATTGAGAATCTGTATGTCCAACAAATACCTTATGTTTGTATGTAAGATTGCATTTTTAAGATAAATAGACTTATCAAACGTTCAGATTTTAGGAAATTTAATCTCAGGTGCTTATAAATCTTAGCAAAAAAAGCTTTTTTGGCATAAAAATATTCTATGGGAATAGTTATGGTTATGATCAAATATCATTCTACAATGGCTATTTTGAACCTGATACAACACTTCTGTGTCTACGAAGAGAATTAGATAATGTTTTGAACAACCTTTTCCAGAAACAAACACATTTAAGTATTCTGGGTGAAAATGTAGAAACAAAATAAACAAATATACTGAAGACTCAATTATATGTCAAAATATATTTTTGATTTTTAAATCTGATACAAAGACTTACAAAGCCTACATAAAAACAATACAAAATCACAGAAAGAGCAGTGAATCTTCTCAGTTCTTTCGTATACTTCCTTTTCTATTTTATTGTTACTGTTTTAATGTTACTCTTCCATATTCAATACATCATTTTACTTGCAATTTTAATAGTTTTGAATCAAATGGACAGCATATTCGAAAGACAAGCAATTCTCTCTCCAATTATTTCACTAGCCACTTTACTCATTCTAAGGCAAACTTAGTACATTCAAACAATTCCAGACTCTTCCTGTTAAATAATTTGTCACTGCGACTCTGCTGATTTTAAGCACAGCCCATATATTTTATAGTTACAAGTGCAGCAGCTGGGCAATATAACTCTTTTAGTAACATATCCTTGGAAGTGCTGAGCTTGTTGAGCCCCAGAAGTCTCAGGGGGAGGGACAGTTTGCATTGCACAGGACTGAGCTCTACACAGATAGCCGTAGGGAGAGTGGAAACATARCTTGGGGATTAGAGCCAATGCCGCTGAAGTCCACGGGTGAGAGCCTGGCTCCTTGGTGCTATCAGAAGCAGTTCTGGTATGGATTCTGTTCTGATACTGATTCAGACCGAATAAAAGCAGGATGCCTCAGTGGGAAATAGTTACTTTTTCTGACTCTGAGGTCAGGTTGATGTGCTTGTTTAGAGATTTGTTCTTTACTCTAGAGGTAGACCAGGTCAGTAAATCACCTGGTGCCCCTCAACTGAACTTCAGGAAGAAGTAGACTTCTGATGTGGGTGCTAAGTACTGTGAAATCACCCATCAGTATGGTCTTGGCCTGAAGTGAGGCTTAGCTGCCCTTTTAACAGCTCGTCCATGTCCATGCTCACTGCAGCTACCAGAAGTTTGTCCTGTACAAACCCTTGCATGCAGCACTGCCCATGTGATTATTATTTTGTATTCGCCATTGAGCAGTGTGATATGCATAAGTTACACCAGGCTGAACTCTGATGATGCGCACAGTGTATTGCTTTAAAAACATGGTGTGTTGAGTATTTAGCAGTGTAAACATATGGTTCTGGAGTTATTACAGTGCCATATGGGGCTGTGTAGAACTCTCTTCTCTACTTAGCAGTACTGCCAGGTACACATCTGTATGATCTCATCTTCACTGAGCAATGTCTGTTCTGTTTCTTTACACCTTTCTGAGCCCCACTGGCTTCTGTGCTTATTTTTTCAGTTTAGACTGAATATAAGAAGTTCACTGGAGATTTTCCAATTTGTAATTACTTGAGTTAATTGGAAGAATTTTAGATTTATCTTAGGTGGCATTTTCTTACCACGGATAATAGCTTTGCTTTTTCCATCAAAGTTTTAAAAAAATATCTAGCACAAGACACAAACAAGTATCTGAGCTGTGACTACCTCCTGTTTATAATTATCAACAAAACAGAGAAAATCACAGATTCTTTATTTCCTGCAGTGTTACTAAAAGAACATCACAATCTTTTAAAGAATATAAAAGATCACTGAAATTCAGGGAAAAAATTATGAAGGCACCAAAATTAGATATCTCYATGACAGCTTTTAACTTCAAAATAAATTTGAAAGATACTCCTTGTTTTGTTGTGATGAGATTTCTCACAATGATCAATACTTATCATTCTTATCAAAACTCTTCTGAAGAAGTGGCTTCAGAGATCTTTGGTAACCTCTTGTAGTTTCTGAGTCAAGAGCAGTAAAGGAAAAAAATAACATCTTCTCGGCTATTATTGGTTTGAAAAACTCTTTTAAGTAAGTTCTTATCTGGTTAGATGACTACTTTATATTAAACATTCCTGATACATTTGTTGCCTTGCACATCTTTCCTTCCTGATAATTAAACTAATTAGACAATTAATCAATGTCACCCGTAGCCCTGAATGGCAACTGACGTTAATGAAGGAGGTTGTTCAAAGTCCAGGCTTGGCAGGATGGGAAGAAWAGTCTATATTCTGCAGATGGAAAGCCAATTAAAACTGTGGAGTTAGGGTGGCACAGATTGGAATAGAAATKAACTTTGTGAAAAATATCAATTCCTGGTTGTCTTTCGAAATGTACAATGCCACCTGCAGCCTAGAAATCACAGGGAAAAAGTACCTACTTTGTTGCTTCACACACCATTGTAGTTTGATTACTGTGTCCATCAGCCCTTCTCCAGATTTTAGAGAAATAGTCTGTCTGGTCCAAATATTAACAGTAGAGTAAAAGTTTAAGAGATGAAATGATTGTAGATCTGTGTTTCAACTGCTCCACTGCTGTGAGAYGGTCTGTTTTTGGCAGTGAACATTATCAAGCTGTAATAACTGCTATTCTAGTTAATAAAACCTAACTAAATCATATATAGTATATAAAGGACATGCTGCAGGGACCAATTTACCTCTGTTGGTAAAAATYACATCTCCTACACCGGTAGGGTGCCATCCCTTAGGAGCAGGGGGTGAAGAATTCATTGTCAGGGAATGGAAAACACCAACTGTTTTCATCTATTGCCTCAGTGAGGATTTACAGAGCTGCAGTAAAATACGAGAGTTGGGACATTCACCCTACTCCTGCTCCTCTCATTTTTCGTTGCACAATTTCTTTACAACCTTCCTTTTGTCTGTATATATTTTTCTTCTATACTGTCTTTAACATATACACAAAACCTGCCTCAGATGCTTTGGACATCCACACCTTTGTCCCTGCTATACAAAGAAASATCCTTGTTCATTTTACTCACCTGTCACTCCTGCTATTTGTCCCTAGCCTGTTCATGGCATGCTCTAACRTTAGGAGGATAAAAAGAGGGATTGTGTATATATTTTAAAAGGCTCATGTGAACATCYCTGTGAGTGCAAGGAAAGGGTTAATTCACTAGAGAGTGAATTAACTATAGGGAATTAGTCCACAGTCATCACCACCCCAGCTGTAGTCTCCATGTATTCAAAAATCCTACTGCATTCGTGATATTTAATTTGCCATCTATACTAAATCATGCAGAAAGGGTGTGTGTAATACAGATTTGAACTGAGACCCTCAGTTCTTATGTGAATTTATTCTGGCATCTGAAGCRTCCTTTAAGAGAAGTGTTTTTTAAGATGTCTGTGAAAAATGAAATACARAAAAGAAAAGCAGATGAACATGCAACTAAAAAAGCAAATTAACAAAATTTCCTTTGTTAGACTGAATAAAATTTAAATTAAAAAGGATTAGTAAAATACATAAAATTAGGCCAGAGAGAGAAAATGAAATAGGCTTTCCCACTCCAACACTGAGCAGAGCTTCCCAGAGTTATGAAAGATGGATTTTTTTTCTTCTTGGAAAACCTTGTTATAAATAACACGGAGCTGTTAGGCACAAAATGCATAACTACCTTACCTTGTATTCTCATGGGCAATGGAGGGACTACAGATCAAAAGTCACTTCCTCTGCAGGTGAAAATTGAATGATTTTTCCTGGCTTCAGAGCAGTTTTGTCAGTCTGACAATCCAGCTACTAAGATTTCCTATCAGTGAGAGTTAAATAAAATCCAGGCAGAGTCAACGAAGGACATGTTTTAAGTTGTTGCTAAATTATAGGGAAAAAATATGATGCTGCAAAAATGAGAAGCTTAAGCAGAAAGGTGATGGGTCTTAGCATTGTAGAGTATGTCTGTGCTGTGGGACTCAGGAGCATCCTTTAGGTCCCAGTGCCAAGCTCACACCCTGGCAGCCCCCTGACGGGGGACGAACCTGGGGTGCACAYGTGCACTGGTCTGCTTGTGCTCACAGGCAGGAGTGGGCCAGATAGAAAGCAGCCCCAGGCAGCCCCGGTAGACAGCTGGATTTGGCCAGCTGGAAAGGCGGTAGCAAGTATAGCCCTGCAGATTTAGCGTAACCACCTCCCCTAAACCTGACTGTGTCCTATGAGGGGGTTTTAAGAGACTCCATGGCCTGGAGTTAAGCAACTCCATACCCAACCATTACATATCAAGAGCWGGGCACCTCAAACTGGAGTACCAAATGCATTGACACGGAAAAGAAATACTGAAGGGATTCAGGAGACTCTGTGAGGCTTAAGATTTCTAACTCCCAGGACTTTGCTTAAAATTCACAGATGTAAACCGTTTACTGGTGGTAGGCAGGAAACTTGCGCAAAGGAGGAATGCACGAAGTTAGAGAAAAGAAGTGGGAGAAGATTCACACTCATTTTGAGTAGGAGTTTTAATTCAGACATCTAGTTTTCCAGGAGAATACTCTAAGAATTCCTTTACAGAACATTTCAGAGAGATGGGCAGAGTGTAGTTGACTCTATTTCTCCCTGAATCAGCTACTTAAGGATTAAATGAAACAACGAAAGAGTGATGATATCAAGCATGGTGATTAGGATACCGAGCACCTCGCCTCGTGGGCAACCCTGCTGTAGCGTAGGTGTAAGCATCTGGTATAAGCTGCAATGTTCTGGAAACATTTCTGTGCTCATTGAAAAGTCAAGCATGAGGTTTGAAGTTACAAATTAGACTTAGACACCTAAATAGAAGGTAGATGTCCAGACTGTTTTGGGGGAGTTTTAGTGTTTGGATACAACCTTTGTTCTATGCTTTAAGTATTTGTTCTGTTTCTATRAGAGTATTTTAAGAAATATGAGCACCTGAACCCTTTATTTATGAGGGAAAAAAAGTAAAGTCAGAAAAGTAAAGAGTAAAGAAAAAGTAAATAAAGTAAAGTAAAAAGTAAGGAAAAAAATGAGGAAAAGTAAAATGTAAGAAAAACATGAGGAAAATTAGGAAAAGGTACCTTAAAGGGAAAAAACATAAGAGCCAAATCATAGTGATGTTATCTCTGGAAGAGTTTCATCCAACTTGCTTTGTCTGTCACAAAGAACAGTTAATATCTTTGGCTCAGTTCTTAGTATTAAAGGAGTGCCAGAAAGATATTTGGAGCTTAGAAGCCCACTAAGTAAAAATGAAAAATAAAAATAAAAATAACCTCCCCCCCCCCCCCGAACATGCTTACCAGTTCTGGCAAAGCATATTATAGCAGGTACTGTAAAACAGTCCATGCATTCTTGAAAGTGCTCTATGTGAGACTGAATTCTTTGTGGCAATGGTAGCAGTGCTATTCAGCTCCAGGAGCAGAAATGTAAATCCAGCGCTAGCCCTTGAATTTTAGCTCCTTTGCCAAAGGTGCAAAGTACTGTACTTGCAGCTTCACAATGGCATAGTCAAAGGCAAAAAAAAAAAAAAGATATTGCAATGTGAATAATTATAGAAAGTGACTAGTAGAAACTTTTCTTTTTAGATTACAATTAAAGTGTATATTTTCCTTTATGCACATTGTACATATACCACAGTAATTTCTATTGCTCTAGTTACTTTATAAACCTATGATAAGAGAGAGACTGCTACAGAGAACTTACAGACTGAATTTTACTGAAATCAAACTCTCTGCCAAGCATAGCCACATGGAAAATRAAGTTTCCTGTTGAACACGAATATGCAAGACTAAGTTTAAATCAAGAATAGGCTTTTAGCAAGTAGAGGTAACTAAAAAACATGGAAAGAAGARATGGATGTCAGAAAAGGGAACATGCAGTCATATATACTAGCTGTAGTTAGAACTTTTAGCTCTGATAGATTTAAACATGGATCAATATTCTTAGAAATGAATTATCATATGCATGAATTTTCTTATGGCATCTGAACATTTACCYAGCAATTTGCGAAAAAGTTTTGACTTTTTGCTTTCCCTTGTTCTCCAGCAGTTTTGGATTAGCCCCTAAATTTCCTATATGGTATTTTATATATTTGGATTAGTCTCACTCTGGATTAAATTCTGTCAAGCAATGAAGCAAAATAATGGAAGTGTACCAGCACATGGCAGGGCTCTGGCATGTTCCACCTTACACCCTAATGCCTGTGAGGAGGTGACTCAAGGAAGAAAACAGGGAGGAAAAAGAAACTGAAGAAATATTCTGCTAATTCAAGTAAATCCCGTATAATGCTTGAAAACTACATGAATTCCATTTTAAACGAACCGAAATATTGCAGATCATGTGCCATTTATTGTTCAGCCATTTTCCAGATCTTTACAAATATAGCCCAAGCTATTCCAGCTGTCTCAGAGATTGTTAATTTGAAAACGATCATTTATTTGTAAATGTTTAGTATTGTCTTAGCCATTTTTGATCCTTGACAGTACTTTGCAGCTTGATTTCCTTAATAGTATCTTTTGAGAGAATCTGTCAAAAGCTTTTAGAATATCCTAGCAAACCATATTAATTGTTTCTCCTTCATCATTGAAATTGTTGACACACTCAAAAATGTTAATAGATCAGTGAAGCACCAGCTTTTTTCTTCCTCACAGAAGCCACTGCAGCCATCCGTATATTTTTTTACTCCTTTAGGCATTTCTTAAGTGTGTATTTTATTTTTATTTCACACAGTTTTCACTCTGGAACTGAAGCTTGGTTGTGGAGATAGCAAATGCCAAATACAACTGTCCTAGCTGTATTAAAGCTGGGCAAAGTATCTGTTAACTTCCAGACATTACATACAGTAGTGGACTTTGGGAGATTTTACACTTTTGCCAGCAGCTCATCCATTTCATTCTTAAATTTCTTCAGAACTCTTAATTTAAAATTTTCCAGTCCTAGTGACTAGTCAGCATTTAATTTTGCAATTTGTTCCAGCACTTCCTCTTTTGATCCTCAGTTTTAGACATTTTTTTTTATTTTGTGAAAATACAGGATTGTCTTTACCACACACTTGTATATGCAATGACAAAAGATATAAAGAACTAAAGGAGTGACAGGGAGGATAGGGGTTTTCTACTGCTCTCTGGTTTAATTTTATTTTGCACAATGAATGTTACACTCTAGGTCTGTGCTTAAAAAACAAAGACTTCTTTTATACTTTTTTTCAAAACTAAACTAGCAATATTTTGCCTCACGTGGTATGTGGTGGCCAAGAAAAAAAWTTTAAAAGAGTTTTTATATTGACCTCTCATTTGTGAATATAGGGAAATTTGACTACTGTTAYTATTCTGTTCACCAGGAACCTTTTTTAGAGGATTAAATTATAAATAACACTGCAAACAGTACCAGAAACAACTTCCTTTAGCTAATTCATCGAAGAGGTAGACATACTTTGGCATAAATAATGGAAATACACTCTTTTAGACAGTGTTATTAACACCTTCAGGAAGTGTTCCCGCATTGCTCCAGTTAGTCGTGTACACTTAACTCATTTATCCTTCATTTAATACAAATTAATTAAACGTAAATTTTTCAAAATTATATATCAATTCTTGGAAACAGATTGTAGCATTTAACTAATGCTGATATTATTGCTAGCTATGTCTGTGATTTTTTCAGGTCTTTCTATTGGAATGTATTTTCATTATTATAATTCGGTACRCAAGAGTTAGAGCCCAGATAATTAYAAGTGAGGAGCAGAGGATAAAATACAAAATGTGACATTTCATCTGATAAGTAAATATTAGATAAATACGAAGCAGATATTTTCTTTAGCAATTTAATTTTGCTATATAGGAAAAAAAGAAAAAAGAAAAGAAGAAAGAGAGAAACTAATGAACCAGGCCATCCTCATTATCTTTACTTATGGCTCTTTGTATATATAGATTTTATAACTAAGATCAGAAAATGTGCCTCTCAAATCTACTCAGTATTAAAYTAGCAGCCTGCTCTGGATTGACCACAATGAATCATTTCAAAAGGTTAGTCTAGAAAAAAAGGAAATTAAAAAGCAAGAAAGAATTACCTTCTTTGCCCCTTTAGGGATACTATTGAAATCAATCTGCAATGACCCTAGAGGATCCTAAAAGGGCCCCTTTCAAATTCTCCACTGTTCAAAGCTTAATTATATTATAATATTGGGACTACAACAGTTTCCCTCATTAATAAGACCCTCCAAACATTGGACAAGCCAGCAGGAGGGAAGTGGCATTGACTAAAAGATTCACTCCAATGAGCAGTCTTGGTCTGAACTAAAAACCTGATGCAGAATATCCAGAGACACTGCTGTAACAGTCTGCTCTTCTATAAAAACAAAGGGAATYGGTATTTTAAGCAGCAGTATAACTCAACAGTATGCTTCGAGTTCCATCAGGGTTACTGTAAAAAGGGATTTGGGCTAAACAAATTGCAGCTCTSCTGTTGGCCTTGCCTGATGGGCTAAGCCTGGTGAGGGGTCTTCCAATGTCATGCCTCATACACACTGGTGTTTGAACAGTTATGAGCATTTCAGGATTAGTCAATGTGAAGAGAAGCTACGATAAAAGTGAAGGTCTTCATCTTTACCCAATGACGAGAAGAAAGTTATAGCTCTGGGAAGTCTGCAGCTTTGGACAAAAAAGTTCAGTATAGTTCCCTGTGTATGTCAGATGTATATTCATCAGAGAAAAATATTTTTTTTGTCTTGTGGTACTGTATAAAATGTGCTATTTTTTTTTCCTCTGAGAAATTCTCATGATTTTCTTGTGTCAGCTTRGTATCTCAGAGCCACCTATCTATAAAATTAAACAGAAAAAGGATTAAAAAAGATGTGTATGCAGAACAGGTATCATGGAATCACAGAATGTTTGAGGTTGGAAGARACTTCTAGAGATCATCTAGTCCAACCCCCCTGCTCAGTATCAATACTGAGCTTTTCTTTCAATTATGTGCCATGTCTAGGTGATGAAAAACAAAACTTTTTTCAGGCTGYTGTCCCTGCATGCTGAGGAAAACTGCAATCAATATTTTCCAACATGTCATTATAAGGAAACAAATCATTCAAACAATATAATTAGCCTGTAATTATCATGTGATAATGAATACCATGTCTAATATCTTAGCTTCTTTGAAAGTTACAGTTACGCTATGAGAGAAAATGAGATACACAAGAAACAAGTTTCCATGTTGTGYTGTCAAAATAGGTGACTGAGATTTTAAATAGCTTATGAAGCAGTTGTTGACAGCTAAAAACCATCTTGCAATACAGAATTATCAATTGATTGAAATGTGTCCAGAAGAAGGAGCCTACTTCAGTAAGTACTGAAGGGATATTAAGAATGAATTACTAATCCAATAAACAGAGGAGATGAAGAGAGCAGTTAGAGAGATTAATAAGGAATGACAATATAGATGTAGGTGATGCTAGTGTTTGTTGAATTTAGGAGACAAGAAAATTCAAGGAAGACTATTCTTTTAAAATCAGTCAGAATCTTTTGCATATATAACATGTATTTACACTGTAGAAATTACGGCTGAGGAAGTAAATGAGGATAGGAATTCACAAGATTCCAAAAGGGATTTGGCAGGTTTGTGGACAGGAAGAATATGCCATTATTCTCCCCAATGCTAACTAAAATTAAGCGTGTTATTAAATCCCATTTTTAAGGTATGAAGCCCACTTGTAATTATTTAAGATCAGGAGAGGCTTGTGTGGCAGCAAATTAACCTCAAATTTGCTTACCTGGAGGTTTTCACACTTTCAGACATATAATCACAGGCCACCTTTAGAGTCTGGAGTAGTGGGACCTGAAGTTTGCTCCAAGGGGCAATGCTGATATTCCCGTTTCTCTCTTTTGGTTCCTCTTTATGGGTCTAGAATGAAGCCCTTGAGAAACAGTATGTGGGATGATGGATTTTTAAAATTAATATTAGATAAAATACGCTCTAGAGCTCTCATAAAGACAAAGTGCCTTAATTACTTGGTATATGAATGTATGCTTCACATTTTAACAGGTGTTGCCTGAGGTAACTTTTCACCAAAGTACTTAACAAAGAGATAGCAAGTACTGTGCTCTTGTTACACCAGTTACTATAAATACTAGAATTTTGTTCTAACATCGTTAATGATATTGTTACTTTTGTTACAATTCATRTAGCTGCCAATACAAACCGAAAAAGATATAAATGGTTTTATAAGCTGGACAAGGGTTTTCCTGTTAGCATCTGTCTTCCTATGTTCATTATGTTCTAAAAATGTCCCAAATCTCTTTTTGGCTAATATTTACTATGCGTGGCCTCATACTTTTCGATGTGGAGACATTGCCAATGAATTTTTAGGCAGAAACTATTAAGCTGTTTTGGGAGAGAGTAAGTGTGTGTGTTGGAAAAACATACAATATAAACTCATTTTAAGATTGGCTATTCCTCACAAATTGCATTTTTTCAAGCTTTCTGTGGGGAGGGTAACAGTTTTGATTTCAATTTTGGGATCAAATTTGTATGCAGTCTTCTTTGCTTATTGAATTTTACATAAAATCTCCTGATGTGTATCACTTATTTTTTTTGAAAACATGACAATAAAGTGCACACATTAGAAYAATTTGAAATATCATTTCCACATGCACAGTAGCAACTGTTCCTAATATTCTAGCTAATGTCACAATGTGCTGATGGTAGCAGCTAATATTTACGTAGCAATGCGGAAAATATTAAACAGGGGTAACGTTCTTTGAAGGCAATAAGTATAGAAACACTRTCTGCATGGCCATCCTATATGTTCGTTGTGTCCTGTTATTATCTCTTTGTTATGAAAAGTAGCTGCAGCTGGTGAGGACTTTGGGATGCCCTGCACTCCCAAAGGAGGAGCAGAGGTAATTGGGCTCTCCTTGCTCCCTGTGAAACCACAGACAATATTCAGTGACTCATGTAGTGTGACTTGACTTTATCCCCAGTGYACAGCAGGACCTAATAGGTCCGAATGAACCATAAATGGCAATGGTAGACAACAACTGGTATTCCCTTTATCAATGTAATTACAGCTATTTGCAAAAATCTAAATTAGGAGCAAGATCTTGAATGGCAACTCAACTATGTTAGAGTCAGCAYGGAAGAAGCAAAACGTGACTTCAAGCCGCTTGAGTTTTCTCCAAATTCAGGGGTTATTCATATCCTTGTTAGCCATTGCAATCTGAATTACATGTTCAAYGAAATCTAGAACACAGCTTGACTTTTTGACAATGAATCATTTCAGCAAGCAGTTATAATCTGTGGATTAAATGTTATTTGTGTGTGTATGATGACTTTTCTCATGAATCTTCCATTTTTATAAATAATCATGCACTTGTCTGTGGACAAAACAAGGGTAATAGAATTTATTTGCATCAACTGTTCGCTATGAATGCATCTGACATTTTAGGAATGTTAGTCATATTTTGTCATAAGATATTATATATCTGATTCATCCACAGATATAATACAATTTCTGCAAATCATTTGTGGATGCAGTCAGGAARTGGGTCCAATTAAAGCATTCATACTGTAACACAGCATTTAGGAAGAYGTATCGGAAATTTACCTTAGTTTCCTTTTATAGTGGTCATATGCCACATCCTAAGACTAAGCTAACAGAAAGCACCAAACCATTCATTTGTAGTATGTATAAGGGCTGATAGTTCATAAGTGCTTGCAAATGCTTGAGAAAACAAGAAGTTAGATATTAGTGTCAGTCTGTCATGCTGTATTCTGGCCTTTTTATCTAGAAGAAGATGAAAAAAAGGAGATTCTTTTTCAAGGCTGGGACTCTTAGGGTGGGATTCTCTGCTACAGAAGAGCAAATACACTTTCCTCCTAGGAAGGTTAATCTATGCTTTGTTGCAACATTTAGTAGCTTTGTTCATCCCAGACATCATGTTTGTCTTGTCTTTTGTTTAGTTGTCTATTCTATCACCTTCTTACCTATATCTTCCATTAAATATTGGATGAATTACTGCCTTACAAAAGAAAAAAAAAAAAAGAAAGAAACATTCCAAAGACATCTGAGAATAAAAGCTGCTTTTCTATTYTGCAAAGCAGTGACTGGTATTATTTCGGTAAGAGTTATCTCTAATTCGGTGTAGTAGTATCTGGATCAAATCCTAAAAATAGTAAAACCAGGAAAGTTACCAGAGTGATTTCCCCTGTATTCTTAGGAAAGAGTCTTTGATGTCAGTGAACAAATGGTGTGCCTAAATTGTCAAGTAACTTACTTCCCAAAATAAATTTATGCAATGTCTTGTGTGTGTTATCCACATAGTACAGGTGTTGGCTGTCTCTCAGGCTCTGCTGTCTTCTGAAGTAAAACACATGTTTGGGTCTGTGCATACTTTCCGCGGGGACCTGTTTCCTGTAGGCTTAGACAAGACCAAACTGAGTTCGGCTTTGTTCACCCCGCCCAGTCCTCTAGAGCTGTCTCAGGAGGCCCTTTGCCCACAAGCATGACCACCCAATTGCATGATTTTTGATGAGGGTGCAGGAAACAAGAAAAGGGAGGGTGGATCTTTGGTGCAATCCTGTCTGACATGCTTTAGGTGACTCTACTTGAGCAGGAAGGTTGGACTAGATGATCTCCAGAGGTCCCTCCCAACCTTACCAATTCTGTGATTCAGCAGGAAACTGTAAGAGAGTGGTGGTAATGAAGTAGGTCACTGGGGAAAGGAGGCACCATGCATGACAGATCTTCTCAGAGCTGCCTTGCCCATTTTGCTGAGTGAATTTCTCAGCAAGTCAAGTTGCTGATACTTTGCTCTTCTTTGGGGAATTTATCTCACATTGCTTTGGACCTCTTTATTGCAGATGCCAGTATCTGAATTAATTTAGGTTCCTTTCACACCTCATGAAGAGAAAAAGGCATTCTTATGATGCAACCGAACCGTTTCTGATGATTACTTTGAGAAGAGGTGAATATGTTGACTCCACTGATTATATTCACTAGATGATCGCCACTGATTAGAAAGGAAGTGACTAGCTCAGATGTAGACTTTTCACTAAGTCCAATAATCTCACCCAGCAGTCATTACCCACATAATCTTTACGGGTGCCCACTAGGGTTCACTTTTGATAAGGGAAATTTGCATCACAGCAAATACTGTATGTACTATTCAGAACATCATTGCATACCAGAGGTCAAAGTATTCCTTCAACAGGAGACTATCCAAAGCATTAGGCACGGTACAGTGCTTGGTCATAATTCACATCAGRGAATGACAATCTTGTCCAAAAAGAGGTGGTAACAGAGCCTCCACCAAGAGACACTTTACTGTAATTAGAAATGTTTATCAGCCAAGTCCATATGTATCAAAGTTTATGTGATTTCTGCAGTGTGAATGAGCCTGCATGAGGCTCATTCCCATTTTTTCTTGTCATTATTATATTATTGATTTTGATCAGCCTTACCCACACATTTCTCTGAGGCATACTTGATACCTTAAATATTAAGTTTCCTACTACTTACCCATGGGAAAATGTCAGAACACTTTAAGAAGTTAAGATCGGATTTTAACTTCCAAGTACTGAAATGTTATTTATGAAAGAATAGGTTTTAAAGGGGGCAAAGGAACTCTTGACCTCAGGAAAGCTCTCCAGAGGAAGGAAATATTTTCATAATGTTCRTATAAAAATGAGAAGAAAGGCCTGTTCCCTTACCAACATTTTTCTCTTTCAGAGCCTGAAAGATGACTTCTGAATTTGCATTCCCTACTTTCTGCCCAGGCAATCATTTGTCAGAGGAAGTGGCAGAACTTTCAACATAATGAAATTTTCTAGTTTGTGCATGAGGTGACATTTATATCCCAGTTAAAGAGAAATCATATTATTTCTATGAACAAAAATTGTAGGCATTCGTTCTAGACACCATATTAAATGTGTTGACCTTTCATGTCCAAGATAGAACATGAGTGCATAGTTGCTTCAAATTTGCTTATGCAGTTGCTATATGACCATGGTGTTACTTTATAAACTGTTATATAACACCAATTTCTTTTCTGTTCTTTAAAAACTATATTTAAGCACTGCCAGCACGTAAATAAAAGAGGCAGGTGTAGAATAAACAGGTATTTTATGATAATTCATTTATCCCTTTAGATAAAATGCTTCAATTACAAATACATTTACAAATACTTTGTAATCCTCTTCCAGTATTACTACAAGCCTTCAAATTTTAACTATGTGACAGAAATACTAGAAAGGGTAGATTACTGCTACTAACCAGAAAACTATGGATACCCCACAGGGAACTCAAACAAAACTGTTTAAGTAGACTGTTGTCCATGCACCTATTGTATTGGATACACCAATGTTACTGTCTTTCCCCTCCTATAAATTTCAATTACAGTATTTTTCAATTGTTATCTTGTAAATAGATTGGTTAAATAATAATGATAAAAAGGATAAATACATAAAAGCTATTTTAAGTTAGTAATTTTAGGAGAAATTGCAATGATTTTCTCTTAAATAAATAACTTATCCCTAAAACCTTGTCCACACATACACTGTTGTAACACAATAGCATAATCAGTGGAGTGGCAGAACATTGACCGTGCTCATGTAGCTCATATCCCATGAGTTAATATTTCTTTAGTATTGTTCCACTGGGAAACCATGCTGGAGAGGAAGAAGGGAAGGAATATCTTATTCTGGAAGTGGAGAAGTACCAAAAGCTCTACCTGTTAAGCAAATTTAGAAAGAAAAGCCAGATGCAAGAATTGATTACGTAAGAAATAATCTATTTATTACTGAGCATTGCTATTAAACTGTTGTTAGAAATAGGTTCACCTATAGGTTTTGGAGGAGAGCATGCTTCAAGATTACAGTACTGCTACACGGCTTCTTTTTCTTTCTGGTATATTCTGATATATAATGGGCATATCTGTGTATCTTCATCCTTCTGTATGAGGAATTTCTAGTGCACCACCACTCCCCATAGCTGTAATACTGCAGCTCCAACATCACCCTCCCTAAGTACTTTTTTTCCTCTCTGTCTCCAAGCAAAGGATGTGGCCTCTGGATCCCTGACCATCCCCTGAGTGTCACTCTGTTGCTGGCACGACTTCCCAGCCCGTGGCCCCCGCTGCCCCCGTTCCCGAGGACATCCTTGGGGGCWGGCGCAGCTGGGGTGTCCAGCACAGCTTGTGGCAGTCGGGGTGCAGACTCCTCCCTTCATGCAGACTAGACCTACATGGCCAACGGACTGCAGTCTGTATCTACTTTCTGAGATATGGTAACGCTCTAGCTTTCTTTAACACTGTCTTTATGAACCTTCTTGCAATGCAGCCTGAGYTTTTTTAAAAAATACTGCTTGAAGAAAGTCATCGGTTTCCTTCAGGGCAAGAGAAAATTTAAATAGTCAGCACCGTACATGAGAATCAGCAGTAAAAGAAATACAACACAAATGATATTTTACCTCTCTATTCTTCTTCTGATAAATATTAAATGGAAGATTTTGAACAACATATATATACATATATACATATACTTCTACTTTCAATTTGTTCCTGAGTTTGAAGGCTGAAATAGCTTTCCAGTTCAGGAGCAGTAAGAAGTCAAACAAATTCAGCAGTTCTAAAAAGCATCTAAACGTGGTGGGGGATAACTAGTTTAACACTGACTTCTACAGTTAAGAGGGAGAACAAGCTCTTTATTTCTTTTATAAAAACAGTTTGAAAACTTCAGCTGAAAAACAGCATATAAAAACAATTAAAAATATTGAGATGTAAAAATAAGTGAATATCCAGTAAAAAAAAATAAGTTCATTTACTTATTTATTCATTTACTGTGTGCCCCATATTCAAAATGTATGATGGGATAAAGATGACTTTCCAAGAAGTTCTGGGAAACGTCATAAAATGAATACCTCAACTTGGTATACCTTTTTTTATTCCAGAGAAGGCTAATAGGTGACTTGATCATTGTCCACAGATATTTACCTGGAGAACAATATTATGGCAGTAGTTACATCCTATAATGTAATAAAAGTTGTTATCTGGAGCCTGAATCTAGACTAACTCTGAGCAAAGTCAATGTAACTGATGTTTTTATTTATTTATTTTTTTTAAGGTAAACATCCCTTGATTGTTTTCCTGAAGTTATTCTGGTTTATTTGTTGAAAGTTTTTATATGAAAATTTTTATTAGCCTTCCTCTTCAGTAGCTTACACAGGACTTGTGAATAAGGTGCAAAGTTTATGTGGTGTTCTTGTCTATGCAATGCAAATAAACAAGTTAAGGTCATCATGCTAAAAAGCTAAAAGCTAAATATCTTGCTGGTATTTCACTTGAAAGAGTGAACAGACAAGAGAGTTATTTTAGCTACAAACCTGTAGAGGAATCACCTAAGCACCTCACTTTGCACTATAAGCATATTTACTATATTTTATCGCCAGAGCCACCCAACAAAATGTTAAAATATCTTTGGGAAAAAAAAAACTGTTTGTGAAAGCTCTCAGTGAGGTGGTTTCTTAAATCAGGATGGGATTTCTGAGTGAAAAAGGGCCAGCTGAAAAGGAGACATCCTTTAGAGTCATCCAGTTTGATGTGCACTATACTACAGGTTTCTCCTTTTCCAGGTAAATGTCCCTAACTTTCTGTGCTGTGTTTCTTTAATTCCCCCCTATAATAAATAATTATTTTTGTACAAACTATTATTGAGACAGAAACAACAAGGTAGAGTTTATAGCATAGTGTTTGGGAAATCTCTACAGTATAGCAGAAAGACTGACTGTAGTCTGGGAATATACCTTTTATTTTCTTTTTAATGAGACAGAGAGAGAAAAAAAAGAGAGACTTGTCTTCATTTCAAGGTAGAATAGGAAAAAAAAATCTAAATGTCCAAGAAACGAGAAAAACTATTTCCAACTATGTTTGGCTTCTCATCTACCTAATACTTATATTGAGGGCCTCCCAAACAGGCAGAAACACTCACAATTTGTAATTCAAATAAAAGCTTTCTTGTACTCTTTATACTATCATGGGTTTAAGCTTAATGGGTTAAAGGGTTTTAGCACTATGAATTCCCTGACGTGTCTATCCATTTTCACTACTGGAAGCTGGGAAAAATTCATACAGTGGATCTGGGAATATAAACCTGTGCCATAACGCTCACAAAAGAGATGGCAAAGGAGAATCTCTTACCAGAAAAACTGACACGAGATCGTTACCTGACAACGGGAATGGAGAGCTGTTCTCCTGGAAGGATAGGGCTATGCTACTGAGCAGGTTGCTGGGGGCTGAATATTTGCTTTATTTTATTTCTGCCTTCTTCTCTCTCTCTCTCTCTCTCTCTTTTTTTTTTTTTTTTTTTTTTTTTTTTTTTTTTTTTTTTTTTTTTTTTTTAATAATCTTGTATATTGGGAGGTCACTGAGGCAATATTCACCTCTTACTGTACAGGTGTGTGCTGCACATCAAGTAATGATGAACAGTCTGGTCCTGAACACCATATTCTGGACTTGGAAAGTTATCCATCAGAATTATTAATTATTGATGATGTTATAATTCCTGCTACAGAGAAATTATACATCTCTGCTTTCATAGCCTATTATATCCACGGATCTTGTGTACAATAATCCCCATAAAGAGAGCAAAGACTCATTTCTCTTCCAGAATGTCTCCTGTTCTATACTTCTGTTATAACCATGTCCAGATCAACCATCCCTAACAGGTTTAAAAAGCCAAGAGAGGTGCACAGCCACTAGCAAATCTAGTGAAAACTCATAGGCAAGGGAATGAGCTGTGTTCTGATACAGTTGCATTGAAATAGAGGTTTGTATATTAGGTCAGGCTGTAAAAATGTTTTTTGTAAAATCTAGTTATAAAATGAACATGCATGATGTCTTTTTGGACTATCTGAAACTTTGATCATGTATCGTAACTATTAAATTAAAATAGTTGGACAAAGACAACAAAGAAAATAAAGCAGCAGCACTTTATAAAAGCTCCTTGCTTTGATGTTTGAATTTCTTTTATCGCTTAGTTTAAATGCCCCCAAATTCCTTATATCGTAAGTATTTGGATTTTGAGACTTATTTTAWTGTGAAGACACTTTGCAAAATCCTTCAATAGAGCAAAGTACATATAAATACATTCCTTTGGAAATACTAAGAATTTCTTCTGCATATATATTTTTTTAGTGTGAGTCAAAGAAGCTCCAAATTTCTTTATGCAAATGTGTGAGAATTCACCCTTACCACTGATTGAAGAAAATGATATCTTTAATTAATTGAACTCAGTAAATTATGTTAAAGAACACATCAGTGATGAAACTAGACTTTTAGCCTTTCAAGCTGTAATGGTGTGTAAAATTATGTATTTAATCTCTAAGTATATATTTTTCTTTTCTTTAGATTAATAAAAATTGAGAAAGGAATAGTTCTCTTTTAAAAGGGATAGAAACAAACATTTTCATATCACGTTATAACGATTCGAATTCATATTGTTGCTGAATTTGATGGATGAAAAACCATCATTATTAAGACTTTTATAAGAAAATCAGCACAACACGGAGCAATTCTGCATATCTAATGTGAAATATCTACCTTTGAAAGTCTGGATAGGAAATAGATCTTTTGTTTTATCTGCAACACCATTTCAAGGAACTTGCTCAATCCATGGGGCCAAATTCTTATTGCTTTTAATAGGAGTTTTGCCTATTTAAGAACTTACTGAAGTTTACAGAGAGACTCTTTTGAGTACAATTCCCGTTAAGGTAGATAGCATAGTGCACATCTTTAGAAGTAAAATAATTCAGAAATATGCAAGTCTGAAAGTCCAAAGAAACTGTTGTTATGCAAAAAGGTGTCATTTCTTCTGTCTGACTGTGGTTGCATCTCTCAATTATCTTTACCTTCCTCCCTGTGAATCATCTGTGCCCTTAAATACAGCAACAGAAAAGAAGAGGTGGATAAGTACTTACGCAGGATGAGAGAGAATCCCCTTCCCCTTACAGAGTTGGTGAATTGTAGCAACGATTATAGTCTGTGGTGCTAACAGGTAAAGTTAGACTGCCAGTGCAGGGAACATATTTACAACTCTTTATAAAATATCACTTTGGTCTGTAAAGCCAGATTTACCCACATGTAATAAAACATTTGTAACTACAATTTAACTCTTAGTACCAGAGAATTGGAAGGGACTTCCAAGACAAAGAAATCCAGGAGGTTCTGATGGTCTGGACTCTTGGTTGCACCTGGCCACCACATACGAGCCTGCCCTGCTCCCTCATGGGATTGTGGGATGGTGAGACCCACCTCTGCTGCCACTGGTAGCCCCTACTGCCACTGGCCCCCAGCCCTGGGAAGCCACTGGCCCTCATGGCTTCCTGACATTACCTTCTTAGTCCTTAGATCATCTTTCTTACACATGACTTAAAAAATAGCACATTGGTTTGAAAAGCAGCTATGGTCTACCTGTTGGTAGAAGCAAACCTCTTCGAAGCAGAAATTGTTGCATTCCTACCTACAGTTAAACTGCTTATTCCAACTGTGGCTGTGATTTAATTGTGTTGGAAACTGTATCCTTGACAAAGGAGGACAATTATCGGTAATCTGACCCTGTAGGTCAAACAGAAATCTGGTGTAATGATGTTGTAGGTTGATTATTTGTTCTGATTGCTCCAGCTAGGTATTTCATTCAGAATGGCCTCAGACAGGGGTGGTGGAAAATGGATTTTTCTAATAGCCTTTTGTATAGAGCCATCAACAAAAACTAGAGATGTCCACTTTCTTAAGAAAAGCTATTATCCTAAGAACTTTCTATTCATACAAACAGTTTCTCCRGTTATCTTCTTAATTTCAGTCTTTGAGATCCATGGTAAAGTATCTCGCATAAAACCTGGATTCAGTATTTCTCTGGCATTTTGGCGTTTTGATTTCAGCCCAGAAATAACATTGAGATGATTTTATGAACAGTGAATAAAACCAGAGTGGGATGAAATTCCAGACTGAGGTATCTAAATTTAGATGTCTAGAAGTAGACTAGGTGCCTAGGTTTTCTTTATAGTCACTGAAGAGCTGGGGCTTGATTTAGCTGCTGACGCATAGGTGTCTAGTGTCTAGCCATCTGATGCCCTGAGCTATCTGAGTGATCAGGCCTGCATAGGGCTGACAGATATGACAGCGGAAGGTATGTGGTAGTACACCATGGTACATGCCCTTGTGGATTTGCAGCTGAAGGMCAGGTGAGATAATCTAGGGATAGCAGTAGGAGCTCCCTGTAGACATCTGAGTGGAGMCAATACTTGTCAATGTAGTAAAAGGACTCTGTAAAATTATTCTGCAAACCTTTAAGAAAATTTATGTATAACTAAGTTTGACACACCTATATTTGACCAAAATCCACCCACAGGCATTTATACAGATTTTTTTGAATAGATCCATGCAAACGATGCTATTCTCAATTACAAGAGTTAGTAGCTTGATTTCCATAGAAAAAACTRCACCAAATTCCATGGTCTGACTTATTTCRTAAGTTATTTTAGGAGCTGACAAATCCAATAGGACTCAGATTGCCCTGTCTGTTTCTTAGACRATAAACTTCATTATACTTAATGAAGATCTAGGGCTTCAGCATAGGAGCCAGTTGTCTCTAGTGTCATTTAGGACAACTAAGGTATTTGTAACTTTCACAACGGCCTAGAAGGGAAAACACATGTTCTACAAGAAACCCAGGTCCTTCTGGAATGGCATCTGGAATCCAGGTGTAACGTCCTAGGTAAGCTAACATAGTGGCCACACGTGGGCAACTGAGTCATGCATCTAGTCATAAGAAACAATAAGATACTCAGTTTGCCTTGAGATAGACACTATGAGTGTGATTCAGTTGCCTAAACTTAGGCATCTACAGTAATTTTAGGGACTATGAATTATCCTACTTGGCCTCTAGCCGCACGTCTAGAAAGGTATGGGTTTTCTCTAAGTCCTGCTGTGAGCTGCTGGTTGATTGCAGATGTCTCAGATACTCTATGGTGTCTCAGGTAGCATAGGATGCTCCTCTTTGGGCAAATGAATCCAGCCTCAGGTGTCTGGCCGTCTGGCTGGTTCTCCAGAAATCTATCAATGAAGTTTATAGAGCTGCTCAGCTCATGATAAAATAGGCTACTGCATTTGGCTACTGAATCATTCTGTAGATTTTCAGTGACTTGTGAGAGTTTAGACATCTTGCTCACATGTAGATACCTACCTGTGGATGTTTAAATGTGAATATCTACCCCAGTTTACCATAAGGGTTATACCAGGTAGACATATACTTTCAGYACAATGCAGATTTGCAGCTGTTAGTTGCCTGATTTTCCTGCAAAAAGCATGACTGTACATTGAAATATTAGTGTTGAACATAGTCCCTCTTTGAATTCTTAGYTTTCGATATTTATTTTGCTTGGTGACATTACATTTCAAACCAAATGATCAGGAAAATGGTGAAAGTAAAAGCTGTTCACAAGCTCTGCATGTGCTGTAAATATAAAGATCAATCAGATCTCAGCTTTGACACACGATAGCTGTGCTGCACTCACGTCTTTGTAAGGGCTATTCATTTTTGATTTTGGTCATTAGCCTTGTTTGACAAAGTTTTTATTTATATTCTATCAACCATAGTTGGGTCTTCCACTGTGCTTCTAGGGGCATGYGAAGACATTTTCTGCTCTAAGATGTTTGAAGGTCTAAATATACAGAACAGATAGAAAAGGACAGAGAAGTGCATGCAAGACCACTCTGCTGCTCCRTGGCACAGCTGGGAAAGTCTGTTTTATCTGGGTCCTGCTCCCAGAGCTGAATTTTCAACAAGACCATGTGTTCTTCACCCTAGTTGTGGTGCCTTACAAAAGCAGCATTTGAAAATAAGAGACATCTGAGTCCTCATGTAATAGAGTTTTGCTTTAAATTATTCTGTGATTTCTTAGGATTACACCTAATGGCTGACRTCCAATCCTATGGAAAAGCAAGTCCAAAGTTGCTAATCCTAAATGAAATCTTTAAACAGTACATTAAAGGAGACAACATAAACCTGGACACTWTCTCTGTTTCGAGAAATCAAAGGATAATTGTAACATGAACTACACTCAGATGTATATAATGCTGCCTGCCTTGAAAAAATAAAACTAAGCTGTACATAGAATTTTTCTTTAAAAATTTATAGAAARAATCCTGTTAACAGTCTTGAAGGTGAGATAGCCTAGGGATAGCACTAGGAACTGGCTGTTATCATAAATGGAGTTATTTTTAATCTATATTATTTAAAGCTATTTTTTTTAAAAAAAAAAAGTTGTGTTCCTGGTACTTACAGAACTTATAGAACTTAATCAAAAGAATAACTAAAAATTGCTGAAAAATATTTTCAACATGCATCACCAAATCCGTCATAAATATTATTAGTTTACAGAAAATAATTAAAAGAAAGTATAAGTAAAAATTTTTTTTGATTTATATATATATATATATATATATATATATATATATCATTATATATAGTGCCCCTTTGTCTGTTGTACGCTGTAGGACAACCTTTCTTGTCTCCAAAAGACTAAATTCTGGAACATTCTACTGTTTTATGTACCTTACTAATACTGCTACATCTTAAGTTGTGTCAGCATTTCTGTGATAGTCTCCATTTCCAAGGGTTTACAACACATGTAAAAATTTATTCCCTATTGAAAATGTATTTTATCATTTCATACAGATAGAAATGCTATGAACTTAAAGGTTACTATAAGCTTTATGCTATATATAAAATACATACAAAATGAAGTATTTATTCTTAAATGTATATTTTTTTAAAGTTCTACTGGCACCAAGGAGTGCRCGCATATACACAAAAACTTATGACTAATGTGCTTCTGGATACTTAAACATGATTCAAGAGCTTCAATTTTTAAACAGAATTTCAGCCTGAAGTTTATGCACTGGAAACTAGGTACTCAAATTAACCAAGCTGAGGTAGACTAAAAATGCTTTTGTGTCTGCGGCATACACAGGCATGAAAACCTGTTGCAAGGTCACATTCTCTGCTCATTTTCTCCCACTGCAAATCACAGAGGTGTAACCGGGAGTAGAACCCAGCCTCCAGGACYTGGCCAAGAAAAAGAGAAAGGGATTTTGGAGCTACCATCTAGAGACTGGATTTTGTATTCTCTGCATGCTCACAATCCACATTATATTTCTGAGTGTGTGATGAATGCAATGTCCTAAAAATAGAAATTAAACTTTCCTAAGTGCTATATACCAGCATTATAGTAAACRCACAGAGCTTGGCGTATTCACCAAGAGAAGCTGCTATAACAAGTTAGCAGGAAGATCCAAAAAGATTTGAATAACTCAGATGAGAACAATGACCTATAAGAATTCATTTGACAGTCTATTTTAATTATTTATGTGCAGATAGCATTACCACAAAAACACGGGTTGGGTGTGTGGGAGGAAAAGTAAAAGCAGCTCTGACAKCAGGGTCCTCTGTGTGTAACTTTGTGTAACAACACACGCTCAGTTTAGCCAGCCAACTACATTAGATGTGCCGGTTCCTTTCATAATACAATTCGGTATATGTCTTCGTGATGGTGAACATTATTAGAAGAGTGGAAAGGAAGTCATATGAAAGGGAGATCTGCCTTTTTAATGATGACAATCAAGAATGAAATTCAAAAAATATTCGTCATTTTTATTATCCTGAGGAGAAAAAAAAATTCCCAAATTAAAGGTTTCAAGTGAAATATCCCATGAAATATGACTTCTCTGATTCTTTGGCAGCTGCAGATTCCAACTTTACCCAAGGTGTCTTGTGTGCTGCATGTCCTGGGAGGTGTTTCTGGGAGAAGGATATTAAGCAATAAAGAACATTTTGGAATGACAAAGCTGAAAGAYGAGAGGTAAGAAAATATAGATTTGAGCCAGAAATGTCAAGGTATTAATCAGGATTATTAGGCTGTCACATGCCATCTCTATAGAAAGACAGCATAGGGAGATGATACTGTAACTCCATATACATTGCATAAGTAATAGTTTTTATCATATGCAAGTCATGCATTTTGAAATCATGGAAAAAATTTCACAGTGCAGGACACATCATCTGAGAAAGCGAGGAGTCAGATGAAACTATGGTTTGTTTGACTTCCCAAATACAATATGAGCCTGGTGCAGGAGATCAACAAACTGAAGAACTGTTGCTTTCAAAAGATGCAAACACATGCAACCCTACAGTTTAACCTGATACAAATATTCAAACCCACAAAATAGTAAATTTTGGTAAATTAATTGTCAGGAAGGTAGGAAAGGTACAGGTTCCCCAGTGCTAGTCTTCGTATTCATTTGCAGTCACTGGTAACCCCACACATTGCTCTTCTTTGGAACATGACCCTGAATGTAGATCCTGTAATGTAAAATATAAAACTATATTTAGAGAGTACTGTTTAGTGCATTGCTCAACCTCTTCAATCAAGAGATGCCTAGAAAGAAGACACAGTAGGATGAAAGACAATGATATCTGTGATGACAAAAGGCTATGTTATATGTTCTGTGTGTGCATTCTTAGAACTGCCTTTCCACATTTGCAGTAAAGATCATGACCATGCAATTAAGCAGAATACTACTCATCATTTTTTAACAAGCATGTTCTGCTTTTATAATATTTAAAAGGAACTTCAAGGCATTCAGTCACAAGGTATTTTGTTTTCCTGAGTTGGAAGAATCCAAATAAAACTGGGTTGCAAATAGCAGTTTAGAGTAGTTTCAAAAAAGAAACCGGGAAATCCTAAACACTAAGTTTTTTTTTTTTTTTCTTTTTTTTTTTTCTTTTCTTTTTTCTCCAGGTAGCTACTAATGTCACTACAGGGTGCTTCTAGCACAGAATTTGTCAATGGAGAGGCAGCCCACAAAATCAAAGTACTGTATTTAGAAGATTTTTATGTTACTCTAATGTCTCTGGAATTGCAGGAGAAAACATTGCAGGAGGTTCACATCCAAAGGACACTCTATAAATAGGAAGAACAAAAAGAACAACAGTTGCAGCTTATCCTCAATAGACAAACAGCATCGAAAAATTCACCTCAAATCTTAGCTTCCCAGTGATTAGTTTTTCAGACACACAGTGACTGTTCACCCGTTTGCATTTTTCCCCTTTTTATCACCACTGCTTTTCTCCCAAGTCCATTAAAATGCCAAAAGAAACAGTTTCAGCTGCCTTGTCTAACAGGGATATTCTGAATTTCATTGTGTTTGTCAAACCTTGCAACTTCCGTAAAGCGTTGCACGTTTTCTAAACTCGCTCTCAGGTGTGTGCTCACAGTGCAGTGATCTGGTTGATTCCTTAACCTGATTAAGCGCTTTGAGATAAGAAACTGCTTTCCTACTGGTTTGTTTAGGGGGAGTGCTGCTCAGGAGACTGTTTTATTTAGGATTTCTTTGTAGGTCACAGCTATATCAGGAGAGTGAACAAAACATAGTGCTGATCCTATTTCCGAGGAGGAAGGAAGGTGGAGGGAAGTCATTTCACACTGACTGATATAAAAGGAAAAGTGGTTTTGCTGCCTGTATTTGGACAGTATGAATGAAATGTACTCATTTAGCTTTGAGGAAGAGGTAGTGCTGGTGTAATTTTGAACCTGTCGTTCATATTCTGTTCTGATTGGCAGTTTTTGAGCTTCTATCATGTAGGTTTCCCTACTGACAGTTTGTCATAGGAAAAAAGTGGAGCATGTAAACTGCTGCTACATTTGAAAGTGTCTAATCTGTAAATTGAATATGTTCGTGCACTATATGAGAAAAAATGACAATGATGGTCCAGGAATATTAACTCTGACTTTTTAATATATACCATTTTAGAGGCTATGTGTTYCTGCTAATGTGAAAATTCAGTGAATTACAGATTTAGTTTGTCTTAATTTTCTTTTTCTTCTTGCYGTCCTTTTGTCTTTAAGAACTGTATGCAATGACTGAGATCCTCAGGTGCTGTAAATTGACAAAAGATCTGCCAAAGTCAATGGTGCTGTGTTGATTTACCTCATCAGAACTCCTGGCCAACTCATTTGACCTCTTCCAGAAAGTACATRATGCAGACTTTAAAGCTTTTTAGAGGCTCTGTCAGCAGCTCTTAACCACCAGATGTCCCAGGGCTGGGCTTATAGCTGTTGTGGCACACAGATATAAATGCTGTCAGCACAACTCTGTAGGACTGAGTTAAACAAGCTTTGTTTAATATTCAGGATTCTCTGATTAAAGCCTGTGGCCTTTTAAAATACTGCCAGAGAAAATAAGAAATTTGTAACACTCAGTCAAATAATATAGGCATAACAATGATCAGCAGAGTCTTTTCGCAGAGTAGAGATTAAAACACACAGGCCTCATATGGCATAGAAATATTGTMATTGTCTTTTAAAGATATTGGATCTTACAGCTTGAAAACTTGATCTTCCTTTACCATGGGTCAGTCTTCCTTGTTCCAGACTGCCTTCCAATCTCAGGGTCTGGTTTTCCTGAAGGCAAATCTTACCAGTAAAGAGGCAAAGAAGGCATTCAGTACCTCAGCCTTTTCTGTATCCTTCCTCACAAGGGCCCATTTAGTAGAAAGCCTGCATTTTTCCTAGCCTTCTTTTTGCTGCTTATATACTTGTAGAARCCTTTCTCRTTGCCCTTCTCACACTCTGCAGTCTTCCTGCCACCTGTGTTTGATTTCCTGCTTGCTGTGATGGACCATTCCTGAGCTTGGAGGAAGGATCTTTAATATCCTCTGTCCCCCTTACACTTCTCATTCCTCTGGGTTGCTGTCCCATGGGATTCTTCAAGTAGGTCTCTAAACAGGCCAAARCTCTCCTGATGTCCAGGGTTGTGATCCTGCTTGTCACTTTTCTCCTTCCTCTCCACAGGATCCTGAACTCTGCTACCSTGTAGTCACTGCAAGAAAGGCTGTCCAACAACTTCCAAAGCTTCCTTGTCTGTCAGAATGAGRTCCAGCAGAATGCCTCTTCTCATCGCCTACTTAGTCACCTTTGTTAGGAAGTTGTCATTGATGCACTCCAGAAACCTCCTGGGTTGCTTGTGCCCTGCTGCATTGTCCTTCCAGCAAATATTGAGGTGGTTAAAGTCCCCCAGGAGGACCAGGGCCTGCGAACATAAGGCTTCTTCCAGGTGCCTGAAGATCTCTTCTATTCCTTCTTCCTGATCAGGTAGTCTATAGCAGACATCCACTACAATTTCACCCATGCAGGTCTGACCCCAATCCTGACCCATAAACTCTCAGATAACACTTCACCCATCCCCTTCATGCATTCCTGCTGCTCTCTCACATAAAGGGTAACTCCCTCTCCTCGCTGTCATGCACTGTCCAATACAAGCAGCCTGTATCCAACCATCACAACACTCCAGACATGTGAACTGTCTCACCACATCTCTGTAATTCCAATGAGGTTGTAACCCAGTAACTGCATAGACTCACATTTTTCACTATGCTGTGTGCATTAGTGTACAAGCACCTCAAAAAGAGAAACACGTAAGATAAAAAGATGCTTGAGATAGTGTTTACTAACATAGAAATAAGTTCTTTTAACATGAAGTGCTTTTAAACCTGTTTAAAATGAAAGGGTTCTAAAGCAGCAATACAACAAATGAAAGAAGTGCATTACAAAATAAGCCCTCAAACCATAAATCACATACTGCAACAAATGGACAACAACCACAAGAGATTTTGTAATTCCATTTCTTCAAAGAAACACTAAAACTATGAAATTGCAATTAATTATTTAACCACCAAAGAAGCTGAAATCTCAAAAATTGCAATACAGAAGTTTTTGTTGTTGTTGTTGTTTTTTTAAAAAAAAACATTTGGACTTGTGTTTTTTGCTAGGAATTGAATAGGACTCCAGAAAGGTATTTCTGACCTACTGGCTATTAAGGTAAACTTTCAGAATTCAACTAACTTCACTTAATTTTATCAAATCCAAGTTAGTTTTCTGAGCTCCCACTGTCAGAAGTGAAAGTAGAAAGAGACATAGAGATGGAAAAGCATCTATAAATGCTTGTATAGATACTTCTGATTCTCCAATGAGGGAGTGGCTAAAYTGGATTAAATAACAGATACCTAACATCAGACGAGGTGAATCCTTATGTGCTTGTTCTTGAATCCTCTTCACTAAGATTTCTCCTGATTTCTCCTTTGTTTCTTTTTTATTACTTTGRTTTATTGATTAGTCAGTCAGTTGGCTGACTAGAAGTCATCCTCCATCACTGATGGTCTCAAATGAGAAAAGCGTTATCCCTTTGAAGATACCTGCAGTTGCTTAATCTGAAAGGTAAACTTCGCAGAGAGGAACMTCATGAAGTTCCGCAAGGGCAAGTGCAGAGTCCTGCACCTAGGGAAAAATAACCCTAGGCACCAGGACAAGCTGGGGGATGACCTGCTGGAGAGCAGCTCTGCAGAGAAGGACCTAGGAGTGATGGTGGGCAACAAGTTGACCATGAGCCAGCAATGTGCCCYTGTGGCCAAGAAGGCCAATGGTCTCCTGGGCTGCATTGGGAAGASTGTTGMCAGCAGGTKGAGGGAGGTGATCCTGCCCCTCTACTCAGCCCTGGTGAGGCCTCATCTYGAGTRCTGTGTCCAGTTCTGGGCTCCCCASKACAAGASASACATGGAGCTACTGGAGAGAGTCCAGCGTAGGGCTACAAARATGGTCAGAGGGCTGGAGCATCTGCCCTACRAGGAATGGCTGCGAGAGCTGGGCCTYTTCAGCCTGGGGAAGAGAAGACTGAGGGGGGATCTTATCAATGTGTRCAAGTACCTGAAGGGAAGGTGTCAAGGGGATGGGKACAAACTCTTTTCAGTTGTCTCRTGTGACAGGGCAAGAGGCAACAGGCAAAAACTGAAGCACAGGAAGTTCTGCCTGACYGTGAGGGGGAATTTCTTKACTGTGAGAGTGACGGAGCACTGGAMCAGGTTKCCCAGAGAGGTTGTGGAGTCTCCTTCTCTGGAGATATTCAAAACCCACTTGGACAAAATCCTGTCTAATATGCTCTAGGTGACCCTGCTTGAGCTGGGCGGTTGGACTAGATGATCTCCAGAGGTCCCTTCCTGCCTCAACCATTCTGTGATTCTGTGATTCTGCCAGCATAGCTGAGAATCTGTGTCACACAAGTCATTTTGTGAGGATTAAAGTAGACAGATTATAGGATTGACCCAGACTTTTTCAGTGAAGTCAAGGTAATTCTTTATTATCAGTTCAAAATTATATATAAAGGATATCTACACATAATCTAAAGGTGTTTATTGAGTTAGTTCTTGTAATCAAGCTACCACATAATTCTAGTGATTACATTCTCAAACAAAAGATCTTTTTAATTTATAACTTCTTCCTTCCAACATTTCTTTTTTATTTTATTCTAATGAGGCAAAGTGAACAGCAGCTGCAAATGATCTACCACTCAGTAAATACTGCATTTAGCCACTCCAAGAAAAGATAAACTACCTTAYGACTTTTYTTTTTTAATAGATGTTTGTCTACCRTATTCTTAAAGGTGCCTAGTTATAGATACATTTGAATGATTTTGACCATTCTTCTCCTAAATAGGTGTTGTGAATGAAGTCTGAATCCAGACATCCGTTTTCTGATGCTGTCCAATGTTCCTCTTTTTAATCTTTGACACTATTTCATGTTTTTGATTCTTCTGAGGATCTTACTCAAAATTTTATTAATTGAATCAACACAGATTTCTAATCTGATATCTTTTCACTGAAAATTGAAACATGCTCATTACTACTGGTTTCCTTGTTTCATCATTAATGAGTAACATCAAATCCAGAGATCGTTTATTTAAAATGTATTCCCACCTCTGTTTAAAAATCTCTTTTTTAAAAGCCAAAGGTGGATCATTTCTGTATTCTTTCAGTCCCCTTGAGGTCCTTTGTTCTCCATAGTACATTAACAAGGGAACTCTATGCCAAGTAAATCTAATTTTCTCTCCTCAAATGTTCCTCTAAAAGATTATAATATTCCTTGCACGTCTTTTTTAATTGATTTAGTTCCAAAAAGAACAGTGAAGGCTATGGGGGACTTTGCTGCATTATTGGTTTCTTCCTCAAGAAAGCAAGTAGTGTAGCTTATTCATTTTATTAGTACTTTTTCAATCCTTTGTCTCCCTACTTTTCTTCCAGACTATTTTCATTGCTGAATTGTAGCATCATGTTTGTGGTCATACTATCAGCACATACTATCCGAAGAATTCTGAAATATCTTAACTGCAAGAAAGCTACCGGCTAATTCAGATTTTCAGTACATAACATCATTCAGATTATTATTCCTGTGTCCATTATTCTCTCTTCCAAAAGAAGGACTAAATCATAAAGAAAGGTAAAAGAACCCCTTCCATCATGAACAATGTACATTTTAAGTTTGTGGCAAGCCTGCTTCTGAAAGAGATAAAGGGAAAGGAAAAAGATAAATGAAACTGACATTTATATTACATGGTTAGCATATCCTGGCATTGGTAGAGGATAGTCTATCAGGGACAGAAAGGGAAAATAGCAGTTGATTTTTTGCTTAATATTTGTGGGAATTGTCCTCTTTATTTTTTAATTTCTAGAAGTTGTGTTCATCCTTATCTCAAGCCACAGATTTTGTGATTTTCAGCAGCAGACCCAGGACATCCTCGATAACATCCCTGCCTTTTTATTACAGCAAATGCCACTATTTCTTATTACTCTAAAAGAGAGRAAAGCTGTCTGTAAGGTGATTTCATCTCCAGCATCTCCTCTAACTCCAGTAACATGTGACTTATTTCCAGGTGATACTATAGGCTCAAAAGACTGTTTTTCATTCTAATCCAGAAATCCAGGATTTCCAGGAGAGTGTATTCTACATTTGGTTCCTGGATTTGCTTGAAATATCCAGCAAAGGAAAAGTTCCCTAGGCCCTGCAGCGGCTCAGTGAAACAGGTCCGCCGTTGCTGCTCTTGCCAGATGTTTCCCTGCGCAGCTGCCTGGGACTTGCAAGTTTCCAGCCGTGGGATGGCTCAGCCTGGACYTCTGGCCTCAGGCTGGACTCTCCTGGTGTTCCCAGCCTCCAGGTAGACCTGCCAGAAACCCAAGCTTTAGATTTGCCTAAATTTTTTTGAATTAAACATTTCAGGCTCAGCCGGTCAGCACTTTCCAAATGAGGGCCTGACCAATGATCTCAGCAGAATCTCTGAGATGAAATATGTAATCTAAAATACATTTCTTTTTTTATTATTTTTGAATTCATCAAATTTTTTATACCTACATAGCAGAACAGACTGTAGTGTTCACCATGTCTAACATGACCCAAAACACACAAAAATGCATTAATTATTTCCAAGGATAGAACCAGCGCTATCTCAACAATATCAGGAAAAAAACACGTGGAAATTTTAGTTAGAGAAAAATGGAGCAGTCTGAGGAAGCCACAGACCTGCACATACAGAAGGTAAATGTTTAAGAGAACTTTGAAATTATGAGTAGGTCATGTGTTTGAAAGGTCTCCATTTATCTGACCTCGTTGTCAGCCAGTTCTCCGGAACACTTTACTTTTTAATTGTAACTGGCTGTACCAGATTTATGGTTAATATTACAGTTCAGGGAGTGGAGATGGAAGGGCAGTTTTAAGCTCGCTTTCATTAGAAAGATCAAGTTTAAAGAAAGAAAAAAAATCCAGAAACATATATATATATATATATATATATATATATATATATTTAGTAATTCTACCCAATGAAAAAAGTCAGAATTTAACATATTTAAAACAATCTCTGACCTACAGAATGAATGGAAGGAATGATTTTAACCTCATGTCCTCCTTCTCATTGTTTATATGAATATTGTGACAGAATAAGGTGATACCAGACAATTTTTGCCTATTTTTTAACTCTTTATAGCAAATCCATTGAAAGAAGCTTGTAATCCCTAAATCTATTTTAAAACAAAAAAATAATAAAAATACTAACTGAAAAACTTTTTACAGTATATCAGCTGACAACAGGATGATCAGAACTTTTGTGGCTGTGGTTATCTGGAAGAAACTATTTCCTCTAATCCATATCCCATACATTTGTTGTGGTGATAGCTGGTATTTATGCAAAGCTGCTTCAGTGCTAATAACCCACTAATAACTCGTTGAGAYCAAAAATGCTGCTGAACAGACACTGATGAAGGTACAGAAACTGTTTTCTAACTTTTAACTACCATAAACTCTTTGGAGTAGATTTCATGATGTTCTTTAGAAAAAAAAAATTACATGCCTAAGAGGTATTTGAATTTCAGTCTACAAAAGGAGATTTAACAATGTCTTAATAAAAGCAGAATAAGGAAACAGAGGAACAAAGGGTAGYTCAAACAGATGAAACAGGTTTAGGAAAAGGAATAAATACATCAATCTGATTAAAAGAACAGACTTGAGACTTRAAGCAATGTTTATTATGGTTAGACTCTGCCACTGAATAGGTCCCCTTTGAGTCTGCGAAGATCTGTGTCCATACTTAAAAATGTGCTCACTGTGGGTTGTTTATTTGATCTGAATAGTACTACCCACTACCCACAGAGTACAGAGTTGAGTATGTGCTGGAGTCTTGGCAGATCTGAGGTTTTCTAGTGTAAACAGCCGGTTGGGTTTCAGTAAAGCCAAACTTTAAAGTTCTATTGAGTAAAAGCACAAAAATTCTAAAAATCTCTACATGCAGTCCTCAGTTCTAAAGGCGGATATTCTGTTGTACTATGTAAGCACAAGCTTGCAAGATAATGTGTGCAAGCAGATTATCCAGCCCTGTGGTGCTGCAGACAGACAATTCTTGAGTTCTGCTGGCAGTTGGGCTGAACCATCACTCCCTTTGGGATGTTGTTATTGTAACTGAATGGGACTTTACAGAACRTTTTTCCCCTACAGAATGGCTTGGTGTGATGGAAACAGAGCAGATGACAGTAAGCCATATTTCTGAGAAGCAGAAACTCTGGCTGTGACATTCTGTTACTCTCCTTGCCCCTCAAGGTAAGGGTGATTGTCCCGCTAAGATGCTTGCACTGAAATGCAATGTTCACCTCAGGACACCCACGTATAGAGTGGCAGGTGAAGAAGTCATCTTTGCTGCCCGGCAATGGCAGACCTGTTTCAACTCTTTTCTCTGATATTGATGAGTTTGCCTGTTGCAGGTTTCTGCTACATAATGCATGTTTGCCCTTTTCTCTGAGATACTCTGAGTAATTCTTCTTCAATTATACCAAATAATTTCTACTAAATGGATGAAGTGAAGCACAAATAAACTGATTTTCAAAAGCATGCAGAGAGGTTGAATTATTTTTTACAAATGTATGTAGGTCATCTCACAGCTCTCGATCCTTTGAAAAAGGCTAAGGCACATTGGATCCTGGTGGTGCTGTGATGGAAATAAATTCCTTTCTAWCTTTGTTTCTAGTAAAATGACTACTTTAATGCTATTGTGATTTTGTAGCACTACTAGTGAACCAAGTTAGAGCATCTAGGCCTTCAGAGCTCTAAACAGGAGAAAAGAAGTAGCCCAAGTCCTAAAGGTGCTACAGGCTAAAACTTAATAGTATGTATGTGTAATTCCAYGGGGTTCATTAATTTTGGAGAGCAAGTAAAGGTTATTATGAAGAGTTTGGAGGATGTCATTTATTGTTTGCTATAGCCAGCTGACACTTTTTACTTTTTTTACTTCTACAATGCTATCTGTAGGAAAGAATATATAGCTCATCAGGTTAGGAACTTGGGAAAGGACTCAAGAAAAAAAAAATCCCTTTTTGGGTCTGGCACTTAAACTTGGATATCAATTAAGCAACTCACTTTCTCACATACTTTTCCAGCTAAAATTCATTTCTTGGTCTTTTAAAATTCAGAAATATGCATTTTCCTAACTAGCTCGACATTTTCCATGTGTAATTAAACACTCCTTTGATACATGTAGAGAAAATGTCATAACTATACTTAAGATTATAGGTTAACAGCCTGTACAATTTCATTTTTAAAAATGAAGGTGTATTACTTTGTTTAAAAAATTGCTCCCAGGTTGCGAACTTTATATATACCAACTCTCACACCAGAGCGATTTTTTTTTTTAAAGAGGTAAGTTAAAAGCCCCTTAGAAACATTGTTTAAGACTGAATTCTTACCAGAGCTTCTAACTTCTGGYTGATTTGCAAGTACAACTGACTATTGTGCACTGTGTTAAATGTTAACCTTATTTTTGTAGCTGCTTATATCTTTAAATGTACACATTCATAAGTGCTTTTGTGTAAATCCTTCCCCTTCACCAAAACATCTTCTGGAAATAAGCTAGCTCTTCGGTAGTGATTTTTTTTTCTTTTTATTTACTAAATTGAAAAAAAAGAAACCTTTCTTCAAACCTTAGATTTGTCTTACATTTCCAAGGGGAATTATACATTGAACATTTTATTCTGGTTCAGTTCTTTAACCCAGTTAATTTGTAAACCTCATGAAAGGCTGAAAATGAAGCAACAATGAAACAGAAAATACAGATATAGGTTCATGGAGGGCCAAATTCAGAGCATGCTTCTGTTCTATCTTTTGTGCAGCTATAGAGACATAAGGGTATAAGCAAATTCTCAAAGAGCCAGCTGAGTAGCATTTATAGAGCATCTGCTTGGTAGATAAAAGTCTAGGTGTCTGAACTGCAGCAACATGGAGTATTTGACCTAAGGACAGAGAGTTCGTGAGAAACCATGTTGTAAAATAAGGGTTAAAACCCATCTACCTGTGCAAATTTTGTGCTTTTCAAAGCTAAGTGAGGTCTTAATCATTTGTGTAAGCATCACTGGCTCATATATGGAGAGCAAAAATTGGAGCTTCATGCTCTGAAAGAGGCTGTCCTCACTGACCACTCTCATATTGTGGGACATGGTAATTCACAAGTGAGGATGATGAAACTCACAACCAGCATAGTTATTTGTCCCAAACATCTGTCTGAAACCAAGAGTTGTGCCCCTCTATTTTCTTCTAGCACAGCAGCTTATGGTAGCCTCTAAGTTTTCAGCGTGCAGGAGGAACAGATTTCCAGAGGTCCAGTGTAACAGCTAGCCTCCACTCTTCCAAATAGGAACTCTATGCCTCTAAAGCACCTATAGAGTGAAGGTGGGTTCTTCTGTTGCTGAGAACTAAATGTCATCAAAACATTACTTTAAAATATGAGATATCTTCCCTGTAGGATTTGTGTAGGAATCTGAGTTTCCTGTGAATACTCCAAATCTCATTGCATGATATATCTTGACCAGGAAATGCAAGATGTGGAAGGGAATACTCTAGATCTGGAGTCAGGCAGTAGAACTTAGCTTTTGAACACAAGGTATTCCTATCACCAACATATATAGAGTTTCCARTATTTATTCCAGTCCCTCAGTAGCATTATTCATTAGTGAACTTGTCTCTCCTCAGAAGCTGGAATTAACTTAAAAATATATATGATACCTCTGAGCTTATTGGGTATATTGGAGGTGACAGATCAGCTCACCTGAAATTCAGATGAAAATGTAGGTGGCATCCTTATTGATTAACAGATCAATGAATTTGAGAGATCATTGATATCTACAAATAGGTTAGAGTGCTGAGAAACAAGGAAACTGAGTAGCTTAAGGAAAATATCCATTTGTATAATGCTCAATGATTTAGGCAAAAGTCATACTAGAATATATGCAAACAAAGAGTTTGTGGATGTGCAGAACAGTTTAGTGTGGAACCATTGGAAAATGATTTATTCTGAAGAATGATGACTCCTATACAACATGTACAGTTGTCCTCCCTTCTTCTATCCCTGTTAATATTTGCTATTTCAGAAAATACAGCCAGTTTAAAACAACTATTACTGTAATTAACAGATACTGCTAGATTTAGATTTTTTTTTTGAACAGATAAGCAATTGTTTAAAGCACAGCTAGATCACATCAAGACACAACCCATTAACTGACAAACTCTTTGCTGTAGCACTGTATTTGGTGCTTTGTCATGATTTAACATAATAGAAATTAATTTGATGTATTATGTTTCATTCTATCATGACATAATGATGACATAGCGTGGGAATAATATGAACTCATGCTAAGAATTGTACAAAAATACTCATTATCTTCTGGTGTCAATGTTTTGTATTTGAATGTGTATATGTGTTTGTGTTTTAAACTGTAAAAGATATATTTTCATTCTTAGTATGTCATGATTATGTGAAATTAATTTGGATCAGGTACTAATAAATAATTATGTAGAATTGTAGACTCTTTTCTTCACTGAAAAGCAGAGGAAACCACACAATTAAAATCTATAGAGTGAAGATGGGTAAAATTAATACCATTTATCATTTTGCTGGTAATCATTACTATGCTATGCCATTTTCAAGGCTCACAACAATTTTTAATGGAAAAATGGGATGTTGTTGTTTTTACTTTTTTCTTTGTTTAATCCTGGTTATCCTAAAAGACAGCATGCAGTATAAATTAGATTTCCTTCACTATTCTTCTTCTATTATTCAGACCCACACATACATTTAGAAATAATAAATAAAAATTTAACAAAGTAGCACTGCAGTGAGAAAGGAAGCAAAGTTATGCTGAGACTGGATGAGTTACATATGATCAATTCAGTAAAGCTGTGTAAACGGTTCAAGAGACAGAAGACAGGACTTCTGGAAGACTGATGGTCAGTATCAGGACTTTCAGTTAATATGGCAAAGAATGTATGTCAAAGACTGGTCCAGGGGACTGGTGTGTAGTGACATGACAAAGAGAGAAGACAAYGTTTTCATCAAATCTGGAACAACTAAATAGCAAAAATGAGGCACAGATTGGATTCAGAAGTGTGGATCTTGGGGTTTTGGGGCTCATTCATCAATTCTGATGCTGATACATGAAGAGAATCCATTGCATTTTAGAGGATCACATACATATTTGAAAACAGACATGGGCTTACATCTGTAGAAAAATGAGAGAAGACTGTAGTCAGTTTTTGAGCATGTACTGAAAATGGAAATTGAGTGTAGTCACTGGCTTCCATGTGCAAAAAGCAAAAGAAGCGCTAAGAGCATGTACAGTTAACATTGATTTCTAAATGAGCTGCTTAGAAAGTGCACACTCTCCAGTGAGCTATGGAAGCTGGTATCTCCGGAAAGGGGAACCTGTATCTCTCTAAAGCAGTTACCGTTCCAACAAGTATACTTCTTCCCTTCTCTCCATAGACAGCTTCCTACTTTGTTCTTCTTCTTCTTAGCATGATTCCCTACAGATATATGAAGAATTATATTTTACTGTTTATTAAAGCTAATGGAATTGTGATGAAAACCTTATCATATTTCAGGAGTTAAGGTATGATAAAAACATGACTTTTGTGTGATAAAGTGAATTTTGAGAGAAGCCAGCAACACTCCGACCTGAGTGAAAAATCAGTCCAAGAGAAGCTGGGGGTCTGAGCAGGACCGATCAATACTCTTTCTAGTTCTTGAGATGGAAGTTGGAGCAGAGCCTGCAGTCCCAGCTCTATCTTTGGCTTGTGTTTGGTCATTACCACCTTTCCCTCGTTTTCTTTACCACTGGAAGTTAATGCCCCCACAAATCTGCCAGCATAATGGTCTCTTTAGTTGTCACTGTAGTAGATATTGCCAATACGATCCAGGTTAGACAGTAGTTTATACACAGTATTTGAGCTATCTCTGATCTTCGTTGCAGAGAGAGGTCAGGGAGCAGCTGTACAGGCAGTTACAGGCAGATCCAATGGGGGATATTTAACAGCCATTTCAAAGGCAGATGGGAGGAAGTAGCATGCAGACAGAGGCATTAATCTTTTTATCCAGCTCAGTTGCAGTCACAGCAGGAAGCAAAACTTGATTTCTTGGCTTTCAGGAGCAAGTGGTGAGGTCAGGAAGAATATGAAAGAAAATCAGAAAGGTCAGTGGATATCTGGGACTTGATTCAGCTTCCTGCATGTGTTTAATCCTCTTTGAGCTGACCTAGAGTTTCCAACCTCACTTTGAACTGCTACTCCAGGGTGACACGGCCTCCGATGGGCCCTGCCTCTTATCTGCCAGCAGTATGCTGATCCTCTGCTATTCTACAGGCTCAGATATCATCTTTGTTTAGACAACCTGGCTTAAAACCCAGTCAGCTGACTCCCAGGAGATGTGTACTTTTGATCTTGAATATAATTCAGTATAATTGCTCATTCTATATAATGGCTCCCAATTGTATGTAGCTTCACCTGGAACAAAATTTATCCTTAGTATGTGATTCAGTTRTCTAAACATAGGTGCCTGATGTCATTAGGCTCACTCTAACCCCAGCAGGGTTCTTACAGGACTTCTGGGAGGCCCATGCCCTTCCAGAGCAGCAGTGAGATGCTAGATGACACCCCATTGTGGTAGCTGCTCATCACCTATGTTTAGTCAACTAAATTATATCTCTTTACTTTCTGGATCACTTGTATGTGTGATGAAGGTATTGAGCTGGTCTTATTTGTCATGACTGAGGAACAGCTAGGCATGCACAACAGAAGTCCATTTCTTGGAAACTAGGGTATTTTGAAGGTCAAAAATGAAGCCACTATGAAGTTTAGGAAGTCTCTGGGGCTACGTGTAGCTGAGTCACTCTAGATGTCATCTCCAGACATATGGAGGAAAAGAAGGTGATCGGGAGTAGTCATCATGGATTCACCAAAAGGGAAATCATGCTTAACCAATCTGTTAGCCTTCTGTGATGGAGTGACTGGCTGGGTAAATGAGGGGAGAGCAGTGGACGTTSTGTACCTTGACTTCAGCAAGGCTTTCGACACTGTCTCCCATAACATCCTCCTAGGTAAGCTCAGGAAGTGTGGGTTAGACGAGTGGACAGTGAGGTGGATTGAGAACTGGCTGAAAGGTAGAGCTCAGAGGGTCGTCATCAGTGATGTGGAGTCTAGTTGGAGGCCTGTGGCTAGTGGCATCCCCCAGGGCTCAGTCCTGGGTCCCATGCTGTTCAGCTTCTTCATCAGTGACCTGGATGAGGGGACAGAGTGCCTCCTCAGCAGGTTTGCCAATGATACCAAGCTGGGAGGAGTGACTGACACACCAGAGGGCTGTGCTGCCATTCAGAGAGACCTGGACAGGCTGGAGAGTTGGGTGGAGAGGAACTTCATGAGCTTCGACAAGGCCAAGTGCAGAGTCCTATACCTAGGGAAAAATAACCCTAGGCACCAGGACAAGCTGGGGGATGACCTGCTGGAGAGCAGCTCTGCAGAGAAAGACCTGGGAGTGATGGTGGATGACAGATTGACCTCAAGCCAGCAATGTGCCCTTCTGGCCAAGAAGGCCAATGGTCTCCTGGGCTGCATTGGGAAGACTGTTGCCAGCAGGTCGAGGGAGGTGATCCTGMCCCTCYACTCAGCCCTAGCGAGGCCTCATCTCAAGTACTGTGTCCAGTTCTGGGCCTCCCAGTACAAGACACACATGGAGCTACTGGAGAGAGTCCAGCGTAGGGCTACAAAGATGATCAGAGGGCTGGAGCACCTGCCCTATGAGGAACGGCTGCGAGGGCAGGGCCTCTTCAGCCTGGGGAAGAGAAGACTGAAGGGGGGATCTTATCAATGTGTACAAGTACCTGAAGGGAGGGTGTCAAGGGGATGGGGACAAACTCTTTTCAGTTGTCCCGTGTGACAGGACAAGAGGCAATGGGCAGAAACTGAACCACAGGAAGTTCTGCCTGACCGTGAGGGGGAATTTCTTGACTGTGAGAGCGACGGAGCCCTGGCACAGGTTGCCCAGAGAGGTTGTGGAGTCTCCTTGTCTGGAGATCTTCAAGGCCCGCCTGGATGCAACCCTGTCTCACATGTTCTAGGTGACCCTGCTGAGTGGGGAAGTTGGACTAGATGATCTCCAGAGGTCCCTTCCAACCTTACCGATTCTATCATTCTATGAGTCTTTTTGAATCCTGAACCCTGAAAACAAACATAAGAACATAGGAAGTCTGATCAAGGCACCGAAGTCTTTGTCTTCCATTTAGAGCTGTATGTACAAAGTAGCTCAGGTGTATTTACCTGTCACAGTATTCATTGTATGCAGAGTGCTTTTTTTTTTCAGCTCTATTTTGAACTAATAGCCTTTTGTCATAACATTAAAGGCTTGCATACAGTGTATTCTTGCTCAGATGAACACTGTTCTTAGCTAAATAGCAAGCGAGCATTGTCTCTTTTTATTAACTATGTTTATTGCAGGATAGGTAGAAGGCAATGTACCTTATTTCATAGCTAAGGTGTTAAGCACAATATGTGTGTAAGAACTCCAGAACTTCCAGAAAAATAATTTGGCACATACAAATACATATGTATCAAACAATATGTCTGCCAAAGGAAAGAATAGTTATGAAGTTTACACTAAGCCTTATCTTATTTGACACAGACCATAAGAAAAGCAGAAGAAAATAAGTTAATGGAGCTTTATGGTAAACTACAAGCCCCATCAAACCAAAAAAGATAAGGAAATCTTTTAAGACTATCAGCTCTCAGAAAAGTATGCTGAAAGAAATCTGCTATCAGTTCTTTCCAGTGGCACGTAGTGGCTAGGACTATTCTCTTTATATCAAAGAAACTCTCAAGAGCGCTACATTGAAATATTTTCTTTTCCTGGACATCTCAATGCTATTTGTGAGCTATTTGCTCAAATATGGTTACATAACAAATCTGTCTGGACATCATCACAAGTTAAATAGACAAATTTACAATTAGTATTGTTCTGTGACTGGTCTGTCTCACATTACCAAATATGATGAATTTTGATTACTATATCATCAAAAATTCTCTTGACTTTGTAACTTAATGAGCAAATATTGAAATTCAGCTGCCTGGGGAAAAAGTTTGTAGTTTATTGTTATTTGCTAGTGATGGTTCTTCAGAAAAAATCAAGAGTATTTTCAAAAGACTAACTGATTTAAATACTTCAATTAGGCTATAGTGATTATGTAAAGTACTGTGGTCTGGAGGATGTGGGCACTATATGATTTTTAAGGATTTGTAAGAAAAACAGTATCTATCCATTTCTCAGAATTTCAGCCCCAGAACTGCATGGTATGCATCTGAAGTACATTGACTCTCCCTTAACAATTCCTAGATTACTTATTTTACAAATATCTTCTCTTCTCATAAATTCTGCTATAGCTACCTAAACAACACAACTGATATATATGGTCATTCCTGGTATTCTTATCTTCCCAGCTATTGCAAAGCAACAGATAAAAGGAAAGTTCACAATGCAGGTCTCTCTTCTGGGCTTGACAGAGCATGGAATGTGAAAACTTCCCTGCAAAAGAGGAAATGAGAAGTAAGCTTCTTGTAATCTCTCCTGGGTCAGACCAAAGGTCTGTATAACCTCAAAGTCTATCTCTGAGAATGGTCAGTAACAAATGCCTAGAAAAAAATAACAAGACAGGGCAAGAATGTAGCAGGAATGATCCAGTATGCTTTCCTACAATCCAAAGCTGTGGGAYTTCCTGAAACAGAAATTGTATTTTTGTGTTTAACAAACCTCAAGCATGYTTAATGCTAAGTCTGTACTTCATATTGTCATAGAATCCTAGAATTCTAGAATCCTAGAATCCTAGAATTGGTAAGGTTGGAAGGGACCTCTGAAGATCATCTAGTCCAACCGCCCAGCTCAAGCAGGGTCACCTAAGGCATGTTAGACAGGATTACATCCAGGCGGGCCTTGAATATCTCCAGAGAAGGAGACACCACAACCTCTCTGGGCAACCTGTGCCAGTGCTCTGTCACTCTCGCAGTGAAGAAATTCCCCTTCACGTTCAGGTGGAACTTCCTGTGCTTCAATTTCTGCCCATTGCCTCTTGTCCTGTCACATGGGACAACTGAAAAGAGTTTATCCCTGTCCCCTTGACACCCTCCCTTCAGATACCTATAGACATTGATGAGATCTCCCCATAGTCCTCTCTTCTCCAGGCTAAAATCCCAGGCTATGTCATACTAGGATTGCAAATATAAGTCACATTTATAAAGGATGGGAGTGTTGACCACATGGCCAATATTGGCATTTCAGGCAGACTTACACAGTGGATTCCATAATCCATTGCTTATTGCTTTTCTAACATCAGTGTCTCAAATACATTTTTAAACTAAGTAAGAAAAATACAGAATTGTTTTAAATAAATATTTTTAAAGGCAGTAATTTTTCTATAATAGCTATTTTTGTGTCTATTCAAAATACTAAGTACTGAAATTTTGTAGGCGTGCCCTAGATAGGAAGGTATTTTTTTTTCTGTCCCCATTACTGAAATAAAACTGAGTTCATTGGTTATTATTTTAGACTGTTAAATCTTCTGGGTAGAGTGTCTTTTTAGTATGTGTCTGAACAGAAGGGTCCAGTATAAATAGTAAAAAATAAAAAAGTCACTYTAAGAACTCAAAGTAGAACTCAACATAGCCTTGTAAGTGATCACAGCTTTGCCTGTTTCAGCCCCTGTTCTGCTGGAGCATAAAATTGGAAGGATACTTTAGAGGTAACAATCTTCTACAGGGATACCTTTGATAAATGGGTAAAATTCCATCCTAAAACCATTCAGGTTTTACTTTTAGCTTTGATTTATTTCTTTTGGAATAAATCAAGTGTTCCATATGCTCACCTCTCTGATTTGAGGTATCCTTTACATGAATATTTAGTCTTGTGTTAGCATTTTCCATTAGCAGCAATTATAATGCCTTTCACACTTCATTTTGCTAGACCAAAGAAGCTAAGCTTTTTATAGGCATCAGATCTATGGCATGCCAGATCATCCAGTCATTTAAGGTACCTTTCACCTTTGGCTAAGGTGAAATTGTACATGATGTTCCAAATGAGCTTATAATAGTACCGTGCGCTAATGACATTAACATTTTCTTAAGTTTACTGAAAGTATATTGATTTACATCATACACTGTAATTATCTGTTCTGCTTATTTTTGTTTTATTTTAAAACATTTATTATAACGTGTCTAATAATTATCTTGGGCCTAATTGGATCCCTAAGTCTTTGCCCTTTTTTGTCATTTTCAGTGAATGATCTCTGAATCTGTAGCAGATATCTTTCTTTGGTTTATTAGAACACAGTCCTGCACTCCYGGATTTCATGCCATTTCCATTAGTGTTGTCCCTAATGTCAGTCATGTCTTACTGCATCATAGCTGGGTTCTCTGTTGTCCTGATGATGCCTCTTGACTTTATGCTATCAGTAAATTTCAAGAGCATAYTCAAGTTTTGTTGCCAAGATAGTTAATGAAGACATTAACAAGTTCTCTCTTGACACTTGGATATGACTTTTCTTAAAAGTCATAGAAGGTTGACAGATTGCAATGTATTCCATGTACACCATTGATTGTGTCTGAATAGAGAAAGGAAGCAAGTACAAGTGGCTTAGGCTGAGAGGAAAATGTGTGTATTCTTTCTTGTCGTGTACAGTGCTCATTTGAGAAGCTTCATTTTAAACATATAGTATGACRCTGGACCATATGGTATATATCTCTTACGCTGACCTACAGAATTTCATGCATAACTTTAGGAACTGAGCTCAGGGTATTGATCATGCCAGACTGGCCCTGCTAAGAATGGAGCAGTTTTTYAAGAGGGAGAAATTGTTTTGTGTGAAGGACTATCATAGAAAACATTTCTTTAAGATAGTTCCTTTCAGATGGAATTTGACTAAGTGGCAGATTTTTCTTCTTCTTCACATGTGCTTATTCCCCTCAGAATAAAGCACTAGAATATGCTGCATGTGTTCTAGTGTGTCTCCATTGAAACAGTATACATGATGTCCAAACCTATTGAAACCAACTCTGTTCTGAGATACTCTTATTTTRCTCCCATTATATTTCAAAGAGCTTGTGTTGTGGATGGCAGTCTATGGCCTCCAAGTTTATATTTCCATGTAAAATTCCTTTTCATGGAATTTCCTTCAATTCCTTTCTGACCACTTTTTAATACCATGATAGTCAATCTTCTGCTCCTTAATGCTAACCACGGTTAGTAGTGAACTTTYTGCATCCAAAGGAATTTTTTCACTTCTGACATAAACAAGATCTAGCCACCAAATGCTTATTTTGTTCCAGGATCAGTGAGCTGCAACCTCAATCCTGCATTGACCCTGAACTTTTCTTGGGCAGGGGCATTTACCAGCAGTGTTGCATTGAGCTGCAGCCTGGTACTCAACATCCCGTGTCAAGAGAAAGAGAAACATGATTCTCCTCCCTTCGGATGTGGTTCAGCTGTGTGTGTCAGTAGGCCTKCTGAATGACTGTCTTTTTCTCCTGGAAACTCTGTGCCTGAAAACATCCTCACTTGCRTCCATGGTACCACACTCTCTTTTCACTGAGCACAGTCTACTGACTTAGTGAAAACAGAAGAGACTCAGCCTCTCAGTGTTGTTCATTTTATGAACAGAACGAATTACGTTCATTTGATATCTCTGTGCAGCCTCATGTCAGGAATGAGAATTTTGCTTCTTGAAAATAAGTAAAATAGGTTAGGAGAACATTTTTAGGTTAGGAGAACARCATTTCTAGGTTTGGCTCAAGACAAGATATAGCCTTAATTATTCCCTGAAAGCCAGGTCTAATTCAGTAGGTCCTTTATCCTCCAGATAATGTGAGTACTAGCAGTTGTTGCCRTTGCCTATATTGTCTCAGCTGACAGAACAATAAACTAGTAAGGGCTAAGTCATGAAGTGTTTTAAGCAATTAAATACGTCTTTAAATGACTRCCATTAGGATTAGAAGTGGATTTTCTTACAAAAGAAAACTTATCTATCAAAATAAATATGCAATTTAAATAACATAAGCTTAGTACTACGTCAAGGAGTCACATGGCTGAAACGTGGAATAACTAGTACAAGAAAGGCAGCTAAAAATGTAAATTAGCCTTTTATATGTGTTAAAGGCTAGTGAAAATCCTTCTCCCCTTAGAATTAGAACTGTATTTCTAAAGTGAACGTAAGTATCCTGTTCTWATCAGAAACAGATTCTGGTATATCTGTTCCTGTTAGTTACATGTTGCTTTCCAGATAGTCAAGTCAGATGAACTAGCCTTATGTAGCTCTGAAGACCTACAGAATAGACAATAAAATCTGAATTAGTCATCAAATTTTCATCTTCGGGCAATGGAAAGAAGTAGGTACATTTAGGGCACAGTTCTTCTGGCCTATTTTAGGTGTATAGCATAGGATAAAATGAATTAGGTTCCTTAAATATCCCTTTATCTCCTCACTGACTTTAAAGTGAGATGAATGACACTCATCATACCTACTTATTCCAAGTGCTTTACAGCCTTCTCATTTCACATGTACTTTAAAACTCCTTTACTCTGTCACTGCATTATAAAAATGATAGCCAGAACCAGCAACTCAATGAAATATTTCATCAATACTGATAAAATAAGGTATCAGAAATAGAGGATAAAGGCAAAGAARTGTGTCCAAAATTGTCAAAACTTCCTTTTAACTTCTTCTCTGCTTCCTAAGGCAGAGAATTAAATATTCAGTGAATAACTAGCAATTCTGTWACACATAGCAGCTCGTCTCTCAAAACAAAAAGTATTTACACAGGGATACTGAAGCATTATGCTTACTACCGTATATTATAGTGCAGATTCAAGATATGGAACATAATCAATATTTTGGGGAGGCGAAAATGCAGCGCACACTACATTTCAGCATCTGTTGCCAGTCTCTTGAAYGAGCTACAGGAATGCTGTTCTAGGAAAAGAAACAATTTCTATCCTATTGTCCAGTGTAAATACTATCACTTTAATGGATATTCAGAGACAGAAAAAGAATGATTATACTCAGTACAAAAAGAGATATGACCAGAATGATGTTATGGTTTGCCCACAAGTAAGAATAATATCCAGGCTGCTGGCTTTACATATAGCTAAGTGTAGTTTTTCAGGCACCGCACTGATTTAAAGGTGGAAGATTAGAGGTTGATTTTCTTATACTATGGATTAAGGTCTTTGGAGGTGATGCTAATGGCACTAAAAGTCAAAATCAGTTGCCTGGCCTCAGCCAAAAGTCATTCAAATGCAGTTTTTGATAATTGCTCTGGACTAAATTTTACCTTTGGAAATAGTGTGTATTTAATTACAGTTGACTTCTATGTCCAAGGCAGAAGTAGCCAATCTGCGGCTATGGAATTTGTATGGCTCTTAAGCAGCTGAAATACGGGTAATATACTGGAATTGTATCATGCAACTGCAGCAGGCTGTACTGGCACAGACTGCTGCATACGCTACAGCCCTTACTGCGGGAGGAACTGAGCCAGCAAAGTAGCTCCAGAAGTCATTGTTAGCTTCCAAGTTTCCCTAGGACCATCTGCATACTTAGCCCAGCTCCATGCTACCATGCAATGGTGGGGAACTACTGTCAAAGTCATCTGCAAGCCTCTGTCAGAACTACTCTTCCTATCAGCATACTTAGAGTAGGAGAAAACAGGATGTAAAGTGATGTTTTTATTTGATTATAACTAGAATAGCTGCTGTTAATAATTTTAAAATAAATTTAATAAAGAGATGATATGAAAATAACAGAAATTCACCATTGAAAACATTTATTTAAAAATTAGAACATTTTGTTCTCAGTGTTTTTATTTTTCCAATTTTCATACCAGGGAAAACTTCTAAATTTCCTTTTTTAAAATTCTTATTCTAAACAACTCTGAAATTTGCATCAATATACATGAGACAAGTAAGTAGCTAGATAGAATCTGATCCAAGAAAGTCGTAGTATCTCAGTTTGCTACATTTCTTACAGTTTTTAATACCTGATGATAATCAGTGTTCCTGTTGACCACCAGCTTAGTGTGTGAAGAAGAGACTTGTCTTTGACTCATAAAAATCAAAGAACAAAAGGTGATGAGAAGATACTCTTATCAAAAGAACTGTTTCTCTACTCCAAGCAGATAAATTCTTCAGTAAATTCTAGTTCTAGGATTCTAGTTGTTCACAAATCTGAAAATATTATTGTTCTAAAAGATTCCTTGGACTTCCCTAAAGGCTACTGCTACAAACCACACATGTTGACATACATCGGTTTCATTTGCATTCCTTGTACTTATCTATTATATCTCTCTCTATATATATACTATAGCTACTATCTCTCTCTCTCTCTCTCTCTCTCTCTCTCTCTCTCTCTCTCTCTCTCTATATATATATATATATATATATATATATATAAAGTGTTTTTCTTCTCTCAGTTCAGGCTTACAAGTCAAACAGAGATAAAAATGACAACGACAAAAAAAATAAAAATCATATAGAACCAAAAGACTCATTTATTGGGTGAGAAAATCCACTGCTCCAAAAATGGGTATTATCCCATTTATGAGCTAGTTCACATTCTTAAGTACCAACAGGTCATTTTCTTGGATACTCTCTGAAGTCTCATCTCTTCAACTTGACTGTAAATTTTTATGAGTGTTTAACCTGCTCCAAGACTGTGACATTTAAATCAGTGGAGGTTTCTTATTTTGATCCCCTTCTTGTACTGCTTTTACAAGGAGCACCTTAAAGTGTAAGTGTCACATATTCCTTTTGTGAGAGGGAGATTGGGAAATTTATGAGGACATATACACAGTCAGACAGCAATTCATTGTGATTAAAATGGTTGAAGTATGCTCACATAGGTGTGAAATTCAAAGTAATTKTACTTTGTACAGCTTACCTGCTCTAACTACTCTCAGCTGGTTCATTTTATTGTTGTTTTTATACATTCTTTCCTGGGTTGGGAAGCATTCAGTATACAGAAGCATTTTTTTTTAAATTTGTTTTTTCAGGTGTAGTAACTACATGTATTGCTGTCTCTAATTTCTCGTATATTGAAGAAAAAACATTAATATTTCTACAAYAACAACTTACCTGTCTTTTCTGTAATTTTCTCCTTTCAAAATATCTTTTAGTGTTTTATAAACATAAATTAACCTCAGAAAACTCCTCTGAGGCTGATAGCTTATAACCATTCTACAGACAGAGAAATACGAATTCAGGGAATCTCTATATTCTTAGACGGGACCAGAAAAGATGTGTCAGCTCATCTTTCTATGCAGGCTAGAGTGGAGAGTGGATCCCAGAGCTCCTTCTCAGGCAAGAGAAGCCACTGAGAAAGTCAAGAATGCCTTTACATTTTCACTCCCACAGCTGCTGGTTCAAGGTGGATTAACACACTTTCAGTTATATCTATATACGTAACAAATATCCCCTCAAACCCATATGAGGAGGCACATAGAAGGAGGTAAAGGCAAGATCATATGAAAAGTCACTGTCACAGAGCAGATTCACTTCTAGGAGACAATGACTTTGTGCCTTTCCTTTTCACACAGATTTCCAGTTTTCAAACTAACATGTGCCACTGTCATTATCCAGCCTGATTGTTTCATAGAAATTTACTCAGGCATTCCAGCTCATCGATAGACATTTTAGGGCTGGAATGATGATCTAAACTGGAAYAGGAATCAGTCTAAACCATCTGTGTCAGAGACTGCTGGACCAGAACACAACACTTACAAATCTGATGGATGCACAGGGATGTATTCCCACAATATGGTACCCTGTAGTACCATATGGAGTACCCAGTGATTAGGCAATACAGGAAATACTGGCCAAAAAAGAACCCTTTTTGTTCTGATGTATTCCCTCAACTCTACCATGTATCAAGACTCTGAGTTCCCTACAAGGAGAAATGCTCAAACAAGAGAGAAGAAACTTCAGGTAAGATTCACTGTACGTGTCTTGATCTGAGCCAGTAATCTCAGCTTCCTTTATAATTAATGAAGGGACACAGGCACTGGTGTGGCGTGATTGATCTCAGCATAAAGTTAGTGTCTAAAATATGCCAGATGAATCACTTTTTTATTTCCACTGATTATAAAAGGAGAAGGTGAGTCACCTGAATTCAAAATCTGCATCATAGAGATTTAAAGTTAGGTGAGTTGAATCCCACCTGAGTTTCTTCTTAAGCTGTCAAGCTACTTTCTGACAAATTTAATACTACAGTGATGAGCACACCTGTCACCTTCCATATATTTCGAATAATGGAACCTACCCCTGAGCACAGGCAGTAGACACGAACTGTTGTCGTTACCACTTAGTGAGGAAAAAAGATGACTGACAAGTCAAATTCCAGAATTAGGAAAGTCTCTTCTCCCAGTGTTGGGAAATACTGCATATTTATTGCCGTTACCTGTTGGGATATTATTTATTCTTTTATTTACGCATTTCAGGTGTTAGAGGAAATAATTTAAAYACTAAAGGAGCTGCTGCACAGAAGAACTGTAGCATGGGAGATAAAAACGTGGGAAACTTCCATTTCTTGACTTCTTCTTTTGGTCAATATCACTGGCRAGCAATATCCTCTGGAATCCCTCTTTTCTTTTCTGAACTGTGCATATGCAACACCCTGACASTGGCATGCCATACTGGCATCCGAACGGACACAGTTGTGGATAAACTTAATACTATAGAGTGCTTTTACCCCCCTTTCTAGTAGGGGCTAGTAGCATTGTGACAGGAGACACTATGTCCTGCATTTTATCCATGAAATTTGCTACAGAACTACACTTCTGTATTGCCAGAAATAAGAATTACACAATAGTGTATCCTTTATATGGACAGACAGAAAAAACTTAATTTCCCATGGGAAGAGCATCCTGATCTTCCTAAGAGCTAAAGGAAACAGTTTTTGATTTAACCGCCCAATTTCAACTCCTAGAAATAGAATATTAACTTGCATTTGCCATAAATTCGTACCTACATRAATTCATAACCAGGACTTAGGACTCGTGGAGTCCTTACTATATTTTCAAATGGACAGAAATTCTCAGTATCTTTCCTAATCAATTCTTTAAGTCTCTAGGAGAAGGCTGTTTTTTTTTACCTTAAACTAAAACAAAATTAATCATATACATTGCAGYTAGGTCTTTAAGTTCCAAAATTTAAAAGCTATTATATCTATCTGTACAAATATAGCTATATCTGTCAACATATTTTTCTCTGCTGGGCTTAAATCAAGTTCATATGCTTCAGTAGAATTCACCAGAATTTTCCCAGCTATCATAGCAGTCTGGTTAGTGGAAATATTTTCCAATATTGCACACATTTGAGCACTGCCTTTGCTGGTTTTCCTCCCATTTGTTTTCCTTCCAGTATTTTGTCACAAATTTATAGTATCTGTATGAGAGTAAATTTTGCAGCACTAGATAATAGGCTATGAGTTTGCTTTTAGCACATCTATTAATTTTCTGCCATCTTCTTCATTTCCTATATTTTATATGACATATTAGATTATTTATGAACTGCTTTTCTATTGATATTTACTTCAATCTTTTTTATTTCTCTGGTTTCCTTTAATTTAGGAAAGCTCAGCTGGTCAGACCTTAAGGGTAACTGTGCAAACCCCCTTAGGAACATACATCATCCCCAAGACAGCTGCTTTTCAGGCACTGCATAGTAGATGTGAATAAATGAATCACAACAAATAATCTAGTCAATAGGCTCATTCTCTTTTTCCTCACATTTATTTAACAAATAACACGTCAAACACTATATTCTGTAGATTGATGTTTCTGAAAATTTGAGCAGTGCTGCTTGCCCCAAAGTAGCCACACGAGGTCATTCCATTTCCTTTCCTTAATAAGCAAGTTCACTTTTCCATAAAGCTACATTTCCTTGCTGGCACCTGATGTACAGGGAACTCGGGTGTGCTGTAATTCAGACAGATGGCTGCAGCACAAATTGCTGAGGTTCATACCTGTAACTCCAGACGTTCCCATTTGATAACCAAGGTGGTGCATGCTATACTAGCACAGCATGATACGAAGACTTCTAAGTGCAAAGCTGAGGCTTGATTTCAGTGATTCCTTAGAGGTGTTATTCTGAAAATTGTTTACCATGTGCCTTTCTGCAAATAAAGCAGAGACTTTGTGGAACCTCCATGCAAAATGGAAGGAAAATAGCTAAAGTAAGTTCCTTTATTGTTTAAAAAAATCAGCACAGTAAATATTTGCACAAYATGAGTCTTTCTACTATGGTCTTATTGTTCCCTGGTGGAATTCACTTCTTCAAAAGACCAACCTGTYTTCTATAAAATTGTTCAAACCCAAGATCTCTTTGTAAGGACTGAAATACGGTCCTCATTCCTGATCGGGGTGACAGAGAGATCCAGTGGAGCTGCTCTGCAAAGATGTGGTTTTCAACTGAAGCCGGTAGGATGAACTGCTCTTGAATAACYAGGGGCTGATCTTATCTGTCAGAACTCCAAATGGGTGACCAAAAGAAAGAGCCACAAAAATGATCTGAGCAGTTCGGTGTCCCTCTTTGCCCTACGGAGAACAAGAGCAGCACTAAAATGATATTTCTACTGTATTATTAGTTACTGATATTTTCTAAATTCTAATATTGATGCAGGTTTCAGCAGGGACATTGCTGTGGCCAAATAAAGAATGCTTTCTGAAGTTATTAGGCTACCAAAGGAATTCACAGACATAGCGTCAACAAACCTGACGCATTGTATAGGGAATACAGTAACCTGAAATATATGTGGGAACATTATTTCATCTTTTGGCTTCTTGGAATCACAAAATATTTTTGTGCCTCCATCTTGCTAATGTTATCTGTACACWCTTTCAGTCATCAGTTAGTGTTTTAAAAGTCATTTGCACTTTAAAATATTTTTGTTGTTGTTTGACAACCTCTACTGCTTCAAATGTATATAATATAACACTGGCTAGGTGCACTGTTAGGCACCAATTCTGGTTATATGACCCGAGTCACCCTGCCTTTATTGTCTCCTTTCATGGCAAGAGGGATTTGCTGCCTTGCTTCAGCCAGGCCTCTCCAGCTTTGGGCTTCCCTGCTGAGCTACAGTCTTGCTATAACATACTMTCCTATCCCTGAGACTCGTTTCTAACCAGTTTCTCATTTCACACATTTCCTCTGGATACTAGATGCTAACCTGGACACAAAAAATATGCTGTTTTTGTCATTGTGGATGCTATCTTCTAGCCAGCGTGCCAGTGCCTGAAAATATGCTAATCTCCCCTAGGAAGGGCTTTTGRAGGCAGCATTTCTCAGAAGAAAGGAGCCTCAGATACCAGCAGAAGTGAAGACCTTCCAGATGCTTTTGGGCTATGAACAAAGCTTTATTTTGACCCACGGTTATGCACATTCTCATACATAGGTTGCAGCATCTATTGTTTTTAAGACATTTATATGGAGAATTTTATATCAGGGGAAGCTTATTTAAATGATCTCAGATTTGGAACTGTAAACCTTTCAGGCACTCCTATTGAAGATACCAAATTTCAGGGCAAAGCAGTTAGTATGGAATATTAGAACACGTAGAAAAGTCAACCAAGCCAAGAGGATTTACTAATGTAGCTATGACTTTGCCAAAGTTTCACCTGACCCTATCTAGCTGCCTCAAACCACAGATGGAGGAAACTGCACCTCTTTGTRTCTGTCTGGGCAGAAATACCTAGTAATGATTTTCTATTCTGGTATTGCTTTAAAGGTGTGTTCATCTRTCCATGCAAATTAAGCTGAGATTCCCCACAGCATTAGTATCTACAGCTATGGAAAAATAAGAGGTTTGTTACAAGAAATATGAAGTGAATCTGAGTGTGCACAACCTAAAAGGGAATGTTTTGCATGAATAGTTCCTTAGTACTGAGGTATTTATTGCCCTTTGAATAGGTTGTGTGTTTAGACCCACAAAAACCCTTCCTGAAGGCAGTGCGATAGAAATGCCACCACCTTTGCCCTTAGAATACTACCGTCACTTCTCATCTGCATGCTGAAGGCTTGAATTAAGCTCTATGTCACATCTTTACCTGAAGCAGGAGGGTGAGATACAAATCCAAAGTCATATCAATTTGTAAAATCTTATACAGAAAAGCTAATATGGAAATTATGGCAAAATTAATTGAATAATATAGACAATAAAACCTGATTAAATATATTATTCAGTTAATAYTGCCATAATTTCTGTTAGTCACATTTAGACTATTTGTCATATTCTATATTAGTATTGCTGTTATTTGCTGAATAAGTTATTTAGTTCTTTATGATCTGCCAACAACTCTAAAGCTGAAAAAAAGCTGCTCACTGAATAATTTGCCATATTTTATGAATACTAATTTATTCAAAGAGACATATAATTTCTTATTGTGTTAGATAATGAATATTTCTTTTCATTTGTTATCACTTTTCATCAGAGTACAGTAGCAGCTTGCTGGAGAAAGTACATTTTTTCAAGAAATATTCTTGTTTAATGAGCTTGTAACAGAGTAAAAAGGTCATGTCACTGTTCAGATGGTGGGGTAAAACTTGAAACAAACCTCTTCACCATCTCTGTTTTATTTTTTACCTATGCATATCTTTTCCATTTCTACAAGCAGAAGGATTCTGCAGAACACAGATTACTTCTATACCATGATAGTCATCCTTAGATTTCTCTAAGTGTAGGTAAAACAAATCCTTCACAACCTTCAGCATAAATGAAATTGAAAAGCAAAAGTAGAGTGTAGCTATTACACCATCAAAATTTTCACTTCTTTGTCACCAGTGTAGGCCTGCAGTCTTAGTACCTGATCCAAAGGAGTCAGGAACTACYAAAGGCATTAGAATTTGTCTGGAGAGAACAATCTCTATTGTAAAGGTCATTAAGGTCTCATTAACATTAATCAGAGCAAATGAGGAAAGGAAAAGGACAGGCTACAAGTTATATTCCTGACATTAATGGCTAAAGTCAGATCCAAAGTTGAACTAAAGTTTTTAGATATTTTTTAGGTGTCTGTACCATACTCTTGAGCAGAATCCCAACTTTTTTCGAAAGAGGCACGTGAATAACCGGGCTGTATACATTGTATGTAGGGAGGGATAAATAACTCAAAATGAAATTCAGAACTAGTCAAAAAACTGAGTGGCATGTAAAATCAGCATGTTCACAGCCAAGTGAGGTAGCCAATTGGAAATACTGAGCAAAAAACAATGYGTTAAAGCTTCCCTACTTTCAGGGATGCAGGGAGCACCTCAATCGATTTTGGCTGCCTATGGATACAGATTACTCCCTGAAATGAGCACAGGAGAATTTTTTTTTACACATAGCCAGGAAAAACATTTAGGCAAAGAGATCTAAGTCTAGTTTCAGTCTACAAATAGACCAAGGCTTGTGCATTTTCCTACCTAGTCAGCAAGGGCCCTCGCCCCTGGGATACAGGTTGGTATAAGGCAGGGGGTGCACCCCACACCTTCTAGTGAAGCTGCGGTGTCATGGTGCAGAAGAGCGATCTTTTATACTGAGAGAAAGAGAAAAATAAGGAGGACTCTGTAATCTACCAGCTAAGATGTTTTAATGGAAAGATGCGGTTCGGGATTCTTGTTCCCCTAGGACTGTTTATGGATTTTATGCTGGATTATCATATTTAGATGGTAATTTAAAAATACTTTTGGGTAAAGAGGCCAAGACACGTGTCTTTCAGCTCCTAATTGAATGTCTTAATTGCTGAAATAAGTAGAGTTTGAGATTTACATTTATGGTAGGAGCAAAATGTCTAAAGCAGACACTCAAGCCATCTATCAGAAGAACTGAAGGTTCAGTACCTATTTAGCCACCTTCAGTACACTCTCACACTCTGTAGGTAGCTCAGTGATTGCTGAAATGTTTAAAGAAAAGTAAAATAGCTTCAAAAGGAGAAACTTGTAAGTGGGACATTCTCTTGAAAGGGATAAATTTGAGAATTGTCCCTAAGTATGCCAGGGCATGTAAGTCATTTTCCCATTCCCAGCTTGATGTTCTCACTGTCAGGTCCCCATAATGTGAAGATAGACAACATTCCCCTTCTCTCAAAAGTGGAGAAAATCCTGTTCAGGCTTAGATGCAAACTAAGCACGGAGGCAGTGATGGATGGCATTACACAAAGTTTCAAATCCAGACATCTTGAGAGCATTTAGCTATAACCAGATACACCTATATACAGTTTGTAAACCTTGAGCTTAGCAGCAGTCAGATGAGGGTTTTTCTGGATCACATTGTCTTTTTTACTTTAGCACCTGAATACTTCTTAAAGAATCCTAAGTTTGGCAAAACCCTGACTTAGCCCATTTCGGGCACTTGTTTTTAAAGATATATCTAGGCACCCAAATATAAGCACCTGATTTTTAGATAACTGAGGAGTCTTTTGTTACAAATAGCTAACTCGTTTTTAAATTATCTTGTGTACCTGTCTAAAGGAGGAGACTTGAAGTTTACGGTTCTTTAGGTAGAACAGTCTGGAATAGCTAAGATTCTGTGGACAAAAATGTCCATTTAAAGTGTTTCTTATGCCAACTTAGTAAATATTCACCTAAATAAATAACTTTGAAAAATTAATTGGCCCAGGAGGGGTTGTCGTGTTAAATTTGGATGCTAGATTCAGAGTCAGAATCTGTGAAATAGAGAGTTTTCAATTTCCTCGTAACAACAAACCTAATGTAGTGAGGAGTCACTAAAGCTCCATAATAATAAGCCGGTTGTCAAAGAAGTGATATTGCCTGCTTGGACTTGGTAACTGCAGGTTGTTTGTCTTAATCTAAAATTCTTGGCAGCACTTGCCAATTAATTGAACACGTAAAAAGTGAAGCAAAACTACTATTTATTGAACATTCACACATACCTATACCATTGTTGAAAACGGAGCTGACTGAATAATTGGGTTTTTTTGAGGGGGAGGGGTCAGTGAATGTAAAGAAAAAGTAAATGAGTTTAATTCAAGTTGACAGAATGTCATTTCCTTCCCTTTATGATAACATACCATTTTTTTTTCTACAAAGAGAGAGGGAATAAGTGGGCTACAACCTTACCTAGGACAGCCATCTGGGACATTTAACTTAAATGAAGACAGCTGTTTAAAAGTAAATTGAATCGTTTCAGCAGCAGATATCTGAATAATCTGTATTTAATAATAATTGAATAGTCGTTAATTTTGAATAATCCGTAGCATGGTGATAGTTGCTTTCTTGAGCAGGGCTAAGTAGTCTCCTTGTAAAGAAGGAGCCATGATCTCTCATACGAATGTCTTAAAATAGATAAAGGAGTCTATAACAACATCTAGGCTGTAAATCTTGCTGCAAAGCTGGTATTTTTTTGTCCTCTCCAGTTAAATTTTTATTATCTCATATTGACCACAAAAAAGTGTTCATCAAAAAATTTCTTAATACTTCTAGAAAATTTGTCATGCTTTTCTTTTGATCCCAGAGCAACCCCTTTTTCTTTATACCATGGTTCGTATTTACTGTGTCTTACCTCTTAGCAACACATTTATAGTTTCCTTGCAGTGAACTCAAAAATTCTCAGTGAACATAAATAAACATTCAGCAATATTTATAAGGAGAAAGAGTCTTAATTAAGAGATACTTAATAATAGCAAGTAATTTAGTCAATGTTTATATATGTACATATATAAGCATATGTATAAACATAAACATGTATAAACTCATACATACACATGCATAAATTCATATTTTTCTAGAACATATAATTGAATGTGAAAGATTCAAATAAATATGCAGAACTCAACTTTATGTTTCACAGAAAGCCTAGGTGTTGTTTCAATCTAAATCCTCTAACCTTAATTAAAGTCACAGCTGTTTATGGTATTCATATTCCATCTGAGGCAAAATCTGATCGCAGTTTGTACTGGGAATAAATTCTTTCATAAAAAAATAAAGCAGATACTGGCTCTGTCAAAACTGTAGGATTTGGGGCATCTTCCATAGGAAGGAAATCTGACAATATGGGAGAATGAATCTGGCCTGCTCAGACAAGGTCTTTAGTCAAGTGCCAGAGCACATACCAGACTGCTCTGGCTCTATAGTCTGGGTGTATTCTTTAAACCAAAGTCCGAGTTCATTTTATTTTGTGGGGTGTCAGAAATGGTCCCTTGGCAAATACAATAGCTAGGACATATTACCCTTGCATTTTTAAAGAAGCAAGATAAAACAGTTCTCTTCATCTCTTTGATTATATTTTTTTTCCTTTTTCTGTAATGAAAAAGAAGCAGAGTTTTAGTCTCAAAATCAATGGTGTCAAAGCAATTTAATCTTCAATATTTTAGTTTATATAAAGAGAAAAAGGTGCAAAGATGAGTGCAGCACATCCTTAGGAGATTAAAAGTTTTAGGCAAACTTTGAATATATCCTTTGTCAAATATTACACTAAAAACTCTCCCACTAAATTAAATAAATTATACAGACTTATATTACAGACTCATAATATATGGTACTCAGTTGGATACCTACATGTAACCTTAGGTGGAAATCACCACATATTGGAATCACCATAAAAATCCTTTCATAACATTCTTTTAAAGATTAATAGAGTTTTCATTAAAATAAATCTGTAAATTCCATAGTTTTATAAGAAGCTTAAATTGAGGCTGGTGAAGGAGAGGGGAAGTACTGTATTGCTCTGGTCTACGTGCTACTCTGGGAGGAAAAATGAGATTATTTGTTCTCTAGTGATATCTTTTGCTTGTCGTCCTGCACATACACAGGCACTGCACTTCATCCCCTGAGGAATGTGAATATTGCTGATTCACATCCAATGTGAATGTCCTCTATAATCTGATATTGGTCACCAAGAGTTACACGGTCAGGCATTTCAGTGAAGCATATATGTTGCCATAATGAGTCTGTCTAAATAGTCATTAGAAACTTTTGTGACCACAACTTCTGGTTGACTTGCATCTGCAAAATAAAGACTGTTAATTCCAGCTAGCTTTAAAAGCTAACTATCTGCCAGATGATATCAAAGGCAAAATAAGCAGACTCGATAGTAATCTCTTGAAACTGACAGTTAAGATTTTTTAAGTTACTCTTAAAATAAGGAATTAATTTCCTTAATAAATGATAGTTACTCCCCATAAACACCACCTTTCTGTATCCACCAAGGAAAACTAGAAGAAAACTATCCACAGTGCAATTTAGGAAAAAAATAGCTACCATATGCCGGTATAGATAATTAAAACAGTCTTCTTCACATGGTAATTTTGACAGTTCTCCTGTGCCACTGCAGACATTTAATTAACTGAAATTTCTTACTACCTCACTTCCTCTTTCTGACTGCTCTCAGTCTACTGTGGGTAGGCTGAACTGAAATGGTCTTGAGGTGCACTTTGACAGAGCTGTTCCCAGTATCGGCAGAAATACCAACAGAATCCAGTTTGAGTCTATTCCTTTACTAAGAGGTACTAATTTCAGCTTTCATTAGAAGAGGGGTAAAAATAATCTCATTAGAATCTAATCTCACAGATTCTGGATTCTATAGATAAGGTGCATTATCTAGTCTACAATAACATTAGATATTTTGAGAAAGAAGAAAAACAATAAACAAACAAAAGGTGCTAGGTCTTTAAGACAAGAAATGAAGTATATAAATGCAGGATTCTATCAATAATTGTATCATCAAGTTTCCAATTTTGCTTTGTATTTTTCTTAATATTCTGTAAGAACATCTTCACTTTCTTATCACTGGTCTACACAAGGTCTTTATGTTTTCTGAGGTGTTGTTTACTGTATTTTTCCAAGATCTTACAACTGCTTCAGCAAACGTAGGATTGTTAAAGGATTTTAATTTGTAACTCTCAATGAATATGCATGGATTTTCTTTTAGCTATGAAGAATTTAATCTGCTATCAGGGTTCTGAATTATGTCAGTTTACCATAGAGTCTACATGAATCCTCTAGAATTAATTCACCTGTGCCATTCAAATTACAGATGCACATTTTACCACTGATTAGTGATAATAATTACATTAATGCAAATTTTATTATATCTTAATATAATGCCAAACCCAAGTCATCATTTACCCAGCTATCCATGAACTGCAAGCCCTAATTTGTAAATGATTGTATTTATGAATGCAAAATCAATTTTTTTTCCATCAGTACATTCCTAATCATCTCCTAATCCTAACTAGAAAGTCAATGTCTAATAATAGTACGTATGGAGCACTTTATTATTAGGATACAGGAAAAAAAAACAATATTTCTTGCTACCTTTCTGTGTGCGTGCACCACTTAAACATTTGCAAGTTTCATGACCATGCTTTGAACAGGATGATCCTGCTCAGATAATCTTTTCTCAGACCTCCTTCTCACCCGATAAGGGCAGCTTGCCAACAGCAACTTGTTGTATGTAGTGGATCCCGGCTTGTCACTGTCTTTATGTTCCAGAGAGCTCCTTTCGTTTTTTTATCTGAAAGCTAAGTTTTCTTCTCCAGATCAGTCTTTGTCTCCATGCTCAGATTCCTATCCTGTCTTACTACTTGATTCTAAGAGATAGGTACCATCATGGAACAGATGCTYTTAAAGTGTTTCCTAATACTTCTTTTGTTTGTTTTTTTGTTTTGTTTTTTTTGTTTTTTACTGTTGAGGAGAAAGGATTAGGTATTTTTTTTCTTCACTATTGCTTGCCCCTCTGGATTATTCCTTCGGGGTGTTGTAATGCTAGTTTTTTTTTAACAATGCAAGATGCCGTTGCCCATCAAATCATGTCTCAGAGCACAAAGGGAAAAACTATAAATCTCCACCGTGATTTCTTGTTTCCTGCAGGAAATTATTTTCAGTAGAATTAAATTATTTTTAAAGGTAAAGTGATTTTGACTATGATGACATTCTTTAGAGTTTAAAGAGATATAAGGCATATGTTATATGACTTTTGATGTGTTCTTGTTTCATGGCGRTAGGTCATGTCACACTTGACCTTGGAATGGCCTGGAAATAGCAACCTGAAAGTGTGTGTTGGAATCTAAAGGAAATTCACAAACCTCATTCATAAAGCAAGGGCATCTGATCAAAACAATATTTATTTCATGAATGTAGTCAGAGCATGAGCTCAAGCAAATTTCAAAGTCCTTTGCGGTTTGAACTGAATAGGTCACATATGTCAATATCTCTTATGTGAATGCCTTAAATAGATATAACTCTGGTTCTAATATATATATGTGTGTACGTGTGTAAAATGTACATAATATTAATCCCAAGGCACTTCCTATAAACAATTTTCTTTCCTGAGAATTAGCCATTTATTCCCATTTCTTCCCTCTAACCAATTTTTAACGTAAGTCACAATAACCAGATTTCTTTGACCAGAATTTTATGGAAAACTTCTTAAAAGCCTGATAAAAATTTCATATCCCCCCACTTGCTGTCATGCAGTATTTTGTTAACTGCTTTCAAGCTATTTTAACAGGAAAGGTATAATTTACTCCACTAAAATACAAACTAATTTTTTGCTGTACTTAGGGTTTATTAAAGCAAATAGCATTTGGACTCCATTACCTCACTTCAAACCAAGCATAACATCCATCCTCTTCTCCTCCACCATTTTCATGCCCCTGTTCCTGCTTCGAGCAGGTTGCTCAGTATGGGACTGTCACTCGGGTTGCACCTAATGCTGCAAACTTTTGGGATAAACTGACAGGAGTAGAATGGGAAGAGGAAGAGGAACCCAGTAGCCTGCTGGGCCAGGGAGCTGGTGTGTAAAGGAGAACTATCAAATGAGGAGCGTGGTCTGGTCTCAAAGAAAGTTACAGTGGTTCTATCACAACTTTTTCTGGTCCTGTTTTAATATCTTTTCAAATAGTGCTCTTGTTGATTTTGTAATGTGCAATAATGGAGGTTAAAGGAAAAAAAAGGCCTTACAGGTAAAACTGAMCAAAAAATTGTCTGCCTTCTATTTTCCATGCAGTGAGAATTAAAGAAGAAGTAAAACCTGTTCAGTTTATGCACCTAATGATCTTCAGGGTCAAGGGAATGTAAGTTAATTAGATAAATAAAGTATAGAACATGTCCTTCATTAGAAGTCTATTGTAGAAGTTGTTTTTGTGCTAGGATACAGTTCTTAAGTACTTTGACCTGTGCATGTTAGAGTCCAAGTTGCTATTTCAAACCAGAGTGGATTATGTACAATGAATTGGAATCAATAAAACAGAAGTCCTCTGATACATTAGATCCCTTTAATGATTTTTCTCACATACATCAACGTTTTACACAGAGAACCACAATATCATAACTGCTTATGTCCCTAGAATTATTTCTTGTGAATTAGTTCACAAAATCCTCAAGAAATTAGAGAGTCTTTGTTTGTTTCTCACTGCTTTTTTTCCTTTGTTCACTTATCTTAGGTAATATGGTCATTTTTTTCAGGTAGTATATTACCTGCTGCTTGATTTCAAGGATGAAGTAAGTTCAGCTTGAAGTTTGTGAAAAACTAGACACATGAGCCAGGAGATTATAGTCAAGGTTAAAAATGGAAGTATGGAATTCGTATTTTTCTCTAGAGATATAATTATGTAATGAGGAGCAGTGTTCGAAATGCTATCTTAGATAAGGATTATGTATAGCTATTCAATTCAAAACTGCATGTAGAACAAAGAAAACATACAAACTGAACAGAGAAAGAACCCAGAGCAATTTCAAAGATTCTTCTCACATGTATAGCACATGATTTTGTTTCGCTTCCATTGGCTTCAAAGTCATTCATAGAAAATGCCCTGTGCCATCCATTATTTAACTTTCAGAACTGTTAGTTTGTGTATTCGAAGTGAACAAATCTCTCAAGGCAACACGCTGGTATGGGGCCTCACAGAATTGGGATTTAATAAAGAGAACCTTGTAAAATCAAAAGCATTATTTGCTTTCCACAGTTTTCCTATTTTAAGCCCTGTCTGCATTCACACATTCTTCTTTCTCRATTTGCTCTATTTCTGAGAGATATGCAGAGAAATGCTCTATAAAACAAAGGGGAGAATTCTGCCTCCTTTTCTTTTGAGAAGTTCCCTAAACTGACACATAAGAAAGGCTCAGGAATTGGAGAGCCTTTTGAAAGGATCATTTATTCTGGAAAATCTAAATATGTCCGTGCTTTTGCAAACAGCTATAAAAGTAAAAGGAAAGTCAATCACAGATGGCAATTTCCTATTCCTAATTCAGATCCATATCAGAATATAGTAATTTGATACGAACATTTTCAGTTAATTGTCTTCAATTTTGTTGCAGCATACTAGTAAAATGCTCACCCAAACAAAAATGGAGACTAGTGGGTCTTATGAAATCAGCTGGAAGAATCACCAGTGTGTTTAACTTAAACTTTGTTTCATTCTATCCCAGTTTGGTCTGCATGTTTCCCAGATTCAAAGCACACTTATTAAAAAGCTTCTCGTATTTATATCCATAGATAAACCATTTCATTAATCAGCCAAGTAGATTATGTTGAACTGCCAGCTGTACTGATTAATGAAATAGTTTATCTAAAGAAGTAAATATGAGAGCTTTTTAGTAATAGTACTTTGATTTTCATACTAAAAAACCCTAAATTGAGATGGAAGGCAGCAAATGTAATTATTGCCATGACAATTCCAAACCATGAGACTTCACACTCATTTTTGTGATTTGGTAGCCATCAATTCCTCCTGATCTGAAATACAAAGAAGTTATTTCAGCAATTTTTCTCATTAAGAAAATAGAAATATCCCTATGTTCTTTTATCCACTTCTTCTCTTGTTACCATTACGAAAATAGACACAATTTCAAGTTCTGTTTTAAGTAAATTGCTCTTTCTTGAAAAGCTTTATTGTCTTGCCTGTGAAAATATTGTGTGTGGAACAGCTAGTAGTTTAGGTTGGCCAAAAAACCCAAAAGTCTCAGGGGATCACCAGAAAAACAGGCAAGCTCTGGGAAGACAGGAGCAGGGCCGGAAGATGGAAAAAAAGTCAGGGGTATGGTTAGGAGGTTTGAGTTTCTTAGCGTACAGAACTGGGATGAAATCCAGGATCACTGAGTCTAGTGGGTTAGTGTTACAGGTATTATTATACAGGCTCCCTCATAAAACAGTCAGTTAAAAATTATTATATTTTCTGCATTTCCCACCACATGCACCTGACTGTTATCGGAGTGTTATATTTGAYGTTTGTGGTTCTAATAGTTGGAAGCCTCTTAGATCCCAGTCTAAGTTACTTTAATAAGTTTACACTTATTTTCTTGAATACCAMCCTGTGTGTCTGTACTGTAATAATATCCTGGACTTTCCCGCTCACTACAGCAGATGAACGTAGGTACTTTTAATCTTATGGTTTTCTACTCTTGATCTCTTTCYGCTTATGTTAGAAGCTTCCTAATCCCTCTATAAAATCTTTCAAAAGCAACACTGTTCAATACTGTGTTCTCCAACAGGATTAGAGACTTTCTCTTTGGGTACTTGCTGTTCCTTCGTCATTCACTTTAACCCCTGTCCATTTAACCTGTGATACACTAAGCTACACTGCTAACCACTTAGTGTGCCACATGACTGATACCCCTAGCAAAACACTCATGATATAAATAACTSTTTTTAGGCACATTCAGAGCCTGTTGTGTAAATGAGAATAGCATAAGACAAAAATGGCAAGGATAAGTTACAATATAGATCTCAACCGCTGAGCTAGCTGGTCATCCTATACTATCTTTATGGGCAGTGTTAGGCAATGATTCAACTGATCTGTTTTAGATGCCCACTCTAGGGTCAAATGAACTGCTYTCTTGACCTCAGTGATGAGACTTCCATTAACTATAAAAGCTCAGGTGACTTATTCATATGTAAGCATTCATATTGTAGACATGTAGATTTAACCAGATAAAACCCACCCATTAGGTCTTGTGCCAAGACACTCTACTTTCTTGCATAATGAAAGAGTAGAGGATTACTTATGTAACAGTTGAGATAATATTTAAAAGGAAAGATCRTTGAGGAGGGAAATGTTTGAGTTAACTATTGTTATCATTATCTATATATTCATTAATAAAACTATTAACTATTCATTAGCTCTTCAATGAAATATGAATATACACATGGCATCACTGTAATAAACTTGCACATGATATGTTAAAAAAATGACCAAATCTTCCATTATTTTGGTTGTTGACCAAAAGGTTGTTGATCTTTCTTAGAATAGAATGTGGTGAATAACCATCTGGTTTATAATCATGGAGATTTTCTCACAGACACTTTTTCTTAAGGAATTCTACTCCCTGGACAAGGTAAAAACCAGGAAAATGTTTTCTTTCTCTTTAGGTAAACTTTCCCTTTTTCTGTATCTGTTGCTCAAGGATAGAAAAGCAAGAGCATATTGTGTGAGTCTTGTGCATCAACTCTTACTGAAATACTTGCGTAGGCTTAGTCCTGATCGAGATGCTGAGATTACTTCACAAACAATGATCAAGAATTAAAGGCAATTGAGTGATGCACTATTGGAAAGATTTCTGAGCAAAAAGGTCCTGAAATGGAACATCCCTAAAAATCCAGATTAGCGCTAAACATTTGCCAAGTCTATGTTCCTTAAAACTTTGACTGTCTCCTTTTACACACCAAAAAGATCATTCTCCCAGCTAGTGTCTAGACACGTACCAGCATGAATGAGAGCAATACATAATCATACTGTTCAAAACTAGGGTAAGTCACTGGAAAGAGCAATTTACGCATRCAATGCAAGACCGCTGCTCTTAGTCAGATAGGTTTGTCTGCAGGTCCACCTGAACGATGGTTATTGGGTAACTCCATGCAATAATCTGCCATCAGTAATCCTGGGTGGTAACTAGGATTTTACAATTTGAATCTGTCCATCTATATATTTTTAAGAGGATTTTCTGTGCATGTTACAGCTCTATAATCTACTGAATAGGGCATTGTTTTATTATCGTCATGTGCCAGGCTTGCAAAGTATATAGCTCAGTAAGTAACAAAAAACTGGAGGGTGTAATTTGGGAATAATTTATTCACCAGTTTCCAGAAGTACATTCTTTCTAATGAATGAGCTGCCTATAACTTTCAAAGTGCTGTGACACTTTATTGATAGGGACATTGTCCTAAACAGTTGCTATACTGTAGCACTGTTAAGACRCAAACCTGTTGGGAAACTTTGGGACACATTGTTAAACATGGAGATGGTACTCTCGATCTCTCAGAAAGATRTTTCCTTTTAAATTTTGAATTATCCTAAAAAAAATATGTACATTGAAGTGGTCTTGAATATCAGTTTACTACCAGAGTTAAAAGACAAAATTTCCTAAAGTACTGTTAGATTTGAAGTGCAGATGGAAGTAAGGTCATAAACATGGAAGAAAAGCCATCATCTGAAAAGCGGAAATAATATCATAAACTTGGAAGATGAGACACAATCTAAAAAGTTTAGAAACCATTTTTTTAGGAAAGGACCAAAAGACCAAAGGACCAAACTGTTCTCTCCCAATACTGACTGGCTTTGCATTCAAAATAGTATAAAATTCAAAGATTGATTACCTCAAAAATACATTTGTTGCCTTATTCTTAGATGGGTAAATACAATTAAGCAATGGAGCCAAACTGTTCCCTGAATATGAATCATTTGGCAAGTAGGAATAAATACCTTTTATGACACGTCAGAAAAATGGAAGTAGTCCATCAGCAATTTAGATGAATCAGTTTTGTTTTTCTCTAAGAATTTTCTGTCCTCTTACATGTCAGCTAATACTAGTTTGAGAAAGAGCAGGTATACAGAATTTGTTTTATACCTATGCGTTCTATGGAACATTCCTGCAGCACTGAAGTTCTCATTTTCATGCACTAAATTAAAATAAGTTTTCAGTTCCAGCTGATGGTCAGTGATTCTACATACAACAGAATCAGTGGACTCTCATTTCATCTGGCATGGCTGGATAAATTTTAGAGGATTGTGACCTTCAGTGACACTTCTGTACAATGTTTGGTAGGCTATTTGATGCACCAATGATTTGGAAAAMCAATTGTTCATCCTATTAATATGTACTTTCAATTTTCAGGAGAGTGTTTCACCTGCTATAATAGATACTTCTAGTTGGAGCAAATAACAAACATACCTGAGAAGCTAAGTCCTTCTTTAGGCTCTGCTGTTGACATCGACCTTTACACTAAAATAATTTTTTGATTCTTTGCTCTTTTTCCAGAGCTAGATAATTTTCATAATGTTTATTTCAGCATATAAACACTACTTTTTTCATCCCATTGTTCACATCCAGTCAAGGAAAGAAAGTTATCAATGCTTTTCCAGTGGTTACTCTGTTAATATTAAAGAGCTATTTCACAAAAGTTTATTATATTGATGTCTATAAATGCCTTTGAAAAAAGACTTGTAACATGGGATATTATCCTCTGCTCCTGTGCTTATATAGTTCACCCATCTGAAAAGATGAAAATATAATAAAAGAAGTGACAAGTAATGCTAGTCCACCTTCARAAACAATTGTTTTCATTCCATGTTTTGCTATCACTTACTGAAATTTTATTTGCTTAGCATATGAAAATGCAGACAGAAAGAAGTACTTTTTTGGTGTTTAAATATTGTGGCAAGTCAGCAGATCTCACCTTCAAGCTGTGAATAACACAAAATTCAGAACCAACTATATACAGATCACTGAAAATTACCTGGATCTATTTTTTATTTTTTTTAAAACTTGTTTCTGTGTAAACATTGATTCCAAATTATTTGTTGATATTTCAATTTGTGTTCCCCATATTTTATTTGAAGTCTTCACCCTGTAGCACTATTAGAAAATAATACATATTCAATAGTTATTGATGATGTTGGTCAGCCATGTGCCAGGCTCAGCAGTAGGTAATACTTTACTGTGCCAAAACATAAACTCACGCCTGTTCCCCAAGCAGACACTCCTATTCATCATCTATTCTAACACAAAGAAATACAAGGGTGAAATAAGTTAACAAAGACATTTGGCTCAGACTGGTGCATACCTGGATGTTAATAGATTGAAATCTTATTTGCTGAAGGGGAAAAAATCTAATATGCTGTGTTAAAACTAGATTACAGTAACTGACATTCCATTTAAATTAGGTTTTGCGGTAACCACCAGGTTGCAAATCTGTTCACAAGATGATGTCCTAAAAAAGCTGTATTGAGAGACAAAACAACTAAACTATCAATTCCTGCAACATATGTTTCCTCTGTTCCCTATTCTGCCTCTAGCTCAGAGTTGCATTTCTTTCAGCCTCTTGGTTCTCRAGCTTTCTTGCAGCCTGGAAATTAATTGGAGTAGGGGCACAGAGGATCAAAAGAAAGGCAGAGTCATGTCCTCCCCTTCTACGCCTTCTCTTTAATAGCCTTTTGTCATGGTCCCTTCACTTCCATCACTTTCCATGAAGGGTAGTCATTGGTAAGAGACTCATTAACTCAGTTAGGGTTGCCTAGTGGGATCCTATTGCCTTCTGTGCTTTGAAATGCACCAAGAATTATATTTAGTGGGACCTGCAACCCCATACGAGTACTACCTTGCTCACAAGTCCTCACTTATTACACAGCAGCGGAGAGGTAGTAGCATAGTGCAAAGTTTTAGCCCAATTCATTATCACCCCCAGATTACGTCTGGTCCTTAACACAGAAAATACAAATCCCTAACACTCTGAGACCAGGAAATTCAGAATTAAGCTARTATCTTCCACACCATGTTTCCATACTTTATTTTAATGTCTTTTAACATGGAAGAAGTTGCTCTTGTATTTAAACACTTTTTGGAAAAGGATACAAGGGCTATTTCTGGTAGTCTGTTACCTACTGTTCAGCCCATGATATTGGTATTAATTTCCCTATTGCACTTTGCAAGGTCTGTCAAGTAAACCAGGAAATATGTGCTTGTCAGGTGTGACCAAAATATTTCTCTGTCTCTTCACTCCTGTGAACAATAGACGGTTACAATATACTGTATGTACATGAAGGTATGGGTTCACTGTATGGTTTTCATTTTTTTTAAATAAGTTCTTATTCTTAAGGAAAATATTTGACTTTTGACCAAGTCAAATCTGATACCAAAGAAATATGCTGTAGAAGGCTGAACTTCTGTTGCTTTTCTTAGAACGAAGTGTTCCCGRTTCTTTTAAAGACTGTGTAAAAAATAACAATAGGCTTATGGTGTTTGAGTAATTATTACATTTTTTAAAGCTTAATAGCAAAAGAATCTTTTCCAAAACATGATCTACAGTCATCATGCCTTTAACTGCATATTAAGGACAAAAGTAATCACATTAAACTGTAGCATAAGCAAGCATAACTCCAGCTGRTATGTGAAGTTTTTGTACCTATATACACATCAGGACTGATTTCTTCCCCAGGCTATTACAGTTATCAACCCAAACAGCAAGTGGTTATTAGTGTATAAAGGGAGCTTCASTCACAGGAAAATATCATGCATCTATGGATTTCAGCAGTGTAGTTATGGTGCTATTCCACTGATCCACTGAACTGACTGGAAAATTGCTCTCATTAGTAGAAGTATMGAGTGTGTCTACTGAGTGCTGACAAAGTAGGAGACCTTACTTAGCATAAATAAGCTTTTTTAAAGAAGAAAATATGCTAGTGGCTAAATGTTAACTACCTTTTACCTAGCAATATTAGTAAAAGAAACTATTATCAGGAAGTGGGATACCTGGGTTCAGCACTCTCTAAAGAYTGAAAGACGTAAGCCTACACCTCCCTGAAAAGGACCAGATTGCCAAATTAAAGAATAGGTGACAATGACTGAAGGACAGAAGAGACCACAGCGGTCATCTTCTCCATGCCCTTCCTCCTCTGCCGTTAATGCCTGTGGGCCTAGGAAAAGAGAAGTCTGAAGGAAGGCGTACTCTATAGCTTGCTGATTAGCTCCCTCTTCAAGGGAAGGAGACCTGGATTCAACAGCAGGTTTATTTTTGCTTCTTGTGAAGTGACTTCTTAAAATAAAATAGTCCATASAGGAAGTCTAACTATTTGTGCAGGTTTTAGATGTCATTCTGGCTTGGTGTGTAMAGAGCAAATTGATTCACAACATGATGTGTATACTTTTAAATTCATTACTGGACTTACGCCTTTTTAAACACTCTGTGCACAACTTAAAGRAAAAAAAAGAATGGCATATGCCTTAGTCAGTAAGTCCTCTTGATTAGATTGTCAATACCTGTGGCATTTCATGCAAGAGGTGTAAATTCTCTTTCGTAAGACTGGTAAGTGATAAGACTAGAGAAAAGAGCAATACGTAGAAAATACAATACATTTTAAAACCTTTCAAAATGAAGACATTTCAGRAATAAGTGCTTTCAATGGGCAAAAGAGAAGATTTCCAAAATTTTAATCACCGTTCAAATTAACATGAAACAAATTTGTAAAGCATACAGAATGACTCTGGAATAAGGTCTTTTCTACTAAAACTACTTTATATTGCAAACCTTACTCCTAATTATTACTACAATTATGTGATTGCTTGAACATCAATTTATTTCCCACTTCATGCTGCTCTACATAAATCACCAAGGAGTTTCTTCAACATATATACTGTCARTGTGTTCAAAAATCTTACTGCTTATTAAGTATATTACTTGTTTTAGAATGGCATATAATTATTAAGAAATAATGGAGTATACTTACCTTTATATTACATTTTAACCATTGATGAGAATGAATTAGCATATTCTAATCCTTTTAAGTGCTGAAGTTGGCTTATTCATTAGTAGCTGATTTTTTTTTTTTTTTCTGACTGCAGTATGTTTAGCTGTTTGGTGAATACCTGAATTTATTCGGAATCAAGTGTTGAGTTGCACAAGAAATAAAAATTTGTGTTCGTATTAACACTTTTGCACTAATAATATTTGCAGCCCAACTGGCAAAAGTTTTATATCATAGAGTCATTTTAAAAAGTACTCTGGATTAATCAAGTTATCTGTGCTGTACCACTGTAATTAGATCAATTAAGTTTCTTGGCTGTCGAGCTACATCAGTTTGGCTAGGCTTATCTGACCAGAGCAGATCCTGTGCTCAGAAACCTCTTTGMGGATTTCTTTCACGTTAGGTACTATGTCTCTCTGTGTCTCATTGTACCCACAAAGCACAGAAATCTGGGGCATCAACTGTGTAAAAGGATTCGGGAATCTCATCTCCAAAGCACAATGATGCCACATAGTCTAATTTATTTAAAAAGGGCATCAATCAATTCTTTTCTGGGGGAAAGCATGAGATCCCTCATAAGGTAGTAGTATTACAATATTTCACTGTGACTATATATACGTATTTTCTGTTGATGTTTCAATTCAGTAGGCTTGATGGCTAGCATAACCTTATGCTACTTAAACTGTAATTTCACAATGAAGTTAACTTGGCACCTCTGCTGATGAAAATGGTACTCCTGCCTTGGTTCTCTTATGAGATGCCAAATTATCAGAGATTTGACCCAATAAACTCTTGTCCTCTCTAGGTTAATCTTGGCTTACCACAAGGATGTAACTACTGGGGCCAGCCCAGAGCATGGACTAGCACAGAGGTGGTCCTCATCTGATGGTAGTGTCAACTCAGGTCAGCTTCAGCTGATAGAGCCAGAGAGTATTCATGCCTATCCACAGCTAACCCTTCTTGTAAATATTTTTGTCTATTAACTGTAAATAAGAATACAGAAATTTCCATCTAGGACCAGGCTGATCTTYATTCTTGCTTGACATCTTAGTTATAATTTACAAGGCTGGGGAGTTCTCTAGGTCATGGGTATGTAAGTTCACTGCCTGCCCTCTATCTTCAGATAATGGCTGGGTTTATCTCTGTATCTGAACCCAATACTGGTCAGAAATCCCCTGCTTTTAGGGAAAGAAAACTGCAATAGATTATCATAGGAAAACAAAGAAACAGTGGGCCCTCCCTTCAGAAGAAAACAGCCTAGCATTTGTTAGTTAAAAGGCAGGTTAGATTTGAAAGTGTCTAACTCTTTCTGTGCTCAAGGGAAGGATTTAGGTCCAGATCAAGGCAATAACAATTTAATCTCAAATTGGGTCTCATCCAGTGTCTTCTTTCATTTGAAAATTTAAAAAACAAGAATAAGTTGGCCTCAATACAAAATTTTTGTGTATTAACCACTGAACAATAACAAATTATTTTTTCAAGGAAAAAGATTCCCACATGTCATTACCCATTTTTCTATCACATTTACCAATAAATATTGATCATAGTGGCATGTTGCAGCAACAAATTCTATTGTTTAGCTGTATATTTTATTAGTTTTAAATGTTCCCCTTCAAAATTCCTTTCTTTTTATTCTTTTCATGTGGGAAAGGGAGAACAACATTTCTGTTCTATTTCCCTATGTCATTATTTAGTAGCTTATCACAGTCCTTACAGTCTCAGTCTTTCAAACCTATTAACATTTAATACAACAATAAAGTATCTGTAGCTTGAGTTTCACAGCCAATTTCTACAATGAAAAATTATTTTCTTCCCATTTATTTTACCGCATTGCCTCCCAATACTGTTTCTGTTTGCTACTCTTTAAGAATGCTTAAAAGCATTACTGCATGTGCCCACAGCCACCTGTGCTTTATACATATTGCTGACTAGAAGAGGTCCAGGGACTGCTTGCTGGCCTCAAGGCCAGATGGAGTGCATTGGCTGTGGTCCACCAGCCTTGCAGGCTTGTCCCATTGTAGCAGATTCATCTTGGAGTGGGTAGAAGAGTCCAAAGTACAGTTACAGAGTGAGCTAAAAATGAAGTGGTGCATATAATCAGGAGTTTCATATGCAAACTCATGTCCTGGACCTGTTATTTATCAATACAGTCACTGCCATACACTTATGTCATGAAGAGATTGCACCGTACGTCTGTGAGTTTACATGCTACTTTACTGAATAATTCTGAAAGGCAAGAGACTGGTCATTTTGGCTCTAATTTAAAAACATGAATGTTGAATATCAACCCAAGGTGGAAAGTACTGGAACGACAGCCAGGAAGTTAAATCAAGATTTGTCTTTATAAAGTCTTTTCCAGTAAGGATCTTTAGAGCTAYTCCACTATTGGCCACAATTAACTGCCAACCAGGAGGATAACTGCAAACTTAAGAGGTGTAATGCTATGTCACAAGACAGATAATAATTCCATTATTAATTAAAATATTAAAAATAATTACATCATTAATTAATAATCTGTATGGCTAAAAATGTATCTTGGTCCTAGTGAAAGGATGAAGCTCAGGTCTTTAATGGAGCTTTGCATGGGAGATAAATAGCTATGACAGTGGATCAGAATGGTTGAATGATACGCTTCACATTGTGTGTGAGTGTGTATTTGATAGGAATATGGCAAAAGCATGAAAGATTTTTGTTTGCACAATACAAGGTTTTAAATAAGCTACTACTGTGCAAAAGTTGCAAAGCTCATCTGCAAGAAAGACAAGTAATGTACAAGTTATCCTTAGGAAATTATTCATTGAAGGGCTTCTCTGTCCTGGGTGCTTATGATAATAAAATCACAACAATGGCAACTAATCATGAAAGCTACAGGTGAGATGTCACCAGTGGACGTAGAAACAAGCAAACAAAGGAAAAAGCAAGCTAGAAGTTAATCAAGAGAGGCCAGAAAAATAAATGATCTGTGAGATGTATTTAAGTACCATAAACATTTGCCATACAGTTGATTTGCCAGGAAAACTTAATCATTACAGGGGTTACACCCCAGGCATACACTTGAGATTAAATAATGAGCACATTTAGTCAATGAAACAAGCAAAAGCAAGGTTTCCCCAAGAGAAGAGACAGGAAATCTATTCCTTCCCAGCAMAATGATAAATAACCTACCATTAATGCCCCAATGGAAAATGCTGCAGAAAGGTCATAATGTAATAGCTTATTCCCGGTTTCCAATAAATGGTAAAAAAGAAAAAGAACTTTGACCAAGAAAAGAACAAAATATAAAAATAGGAAAAAACATGGAAAAGCTGTAGTACAAGATTTTGTAGTAACCCTATGCCATAAATGTTTACTTTTTCAGTGATATAGTTGGCACTGCAACTCTACCCTCTATGGACATCCTTCTTCTTTTTTTAATTTTAAGAAGAAATGGTTATTAATTGACCTTGAAGGTCAGCCCAGAAGGTTTTYCTACACCTTAAAACAAGAGAATTAATAAAAGAGCCTTCTAAGTAAATTAATGAGAATAATCAGCTTCACTGGTTTCCAGATGTGTCTTACCTTATTTGCAAACAAAGACTGGATAATTTAATGGTAACTGACTTCCTTGACCAAGGAGATCCTTTTCCTTTTTCTTATGAAATTTCTGCCCCAATGACAGGGCCGTTTTTATCATTCTATCTGTCTATGGTTTCTACTAACTAAAATGCCTTGTTTTAATGCTTTAAATTTAAAATGAATTAAATTCAGTTCCCCATATGAAAAGACCCATAGGTAGGTCTCTTTATTTAGCCTTATTGACAGAATATGCACTAGAGAGCTCAAATCTACAGATTTGGAAAAGATGAAGAAGATGTTATCAATAAGTTGATAGGAATCAGTACAAACAGTTTAATTTTCAGAGAAGTACAATAGTAACTATTACAGCCAAAACTTTGTTAAAGCGACACTCATAGGTGATGCCTTTACTAGCATTGCTAATTATATCACCTGCAAAAGCATTAGAAAAAGAACTATGATGACTAGTACCGCAGAGAGGATTCAAGAGTTTTTTCTAACTTCACACCACATCATCTGTAACCTGAGGAAAGGGGACATTTTTCACAGCTTCAGTGACTGTCCAATGAATTCAATGTGTCCAATTTCTCTATAATAACCAACAAACATTTCTGTTGAGAAATTTTGTTTTTACACTTTTGGTAGACGCAGGTACATGTTGTTTCTAAAATCATAGATAAGACAGAATTTTCCATCAATATATCCAATAACTTAATACATCTAACAGCATCCTTTCACATGAGATGCCTTGGCTTTGAGGCATGGAGGAAAGTTATCATTTATCTAAGAATGAGCAAGCAAAAAAGAGGGAACGCTTTCTTCACACGAAGAGCTTACACTCCTATTTCATTATCAGTACAAATAGATGGACTGATAACATTTGGTTTTCAAATGTAATGTCAACCAACCAGGTTTGCCAGGGAGGCTCTGAACTATATAGAGACTATATCACTGGTACACTRAAAACTCCATTGCTATATTAAATAACTGTATTTCCACTAAATATAAGAAGAGCAGTACTGACCATCTGGCTATCAGATGATGGTCAGCAATGGTTGTTCATGAGACGAGTATAACTGCAGGCTATGTACAAAGTARTGTTTCCCAGAACATTTGGTCCCAGTTTCCAGCTCTCAAATTACCAACCTGAGGCAGAGGCTGCATTTATCTGAGTGTGTTTAGTAGCTTTTGACAGACATATCCTCTGTGGTAGACATTTTCTAGTCATTTATGAAACCATTTATACTTAGTTATACAAAAYATTGAATGACAAGGAGTTCCCAAATTAAATTTGTTGTGTGCTGAGAAAATATTTTATATTATCTATTTTTTATATTTTAAGAAATAGTGATCAAATCTTTTAATACCTTCTCTATACTAGCCTGCAGAAGCCAGTCCATCTGAACTTCCTTGTCTCCCTATTTCATACCTTGCATAACTGATTGCAGCTGTCTGCAATGGAAAACACTTAAGTCCTTGTACCATCTAAGGAAAAGGCAGAAGAGTAATTTTTGCAATAGGCCCACTGCCCAGAAGGCTCATTGCTTTGCCGTGGGTTTTGAAGAAGCCCATTTGTTACACATCCAGAATATGTCAACACAGACCACATCTGCTATGTCATTGTCCTGTTTGTCTGTGGGGTACACTATCTGCATCATACCTGGACAGGTTAAAATGTTAAAAGAATTTGCATTCAGGAAAAAACTGCAACTTTTTGAATTTTTGTTTTGACTGAGTTGGAAAGAAAATTTAGAATACATGTTAATGTTTTCTTTTCAGCAACATTTCCATGTACTTGCTGTCAGAAGTCTCAAAAGATTTATGGCAGCACTTCACTTTGATAAGAATAAAAAACTTCTTTGAAGTAAGATAATGCTTCATTTTGACTTCAGCACATCAACTTTTATTAGTTGATTCATATCTTCATATTAATTATACATAACACGATTAAGGCCAAAACCAGAAAATCAAAGCGAGTACCCTGACCTTGTTAGAATGAAATATTTCAATGATATCTAAAGAAAACATTTCAATAGTTTGTTGAAAATTTTCATTTAAATTAATAAGTTCCCCCAAAGCATTTGGACTTCCATGGATCAACATGTTTTGAAAGAAATTCTCACATCAAATATTTGACCAGGTCTGATTATTATTTTCTTCCCCTACAACTCACATGTCATCAAGAAAAAAAGCATATTTCCTATGAAATAAGATGCAGAGAGACAGAGGGACTCAAGCACTTAAATGATCCTTAAAATACCTATGTCCAAAATTTAGATCCTCAAACCTTTGTCTCAGCTTTTATCTAGAGCCTTAAGCACCTGAAAGTTCTGAGTGTCAAGTATTGGAAAATCTGTTTTGTAAGCTTAGGATACTCTATCCTTAGTGTTTCATTTCACCTCTCTGCCAGAGATACCTACTTTGCAACAGAGCTGGTGGAAGGGAATGTGAATCTAGTCTTCGGCTGCTTGTGTTCTCCCTTATTTGTATGAGTTTATACTGACCTGAGAAATGATCATATGTGAAGAGGCATGTTTGTAATTGCATCCTCTTTGACACAAGACTGGTGTGAGGCACCTTGTCCTCCCTTGATCCTTGCTGCTGGGTTTTAGCCTATTGCTGAAGCTCACTACTTGCCCTGAGCTGCACTGAGCAGCAATGCTTCAGAGCTAGACCGTAAAACAGATTGCCACAACTATCTGCTGGAAGTGAAAAATAGCCAGGCTGGGAAATTCATGTAACTGTATCCTATCACATCAGACTGAATAAACTGGGATTTGGGTGGTTATTTTTAACCTGGACTATAATCTGGTGTGTGCAAAGCTGTACAATCAGCTAGTAGGAGCACTCTTGATGTAACAGCTTAAGAGGGGGGGACAAGCAGGAAAGACCAGGATGGCGAAGGATGTCTAAGGCAGCAGCGACTCTGAAAGAAATGTTTGTGAAGCTACATCTTCAAGCCCTGCTACAGCTAAGTGCTTGGTGCAAAGCTGAGGATTGACAGCACCAGGGTCCTGCCTTGGGCWCCACCTGAGGCATGCTCCTGGGGCTGCCAGGGCAGTAGCTGTCGCTCCTGCCCGCTCTCTTGTCTGGGCTATAGCCTTGTGCTGAGCTACTTTAGCACACCAAAACAACTGGAAATGAAGATGACAAAAGAGTAGGAGAGGGAGTTTTGTAGCACATTAAAAGAGCTCAGGCAAACTGAGTGAAGGGAGGGGAGGCRGTGGGCTAGCCATGGCAGCCTGTTGTCCATCTTCCTGTTGATTTCATAGATAGACTGTAAATGAGCTGACCTGCTGCTGACTGTATAGCTCATCCTTTGAGATCAGCATACTCTACAAGAGCTTTCTGAAGGTGCCATGACTTAATCTGTCTGGTTGCTTTAGCTCCTAGCCTCCCACTGCACAAGTCAGCTCTGGTGGAGGTTTAGCCTGTGGCTGATAAGGTGATCACATTGCCCTTTTATAGCCAAGTGGGACAGGGTTTCTAGCAATCASAGCAGAAATATTGAAAGTCTTTGTCTGGTGCTGTGTGAGATTACGRTATGGAAAAACTGAGCAGCAATGCTTTAGACAATGTTGCTAAAGTTTTTTGGTTTCCTTAATTATTGTGTCCTGCTGTGCTACTTAGCAAACAGCATACATTCTGTGAGCTCCCACTGTTCTCCACACACCTTTTTTTCCCCACAATAAAAACAARGGGTAAAATGTAGAGCTAGTTCACTTGTGCATGACAAGTTTGGTGGATATTGACCTAATCTTAGGCAGRTAAGTTTCCAAAACAGAACAGTGAACTTTTTGCTGATTTTCTAGAACTTTTAACRAACAACTTATGTTTTTCTATTCCTCCTTCTGAGGATAACTGGTGTTTGTTACATCTTGTCCCTCTTTATTGATGTAAGAGCAGAAGATTCTAAATATAATTGGAGCACCAAAACATCTAGTATTTCTGAGACAACTAAAGCTCTCCAAATGAAACTTAAAAGATGGAGAGATATCAGAGACTACTACGGTAGTGCTATTCCACTGCTGCCTCCCTGATCGCTTTACCAGGGAAGAGGGTTTGACTGAAGCTGGTGGACTTTCACCTATAGTGGAAGAAAAGTGGATCTTCTTCTCTAATTTTTGTTCATGCAAAAGAAGAAAAGATCTAGCTTACTGGACTTGAGCAGACTATGTTTTATTTATGACTTCTGTTTTTCTGATTGGATAAAATTCTTTGCTTTGTCCTGCTCAGGCATTACTAAAACAGATTAATTACACTCACTCCTGATTTAAACAGTTTTGTCATGTTGAGTCAGTGGAAGCTGCCAGGGCAAAAAATCTAGCTAGAACAATTCCTCAAAATCCATTTYTTGAGAGCTGAAGGGTTGCTTACGRAACAAAAATGAAAATGAGACTAATACAATACTGTAAGTTCACCAAGTTGAGCATTAAGTAGCAAGCCTTTTGAAAACCAGGAAGAAAGACTTAGAATAATTTTTTACATGACAGGAAACTGCTCTTACAGGCATTAAGCCTGGCACCTGTGCAGAGAGAAAGAAAAACTTTCCTCCTGGTTAGTGACATCCCTGAGAGTCCCCAAATTATATTGCAGTTCTCATCTAGCGTTGAAACAGTCACTGAAACAAATTTTCGAGAGAAATTACAAACATCTTGAATCTCTTTAGAAAAATAATAGATTTTTTTGATATTGCACATGCCCTCTATGATTCCTTCAGGCTTGTTGTTTGCCTTAGATGGCATATTAAATAAAAAAGATGCATTTTTCTATTATTCTAGTATMATCTGTCAATTTTTCTCAATTATTTCAGTCCTACATAGATGTTACACMTTACCTAACTCTGTACATAACTATCAGTAAACTACACCTTTTAGGTCCTTTTCCCACATTTTAGAGTAAAGTTCTGAACTATTATTCTTCATAGTTCTCTAACTCTGCTTTGAATGGTAAGATACATTTATAGTATTGTTTGTTCACATCGCTTTTTAAATTTTTTCTCCAGAGTTTTGAATGCACCTTTTTTCATGTTATATTTTTTATTAGAAAATTTCTATGACAATTATAATCAGTAATAATATTCTCAATTTGAAAGAAGCCTTTTATATAAAAGTTGGTAGGTGTATTAAAAAATCTTGCTATTGAAATTACAGTCCTTCTGAAAAGTCATTTCTAAACATTTGTCATACATTAAGCTTATTCAAAATGTGTAAGTTGAGAACTGCAAAATGTGCAAAACTGCAAAAGTTACTTGCTTTGTCTTCCTAGTAGCAGAACAAACTTTGATGCTGCCTACTTACTAAGTAGTAGGTAGTAGGCAGTATAGTCTAAGGCCCAAAGGTGCAGCTGAATATGTGGTAATCTTTCCTTGGATTTTATCAGTACAGCGCAAACTTATTTCCGTTGAGGGGGGTATAAGCATGTGTGAAAGCATATGTTTCTGTGTAAGTATATGATACTTTACTACTGGAAATAGCTGGTGAAGGATCTTTAGGCTTGGTCTGTAATACAGTGAATACATCTTATCATTACAAAGTATTCAGTAAATATCTTTACATACTGTAATTATAGCTTTATTTTCTCATAGGACAACTTGTGCAGAAATGATTGCTGGATATAATTGGCTACACACACTGTTAAAGAAAAAGGTTATACACACACTTCAAAAGTAGCCAGATTTGTATGAAGAATCATAGAATGGTAAGGTTGGAAAGGACCTCTGGAGATCATCTGGTCCAACCCTCAGCATAGCCCCATACAGGGATTGGGCCCATGWCCTTGGCATTAGCAGCACCACACTCTAACCAGCTGAGCTAAACCTGCCCCCAGTGCTGAAAAGAAGTTGTAGYTGTAATACTTGCTTTTGACTTCTTGCAGTTCATTCCTTTGGTTACTTTCTGCTTACAACGTGTCTTCATTATCCTTATTTGCAGTGGTCTATTAATATTTAGAAGATGTGATGAGGTTTTCTGCTTATATTAGTAATCCTTTATCTGAGAAATAAATAATCGTCAATCATAACAATAGTTTTTTCTGCAGTACTGTATCAAAGTTACTGCTGCCTAATCATCTCTATTCTTGTTCTTCATTGTCAGCTATTGTGAAACATCAGGGCACTTTTCTTTGTATTCTTACTCTTAACATTTATTCCCCACCTCTTTTTTAGACTATTATTAAGTGAACAGTGTTCACTAAAGACCTCATTCAGAATCAGCTGACGTCAAAAGACAGGCTTCAGTGGGCTTTAGAGAAAAACCTTTATATCAGATGTCAGTTCTGTAACATTTGTTCAGGTCAGTAATGATTACTGGGAAACTTCCATCTGATTTGCTCATTTGAAAAATTTTAGAGCTAGGCCTCTTACATAGATAAGGCTACTTCCTTTATATCCAAATTCCCGATTTCTTGAGGTTAAGGGTGTCTTTTTTTGTGACACAATATTACAGGAGCATATTCTCCATTTCTATTTAGGATAGATGTAATTTTTGTACTTGATAAAGACATTTTCTATCTGGCAGATATTACCTCTCCCAATTGCCTYTAACAATTTTTGATTTCCTGCATTGTCTCTAAGGGCTTACGGGAACATATCTATATGAGTATYATTTTCTTAGATAAACATAGCTAATGCAAATCAATGAGAAACACCTCTATATCAAATATAATATTTGCTTCCATTTTCCTTTTTTAATTTCATTTTATATCAACAGTTTAGGCATCTGATACACTACCACTAGCTTATGATACATTTTATTAAAAACATACAGACATTTAGTTTTTATTGAGAAGTTTTATGAGCTTTGGAATTCAGACACATTGCATTTCAAAACAGAAATCCTAAATACTCTTTTCTATCTAAAGTATTTCCAAAAGTAAATAGTATATTATCCACCTTATTTACTGATGTTTCCCTGTGCTCCTTCCTGAAAAGTGAGGTTTATTTAGTTTGAATTCATCCGTACAGAACCATTCATCAGTCTATGATGCCCAATTCAAGTCTTTCATTATTATTATTATTGCTATTGCTATTGTTATTGTTACTGCTATTACTCAGTCAGTATCCAAATGTCTGTATCCAAACCATCTCATCCCTTCATCTCTTCTGAAAAAAATAAATATGTTCAATATTCTTAAAGAATGTTGTTTTAGTTTGTTACTAGTAAACTTGTGCTTTCCCTTTGGAACTACATTTATACCGTAGGATTTATCATTTGAGAGTTTGATTTTTAAGAATGCTGTCCACATGGCTGAAATGGTACCCAGGCTCCCCATCCAATGTATGATGAGAGTTAATCATCTAAATGTTGAAAACATTTGAAAAAAAGTTACAACAAACTGAGCAAACATCCCCCTGCACTAGGCAACTGAGAGCTGCAGCAGATAATAGGACATCTTAAATTCCATACCTTGTCTATGGATCTTGGTGCTATCAGGTATGGAGTCATTTCACTTGGGATTAATGCCCTTGATCCTCTGCCCTGAAAGTAGATATCTCTGCACTCTACTTTYTGTCCCCAAAGTAAGCTAGTCAATTTTTAATCCTAAGCACATCGGGAAGAAGAGGGAACTGATCAGCTGTAGTGCAATCATTCCATGACAGAATAGGTTCAGTTTCCTTTTCTTTCTGTTCTGCCTTTGGATCCATGAGGTAAACAGAGGAAAAAACAATCTCAACAGGTTGGAAGCTTCAATGTAAGTTTCTTTGGGAGTAGGTGCTGGACTGTTGGGTGTTTTTTTAAATGCTCAAGTTCCTTCTATGGGTCTACATCCAAGCTTTCATATCTCATAATTCAACATTAATCTTAGTGACATTTCCTCCCCACCTCTTGTTCAATGTTAATACAAAAACACAATATTCACAATGCGGTGGAATAAGTTACCTCTAATCTATGTTTGTGTCTCTTGCTGACCCATATGCTTAGTAGCCAAAAGCAATTATAAGCCTGATTTAAACTTGATCTAAAAAAAAAGACTTAGTCTGCATCTTATTTCTTGACAATTCTTTAGATTTATACTTGTTCAGTCTCATTTTTTTCSAGATTAAGATGACAGGCTTATCATGAAGCTTACTTCTTTGCTTTTTACTGAATATTACTTATTTTAATGTTAGAAGTATTGAATCTCATAGACATTCTCCAGATCGCATGCCCGTTAATTCTAATAGAGCAGGAAGAGACTTAAAAGTAACTCCACCTCTGCAGAGAAGGACCAGGGAAGTGCTGGTGGATGACAGGTTGACCATGAGCCAGCAATGTGCCCTTGTGGCCAAGAAGGCCAATGGTCTCCTGGGGTGCATCAGGAAGAGTGTTGACAGCAGGTCGAGGGAGGTGGTCCTATCCCTCTCCTCAGCCCTGGTGAGGCCTCATTTTGAGTACTGTGTCCAGTTCTGGGCTCCCCAGTGCAAGAGAGACATGGAGCTACTGGAGAGAGTCCAGCGTAGGGCTACAAGGATGATCAGAAGGCTGGAGCACCTGCCCTATGAGGAAAGGCTGCGAGAGCTGGGCCTCTTCAGCCTGGGGAAGAGAAGACTGAGGGGGGATCTTGTCAATATGTACAAGTACCTGAAGGGAGGGTGTCAAGGGGACGGGGACAAACTCTTTTCAGTTGTCCCGTGTGACAGGACAAGATGCAACAGGCAAAAACTGAAGCACAGGAAGTTCTGCCTGACCGTGAGGGAGAATTTCTTGACTGTGAGAGTGACGGAGCACTGGACCAGGTTTCCCAGAGAGGTTGTGGAGTCTCCTTCTCTGGAGATCTTCAAGGCCCGCCTGGATGCARCCCTGTCTAACATGCTCTAGATGACCCTGCTCGAGCAGGGAGGTTGGACTAGATGGTCCCTTCCAACCTTACTGATTCTATGATTCTATGATTCGGAGTTTTTACTWTTGTCTTCTACAATTAAAAGACAGATTGAAAATTCCTAGTTGGTATTAGCAACTCCAAAATCTTTGAGCAATATTAATTTAGAAACTAGACATGTCTATGATTAGGTCCATGTTCCTTTGAATGGTCCTATTACCATGATTCAGTTCCTGAAATGGAATATATCAGGCTATTTAAGGTCAGGGAAAGCAGACTGCTCAAAAAGTACTCTGGAAATTGACTGAGGAGTAGGATTCTCCACTGAAGAACTTGACTAGAAATGCTAGGAAAATATTTCTTTTCAGGAAGCTGGCTGGAGAAAACGGGTTAGGAATTTTCTCCAAAGAGGAAATGCACATTTGGGTTGCTCACTTTTGACACCAATAAAGATTACTGAGTATTCTGTTATTGTAGATAGTTATCTTGTCTTACTATCATAGATATTAAGAAAATCCACTRCTTTGGGATTTTGGGATTTCTTGCTCATTCAAAAACCCTTCAAGGGACCATTGGACCATAAAGGCACCGCGCATATATTTACTGAAGTCAAAAAATGAAAGACTATTTCTGGATCCTATGAAAGATATATTATCAAAAGACATAGCTGTGATATCATTTTAACCATTCATTTCATCCTGAGATTATGTCATTGCTTTTAAATTAAAACAAATATATAAAGCCACCTGATCAAGAAGCAAGAAGGTAAGTCATCCTAATGTAGCTAAATAGGCACATCACAAAACAAATAGCCATCCTCTAAAGTGTTTTTTCTCAATGAGAAAATCTGGCACATCTGTTAATAAAAGATGCTGGCATCATAGTAAATAACCCTGATGTCCTCAAAGCCCCACATGGAATGACAACTTTTGAAAAAGAGGCAAAAGAGATGGATAGGAAAAGAACTATTTTTGAAGGGAATMAATATGCAACAAGATTTCTTACTGCAGTGGAAATAACTGGTCCCGTAGATCTGTGATATTTTAAAATTCTTTCTTGTAATGCTATTTTAGTCTTGAACCATATAAATTTTTATCAAAACAACATACAAGTTAGCTACTTAAGACCAATAGGAAGGCTCTTTCAGAACTACTATGGTAACAATCTTGTACACTTGAAATTTACTGATGTGGTGTTGTAAAGGAGATGCTTCTCGAAGAGCTATTTCAAAGTAGTTAGCTCTCTCRGCTTAATACAGACTTTGTTTTTCTGCTTGTTTTATAGATAGTTTAGGTACTCACAGATTTCTTTTTGTGCTGTTCCCTTCACTACCCTCGCTGTATACACTCTTACTTTGTTAGTCTCCTTCCTTCCAGCATTTTCTTTCTTTCTTTGTACCAAGTATTTCCAGCAAACACACATAGTTTACTGCAACTCTTTCATTTCTCAAACCCATTTTTTATAAGAAATCTCTGAAGGAATCATTATGACCCTTGTCTTCCACTGTAAATTGTGATAGGGATTTCCTTTTCTCCTGTTATTGCAGGATTCCCAAGTATCTATGTCTCGGTTCTCCAACACRTAGAAAGGCTAATTTAAAGAGAATGATTCTTTTAAATTTTTTAAGATTAATTTAACAATAAATAAATTCAATGTGGATGGCTTTATGTTTTCTGATGGACAATAGATTCATGATTTCTTTTTCTATTTTTCTAACTGGTGTGTCATTAACTTGGATATATTTAATAATATTTGACATTGTACTATTATAAATATATTACTAATATTATGGATATTATACATATATTACTAACCAAGAATTTATTCTTGATTACACTCTACTTTCAGGCAATGTGTCAAGTCCTAACTTAAACATTAAATTTGTGTATTAATAAGATTATATGCAGRACATCTAATTCCCTGCTATAGGTCTCTTAACAATTTCATAAARATTTTTTAAAAAATACAAATTGAATTTGATAGTCTCTGTATTTTATATAAAATATATRTTTTATTGCTTTTTATATCCTTATTTCCTGAAAATTCCACTTACAATTGAAGTCAAATCAATGGTGGCTTATCAGTTTTAACAYTACTTTTTCCTTTATCAAACCATTAATCTTGATGTCAGGCATAAGATTTAGTATAAATTATCACATAATTTTTAAAAGTAAATTCATCTTTCAGAAATTCATCTATTTTGATTCTYTAAGTAAAATTAGATTTTTGACCCTTCTGTATTCTCAGCAATATAATTAACAAGATATTATGTAGCAATATGCTTTGATAAGATTTCTTTTTCTTACATGTCTTTTATGTCTTGAAAGCAATTGCATTTGGAAAATAAAGTCAAGACTGCTATTTCACTGGGAATTTTAGCTGGCTACCTTACTGGTGGGACACAATGGGCAGGATTCCTCTCATTTGTCTTTATCAGTCTAAAATAGTTTCATCTTCTTTTTTAGTCAATGGAGAGAAATAGATTCTTCTAAGTAGGAAACTGTCTCATCCTAATATAGACAACTAAAATAAGAAAGGTGAATCACATCTTTTAGACTCTATTTCTCTCCACTGAAAGTAGGAAAGCCTATGTTATCCAGCTTAGATGGCGATGTAAATATTGCATAGTAGTTAAAACAACTTCCGATTGATTCACTATTTTTTCTTTCCATTCTTTATATATTGGTGCAACCTGATAAATTGTTTGTTGTCTTGCTACTTGTTGGCCTCCAACTTCTAAATATCTTCAGTTATTTCTATAGATTTTCTTTTCTTAAAGCTACGCTCCTTAAAATTTCAAGATTTTTTATTTAGTAAAAAGAATTCTTGTCATGAGCAAAATTTATGGGCTAATTTTTCATACTCTATGATGAATGAAGTGCTAATAAAATCTACTACAATTGAATGGCCCTACCTTTCCGTTCATTTACTATAGTTGTGCATTGTAATATTAGAATAGTAAGAGTTGTAGATTCTGAGGGAGATAGTTAAAGTGAAAGATTTATTGCGTATTTGTTATGTGGTAAGATTCTAACCTAAGTTATAGCAATTATTTTATCTTTTATAAAAACCTKTCTAAAAAATAGTCTTACAATGAACCCACGAAAGGACTTATTCTTATTCTGTGTCTCAAATTAGCCCAAGATGCACCATGTACAGTTTTGCTCCACCTATAGAAGCAGAAATCCTATATTCTAACCAATAAAAAAGAAAATGTAAAATGAATAGAAATGTATTTTCATCAGCAAATTGGGTGGGTCTGTAAGGCAACTTAACATGCTAGCAACTGGATCGTAGTCTCTTCATAAATGTGCGTAAGTGTGTTTGAGGGAGACAGGTGGAGGGAAGAGCTCCAAGTCTTCTGTTGAAGGGACAGGGAAGCATTTAACCACCAGATCACTGTATCACTGTCATTCYCTTTGTTTTCTAATACACAATCCTTTGTTATTGCTGTTCTCCAACAACCGCAACGCAATTTCAATTCCTTTTTGGCAATTTTCCATGTATTATTCATTTCTCTTCAAATTCTGACTGTAATTCTGTCCTTTAACCTTCAAGTATCTTCTTAGGGCAAAAGACTTACTGGGCTTAAGAGAGTTTAAAGGTAAAGAATCAGGAAGAATTTCTTGTAAGGCTTCAACTCTCATTAAATCTGTTTCTCAACAAAAGTCTTTCTRGAATTTCATTTTTCATTGCATTTACATTTTGCCTTGCTCTCGTGGTGTCTCTTGCTGATATTATACAAGATGTGATTTGTTTCATAAAGCAACCTAATATATTTTTAGGTTTAGTCTTTGGGCTAAATACTGCAATTATGTAGGCTGCATCTAGTGGAGAGAGTTAAGTATCCACAGGTTGATTCTAGGTGGATGTCCAAGACTGGCAGAATGAATGACCCTTGGGAAGTAAAAAGTAAAAAAACTAGTAAAAATGGTAAAAACAGTTAAAATAGTACCAGCAGCCATCTGTGTGGGAACCTATTGTTACCTCAGTGCACTCGCACAAAGTGGTCTTCTTAATTACATGGCAAAAGGTAGGAATTTCATGTTTTATTGAAGATWTGGATTAGCTCAAACTGATGCAGTTCTGTCTAACACTATTAAGTAATCAAATTATCCCTGTTTATATAACAATGTATGACATATTAATTGAAACTCAGCATTACATGAATGTAAAAARGCAGATTTTGCTAACTTGGTATTTCCACACCTTGAGTACAGTTCCTCTTTCCAAGTACACAAGAATTAGAAAATGGAAGGCTTTTCCAATTATATAGTTGCAAACAAGTACAATTAAAACTTTAGCAGCCATTTATCATATGACTATGGCTCATTGAAAATCTCATCACYAACAAGAGACAGAAAAGAAAATGAGGACTTGTTTTTAGCTCCTGAAGAACAGAAATAATGAATAGATTTAATTTAAGACCAGTGAATAATCTGAACCCCCCCCTAAAAAAAAATCTATAGGAATTTATTATTTCATATTGACATATGGATTAACAATAGATGTTAGCAGTACAATCATAGCATCAACACCCAGATAGTGGATTTTCTACTCCAAATAAAACTTTTTTTGAAAATTACAAGTCCTAGTAAGATCTATACCATATTGCATGTTTAACAATATAATCAACTGTTTTCTTGCTTAGTATATAATGAACTGTAGTTCATTAGTAGCTTCTAGCAACTTCTCACCTCCCACATCAATGACCAAACATAGCTACTGTAAGAGATTTATCATCGTCTTGATGACTATGATGCCCATCTATGGACAAATACTAGAAACTGTAAGAATACAAAACAAAAACACATTCCACCTAAAAAGGTACATAATTTACCTCAGGGAGCAAAAGTAGGATAAACACAGACAGATGAGAACGTCCAAGGTACATATAAATCAATAAGGCAATATAGATCATGATAGAAACACATGATATAAGTTATATAAGTGCTCTAGTGCGTGTTGGTAAATTGCTATTTTTAACAAATATCAACCAAAGAAGCTTCTGAGGTTAGATACTAAGGAAAATCAAATACAGAAGTARCTTTAGGATGTTTAAATTGGGTTCCTCCAAAACCTGAATGGCCGGAGAGAAAGTATGAAGGTGTTTGAAAATTCAGCAAATGAACTATAAAGTTTGCAATACTGAAAGAGAAAGGTAGAGTGAGAAAAAAAGTAAGACAGCCTCGAAAATGAAGACAAATTACTTGTGTTGGATACAAAGAGCAAGGGAGTCAAATAAATTGGAATTGCTGAATCATTTAGCTACAAGATGGTAGAACTGAATTAGGAGGGGAAAAAATTCAATATTGTAAGTTGATTTCTTCCAGAGATATTCCTGAATGCAAGAAGATGTGCAAAGAAAGCAAATGCTGAAGAGCAGTCAGGTCTGGGTTATGGCCAAGTAGAGTTTACAAGAGGAAGTCACTAACAGCAGTGGCTAGTAGATTGGAGTGAACGTATGTGMCTGTGAACAGAGACTGAAATTCGACCATGTATTTACAAGCTACATCTGACTTTGATGCACTTATTTCTCTCCACTGTTACATGCCATACTGGGCATGTGAAAAACAACTTATATGAAGGTAATCTTGAGCTAGCAAGCAGGACAGGGTATTGGAGGCAGTATCACAGTGGAAGGAGAATGACAGGAGATTACTGGGAAAATCTGCAGTCAGAGCTATGGGTGAGCTACACTGTTCAACATTAGTATTTGCAAATACTAATGCAAATACAATAAAGAAAAAAAAGTCACTCTGCTCAGAAAACACGTGTTGCTAAGTGAAATTAAGAAGCAAGACTAATCAGCTACTTGTATGAACTTCCCGAAATCAAATTTACACCAGCTCTAGAGTCAGGYATGATTAGGAAAATACTGAATCTTATGATTTTAAGTTGATACATAGCCTATTTACAAAATGGTCAGTATTATGAATACTATCCCTATGAAATTTTTTACAGAAAATTTCTAGATGTCTAGCAGACTCACTGGAAAAGCTGATGAAGACATTAAAAAGCAGACTTATTAATTATTTTTTTAAAATTAAGATTTGAGTGCTTCTACATGCTTACATGATAGAATGCATGGCAGATATTATCCTTTGCTTTGGTGCAGAAGGAGATGTTTGTACTAAGCTTTTGGACTGGCTCTGGTTTGAGAAAGTTCCAGAGTGACTGAGAAATGAAGTTCTTTATTATGATTTTCTTGCTGGAGTATTTTACTGGGGCAAGGCCATTGAGAAAAGCAATTAATGAGATTTTAAGCTCAGGTTAAGTATTTCATAGAAGACAGGGGAGCAAGAAGAAGGACATCTCTAAAATATCTATTGTTTCTCACATTATAACGACACTTTTTGGAGTTCTGTTCCAATCCAAATTTTGTAAAGGTTCATGCTTTACAGATGAACACATTGAAATGCTGTTTTTCCAAGATGTCTCTATGTTCTGATTGGATGCATCATTTGGTTTATTTCAGTGTCTTCTGTTATTCTCRTTCAAGTTGCATACATGCAGCAAATGCTGCATTTCTGGGAACTGTCAGGACGTCTGTGCATGTATGGCACCTTTGGGACATCAGAGGAGGTGAGGGAGCTTGAGGCCACTGCCAGCACAAGCGTGACAAGGCTAGATTGCCATCCACCAGAAAGGACAGTCTTCTAAACAGCTAAAACTTTATTTGTCACCAAAACCCATAATTCATGGCCTTCTTTTGCTGTGTTGTATGCAGATGAGTAACACAGGAATCATCCTTATTCCTACAAACYATCCAATACTCATTAGTGATGAGACATATGCTGGAAAGAAGCCTACAGGAATGTTTGGAAATAGCAGCTCACAGSTACTGAACTGTATTCAGAGAAGTTAGAAAAGGTGGATGTGGATTAGCTAAATGAGAGCTGCAGTTCCAGAAAAATTGTGTTTTCCTGGGATAGGTATTGGCTTTAGGGTGGCTTACTGTGGCTTGCTGTTTTTAAAATTGTTAGAATATATTAGTATGTGGACAGTAATATTACATTCATAGTGGTTAAATTCAGGCAATTAAAAATAAAACATGTCAATGTAAYCTTGTAGCAGATGAGAATATTATAGTATATAATTAACATTTTAATAACTAGTTAAAACAATATTAATTATTTTAATAGATGCAGATCTGTAGATGTAAGTAGGTGGAATCCAGTCTACCTAGTTTAAGCACATAATTTATTTTGAAATTTTAGGGGCCTCTTGGGTCCATCCTGTTAAAAAAAAAAWTCAATTATCAAGAGAAATCTGGTGCAGAACTAATTTTAAATAAGCAAGTCACTCTCTTGGAGACTTTCAAGAAATCTTCTTCACCAATTTTGGGGAATATAGAGGCAGGGACTGCTCCATCAAGGCCCTGAAAGTTCAGAAGCAAGTTGGGTAGCTAAGATGAGAACATGGATCTGATGCTGATTATTTATTTACTCCTTTCCAAAGGATGGCAAAAGGGAAAATGCTGGCTACTCTGAAAGTTTCTGACAAACAAGTACAAACCTAATAAATTTTCTTCCATCTAGGAGATCAAGGGGGAAAAATCACAAAAATTATGTGTCAATTCCCATTCTGAGACATTGCTTCAGTGGTGGTTCTAAAAGTTGTTCATTACTTAGGATCGTGTCATTGTAGTGAAACCTAGTCCCTAGTGATTACATTTGTAGCAATGCAGTCCAGAGACATGTAAAATTCCAGTCTGGGATTTGTATAAACTGGTGATTTCCTGTGAAAGTTTCACATACAGTAATTGTAATGGCTAGTTCTATTATGATTAAAAATGATATGAATTAAATAACATTTGGAAATGAGAGAAGTAAGTATGAAAAGCACTAAAAATCAATATTTTAATTGATTCTTGTTTTGTTTGCTATGGATAGTTGCTCTACACCTTTCATAAAGGAAAGATTTRTTTCTAAGTGTTTGATTTGTGGTATACAGTATGGATTTAGATACCTAAAAGTTTAACACTTGCTACTGACTGAAACTTGTGATACCTTTTAGAGAATTCTGAAATACTAAAATCTGTTTCTTTGAAAAAAAAATGATTATCAGCATAATGAAGGCTTTTGATGTAATGAAGAGTTTTGAGTCATTGGTTATTTTCAGATCTGTTTTTGAAGCATATTATAATTGTAAAGACAGATCAAAAGATAGAGAATATTGTCTCCTTGGAGAGCTATATTGTCTCCTTGGAGAGCTATAATCACTATTACTTTAGTGATTATTTCTATTTTTTCATTTAAATAGAACACCAGTTTCAACTATAAATCAAAGAGCTAATCCAAAGATCACAGTACAACCTTGCAAATCTACTAGAGTGCATTTTCCAAACAAATCATGAGGTTTCATTGTAAAAACTAATAAAATGGTAAAACTGTGTAGCACAATAAACTTTTGTATGTTTTATGTCACCTTTTAAAAGCAGTAGGTGGGAAAAAATGAAACAGGAATTATGACTCCAGAGAAGTCAAGTAAGAGGAAAGAAAATGTTCATGGTTCATTCTAAGAGCCGTACGTAAGAGGAGCTATTGAAATTTAATGTGTTAGAGATACAATCACAGAAGAACTCTGCAACAGGGTGTATTCAGATTTGTGTTCACTTTTCAAATAGCTCTCCATGGGCCTGATATAGTCAGTCACTTTAACTCTTTCTGTCCTCTACATCAAAGTAGACATATCCCTACATATCTAGATATCCCTTCTGGTTCTTTTCAGAGTTTTGCCACTTCTTATACAGAAAACTCTAACAAGTATTGTTTCAAGTGACAGATTCTTTATATATCTATCCCCTTTTCTATATTACATCTTTCTCTAATTTCAGCGAAAACAGTGCTTATCTTAACAGCATTCCACAATTTCAGCAGGATTCTTTTCCTAGACTCATTCTTTTACTCTGCCCCCAAAGCTGAGCTTTATAAAGCACTCGGGATGCACATTGTAATGCACCGAGTTCAGGTTCAGCTCATGTTGTCATCTGACTTATGGAATTTACATGTCAAGATCAGCCTTTCAGTCATTCATTATTTGCTCATATATTTAAATCAAGTACATCAGCGGAATATAGCTGGGAGACAGTTATCAGCTCTATATATGAAGGACATTGTGACTCCATCCAGGCAGGATCTGACATCCTTTTAATTCTCCACCCCTCTGCCCCTTTCCCTGCCCTCCTTCTACATATGCTCTGTTCTATTCCATCCCAGATATGTGTCAGGCATAACACAACATAACACAATAACTTCACTGTAAGATAGAGACAAGTAACGCCTGTCAATAAAGGTGTCATCCTTCTTTATCTCTGCAATATTTGCTAGAACTACCTATTTTAGTGTTCCCTAAGCCACTTCTACTGTAATAGCATCTTAACTGATCCACAGACAAAGATTGTCTTTAAAAGATATAGTATAGTCTAATTTTACTAGCTTTTTCTTTCACCTACATGTCCCTGTGAAATTGGGATTCAAAGATTCAAGCAACTTTGTGTACTTTTAGTTTACATTTAAATAAAAGTGGTAGTGATTATTATTATTATTTGTGATCTACCTGCTTTTCAATAATATCATGATTACTTCAGCTAAAATATGTAAATCTGTAGATCAAAGGACTCCAATTTACCTCTTTCCAAGTACCTCTTTGACTCACTAATCCATACAAACTTGTTTTCTCAACAGTCATCCTTCTTAAATCCATGATTTATGTAACCCTAAAGTGTTGTTGGGCAAACTTCAATAGGAAATATGACAGATACATTTTCTATATTCAGTAATCTGATTGCTAGGCAACTTTAGGGGGGTTTGAATCTATTAGTTCAAATTCCTTCTAGATGAAGGGAACCAAAGTTCTACAACTCCTTCTATGAAAGAAGTGGTCTCAGTAGTTTGCTGTTATGATAGTAGTATTCTGCAGATTAACTGGGCGTTGTTCTTCTGCGGGGACAGTGCCATGCAATGTCCTGGCCAGAATTTCATGTGCTGCAAAAAGGTGTAGATAAATTCTGTGTCATATCTGATAGCTATGTATGAATGCCTTAGATATCTTAAGGCATCTCAGACAGACCCAGATGAAAGCTGAGGAAATAGCACAGCTCAGAAAGGGATCCAGCTGGTCACGGAAGGCAGTAAAATACTTGGAGACAAGGATTTTTGGTATATCTCACATGCTTTTGACAATCTGGTTAGTTTTTCCTAATGTTAGATTCTTAAATTTCATGTAAATATCTTTTTTGACTCTCTATGTTTATTAYGTGTCTGTCTCAACTTTTAGATAGATGGCCTTAGTGAGAAAGATAAGCATCTCTGAAAAAAAATAGGTCTGAAAATATTGGCCTTAAATTGGCTGTTCTATCGTATTTTAGAATATTCTTTCAGCTTTCAAATCAAGATAATGCTCTTTTCCTCCCTTCCTCACCCGTAAATGTCAAAGAAAAAAACCTCACTTTCTATTAATAAAGCTAAATTGTGACTATTTTATTATCAGATTTTTGCTTTAAACCATGGATCTTCTGTAACTGATACAAAACTATAGGGACATGGATAATTAGAATACTGTATTAGTCACTGTTGGCAAACTGCAGGAATGATTAAGGCAAAAAATGGCTAATTTCACAGTTTATCTGTGACATAAAATTCTCAAGAAGGGTCATTTATATTACTGAAAAGATCCCTGGCTGTTTTATTTTTTTTTTCCAGTGGAACAAAGTAATAAGGAAGATTAATACTAGCTCTCAAATGACCCATAATTTATTCTTTTAATCAAAAAATAAATACAGAATATTGCATCTCAACTGACTTTACACTCCAGCTCTTGAGAAATCTAACATTTTATTGGATGAAAAGCAGATCTATAAAGTGTTGTTCCTGTTTGATACCACTCCTGTATCTGAAAACAAGTGCTTAATGTTTAATAGATCCAATGCACAAAATGAAGATTGCTTCTTGGTCTTTCCTTTGTTCTTCTCCCCACAGTAGAAACAGTTTCTAAGTAACCTGTTTCTGGTAAACATTTCTGGACTCCTGTGGTGGAACTTGTGGAATCCTGTGGGTCTTTCTGTGTTTTTGTCACATATTTTATACATGCTTTATGAAGCCAGCTGCTGAATGTAATCTTAGCTCTACTTGAAGCAAGGATTTCTTCTGCCCCCTGCCATTGCTGCCCAGAAGACCCATTTATTTCTGTGAATGTTTATTGCAATTTACTTCTTTATTATAACACCCTTCAGTAAGGGAAACATTACAACTAATTTTAGCAGAAGACATTCGGCAACAGCTGTACAAGGGGCTGGAGTGCTGAACATCTTCAGCCAAGTAAACGCAGTCTTATTGCCAGAGTGGAACTAATCTGAAGGACCACTCATGCCAAGGCTACAGATTTCAAGCCATGACATCAGCTGCGTATGCCTAAGAGAGCTCTGTGCACTATCCATTGCCAGAATTCCCCAATACAAGAAGGAGGATTGAGTCAGACTACAGAGGAAAATGGAAATTGTGTTGGCCTTGCAGTTCCCTTACCAGCAAGAGAATAGAAAAAAGGCAAAAAACGTATGTAGGAGAAAYATCATCATGAGATGCCAGAATGGAGTGTTATAGTTTGGAGAAACTGTTGTCCTGCAACTTAAACAAAGAAAGGTATCTAGTGCTAGAAGAGATTAGCCAAAACTCTCTGCACCATATCCGTACAAATCTCCATCGATCTCCCAAACGTAACTTTCCATTATGTTACAGGACTAAGGGTATGCCATTGCCAGACAAGGCAGAGCTCCAGATTCTAATTCATTACCAAACCTCTAGTGGCAGACTGAATCTTTATTTTAGGTTCACTGTCTGTTAAAAGTAAGAACGCCTAGACGAGCTATGGAGAAAAAATTAATTATGGCAAAAAAACTTGTACTGAAATGCTTTACAGCACTTGTTTAATTTTCTCAAGGTTGAGTACAACAGCTATATTTCAAATTGGGTGAAGACTTATTTATAGTTTTGTTTTGATTTTTATTTATAGAATGAGTACAAATAGTGTTTGGGATTTTATGGAGTATGCATAGAATAGTGTAATTTGTAAAATCATGCATTAACATTTTTACTTTTTCAGCCTGAAATTTCTCTTCTTACTTAACATTTAAAAATAAAGCTTTATTTTTTTTAATAAATATAAGTAACAAAAGAACTATACACTAACATTTTTCACACAGAGCAAGAGGGACAGAAGATGTCATTACCAACAACTTTTGTGCCTGTTTCCTGTTCATAGGCTCTTCCAGAAGCTAGCAGAGACAGTTGTCTAAATGATGTACTTCATGGAAGCACCTACAAATCATGAGATTCAGCTCACGTAACTTATCCGCATGAAAATTAAATCCTACTTTACAGGCAGTGGAGAAAGATAAATAAGATAAATATGAGGAAAGTGTCTGTCTCCATCTAGCTAGGGAGACCAGATGACTGGCTTGCACTGTTGGACTTTCAGGTGAATTCAAGTTGAATTAAACCCAAGGCCTATTGAATCCATGTGGAAATTCTAGTTCACTTCTACTAGCTTTTGGGGCATATGTTTCGCAAAATGCCTCTAATTCATTTACCACAGCAAGAAGTCATATCAGTAAAGTAAGTTTCAGTATTATGGCAAGTCTATATCAAGTAAGAAGTTTGTGGGATGTAGGAGAGATACTTTGGACACAAGCAGTACTGAGGTCCAAATTCCTCTGCAGTAAACAGTACCAGCAAAAGGACCTAAACCAAAACAGAACCAAGAAAAACACAACAACACACTAAAAGCAATTAAAAAAATGAAAAAGACCCAGAGCCTGACTGATTATATGAAAACTGTTACAAGGTCAGCAATGGTAACAGCAACAGCAGGAGCAAAATCTTTCCCTAGCGCTATTTCAGAATATTTAGGAAATACAGTACTCACTCTTATGTCGTAGACACTACATACAGAAAAGATGATGCATGAACAGTTGCATATGCTCTTCCCAGGCTGTTCTGTTTTAGAGCAGAGATTGGATAGTTGCTGCTTCCTAGTCTCAACTAAAACTTAAATCTTTCGAATGGTGGCTCTCTGGCTGCTGAAAATAATACAAACACTAAAGACTGATTTCTTTCTACTTTTAAAAATTTCTAAATCCCACCCCCTTTCTCTTCTTCCCTCCTCTTAAAGAAGAAAGAAAGAAAGAGAAAACAACACCTCCTACTTTTTATGCAAACATTTGGTGGTAATTCTTTGTCATAGCAGCTGTTCTAAGGCCAAAGCTGATGGATAGGATACAATATGACATAAATCCCACATGGCAAACATATAACTGCTGCATCTCCCTTTTCGGCAGATTTGATTTTTTTTTGATTCTTTCTTTCTTTCTTTTTTTTTTTTTTTACTCCTCACCTTCTCTCCTGATTTGGGAATCCTTTGAAACCTTCATTACTGTTCATCACTTGCTTTTGCCTGTCCTGCTGTTTTGCGTCTCATTCCCAGGGCCTTTCCCCTTCTGCCACTGTAACATTCTCATTTGGTCATTTTGTTCTCAAAGCTGCCAGTCCGGCAGCCATCCCTTCACACCTTCTCTGCTGCTAAATCAGCATTCATAATAGTTTGGTCTTTGTGGTAAAGAGATCATGAAATTTCTATTGCATTCTTATGTTGTATAGGGCGCTAGGAAAATGAAAAGGTATCAATGAATAGTTAAATATATACCRAACCCAGGAAAAATTCTCTGATTTAGAAGATATTTCTGATGGCACAAGAAAAAAACAAATATGCAAACACACAATCAATTGAAAAATAAGAAACAAATTCATCATGGTATTTTTCTAGATTGAGAGATCAAAGCAATGCAGAAAYACATCTCCTGAGTCAATACCCAGCAAAGTCCCTTCCTCCAGTTTTGTATTGAAGATAAACCGTATTCCTAAAGCCAAGACTGGTAATATGCAGTCTTTATTTTATAGCTTCATAGCTGGCAATGTCTTCAGTAAGGAGAACTAACTGCTGTTGAACACTGTTTTTGTTATTAGTTAGCCAGGAAAAATCTATTCTAAATCTATCCCCTTGTGTTAAGGTTTTTCTGTAAGTATATCTGAAAGCTAGTAGGGAGACTCTGAATGTGAGTGCAGAGTTTAAAACATAATAAAAGAGCTAAAATCAATAAACAGGATGAGATGATCATTGTTATTCCAAACTCATTTCTACAAATTGATAGTTGTTGAGCCTTTTTAAACTAAATTGAGACCCAGAGTGGATGATATACCTTTGACTAGAGCTTACTGCATGACAGGGATTTTCTTTTTAGGCTCGCRTGAATTTTGCTGTGATTTTCAAGCAAAATTTAGATAGTACTGCATTAAAAACTATACTCTCTAACATCAATGAGAGGAAAAAAGGGACTTGGCTTGTTCTTTTGGTGACCACTGATGYTTTTTAGACACAACAAATATTTTCAACTAAGTATTGGAGAAAAAATATTTCTCATAACTCGAGATGTTGATGAGCACTGGTTGACACTAATATCCCTTTCCATGATACCTAACTTAAAAAAAAAAGTCCCTAATACCGTTTGTAAACCCATGGTATCAAAATTTTTCAGACAATGTAAAATTTCCTCCTTTACATTCTTTCTTCATTATTAATCCACCCTAAAGAATTAGCTAGCTTTCAGGAAAAAAAACTAAATTAACCTACAGTTCTCTTAGCCAAAAATGTTTCCCGAAAGGAAAGGCAGGATAAACCTTCCGTGACTGTGTTATGTCTCCCAGTGCCTGTGCATGTGCATGTGCATGTGCCTATGCATCCATGTGAGCATGCACACATGGCACAGATGGAAGGACCGCTCTAGGGTGCCAAGGKAGGCAGGTCTATTCAAGTCCCTTGGTCCTAGGGCTCCAGGTAATGCAATGCTGCTCTCTTTCTAATCTGTAAGTAGGAGATTACAGCTTTTTGGGGAGCTCTTGCTTAAGCAGTAGGTTGGAAAGATAAAATATAGCACCTGGAGGCCTCCAGATTTCTCCTGCATAGGGTTTGATTATTGACTTCATGCAAGTGAAATCCATTTCACCTGTCGCTTGTACTGCAGCTAGTCTTAATGGATGCTTTAAACTGATGGYCTGTCTTTCTAAGCCTGACTCATATTGTTACCTAAAGAATTCCTTGAAAACCTATCCTATRTGTTCTAAACATTGGAATTTCTTATCCTATTTTGACTTTCCTTGGAAGATGATGCTTAAAGAGAATGACAACAATTTCAGTTTTGCGAGAGTATTTTAGGCTTCCCATTAACTCACTTGGAGTTCAGAAATATGTAGAAYTTAATAATCACACATGATTTGTGAAACACTCTAAGTATGTTCCCATCAAGTGAGTGAGAGTTTGGGCCGTGGCATGAAGAAAGCCAGAGAGGAGCATTCTGTGTCAGGCTAGTATGTAAAAACTGTTACCTTAATGTCAAAGATTCAAGATCTCCTTAACCACCCAGCCAACAGGCTGCATTAGGACCTGCTACAGACTGGGCTATGATCTCTTAGCTTTCCTGATTTCCTGATTCCTATGAACTCTTGGAATTTGTGCACCAGTAGCCAGGTCTGGCCAGGCAGGACTTCTGCTGGTCTTCCTGTTGGATAACTGGCTTTTCCACAGAGCTGTGTGTAGGTAAATTCCCCAAAGATAGTAACAAGCAAAGATGAGCTAACCTAAATGCAACCCAGGCAGTCAGGGTTAGATAATAATCACTGCCAGGATAATTTATGGTTTTCAGCTTTTCTCAGCATTACTAACATAACAGATCTCAGAAATTGTATTAAGTCATGAGCTGACATGAGTGCAAAGTAATTTGCACAGAGCRTGAAAGGAGAGTTGCAAAGAAATTTAATAATGTTGAGTTTTACTTGAACTTTGTCTTCACACTAGTTTATAGGAGTTAATTCCTGTCCTCGTTTCCAATAGACAGAGATTAATTGGTCCTCTTTATCAGAACATTTGGCGATGGGGAATGTTCTTCTCTCACACATATCTTCCACCATTGAGTGTAGTTGCTCAATAAAAAGATGTGCTCCAAACCAGAGCATCCATTTTTCAGAATAGCAATATGCAGCAACAGGTTACGACTTCTGTAAAGCTATTACTTTTGCTGTCAACGTGACTGCTGCTAGAAGCTGTCTTATTAGACGGGACAAACTGGAACTGCATAAAAAAATCTGACCAGAGAGGAAATAAAGCTTTAGTATATGCTYATATGTACCTAAACACACACACATGCACATGCATGTACATATACAGGAAAATCTGACTGAGACAATATTCCCAAACCGAGTGGTAAGGTACCGGGAGTGSRTATGACATGTCTGAAACAGAAAGAATTGTTCTTTTCRTATGGTAGATAATATATTAATATATAYRACTATAACATGGGCCCTATCAGGTGCATTCAAGTGAAAGATTATAAAGCAGATGGCCCAGGTGGCTATATTGGGGAATTTGCAAAGGGGATTGCCCCTTTTGCCATTAGACCTGTGCAAACATAACTTCTAAGAAAATGAAAAATTAAAGTGATGAAATAGTGCTATAGATGTGTCATTTCAATATGAAGCCCTGAAGATGGCTCTGGGATGTAAAAATAAACTAAAAATCTGAGAAGAAATTACTTTCCTTATGAAAGCTAGTTTAACTATGTAATTTCTGCTGTGACAGGCGTTAGATTTGTAATTCCTGGGGAAACACAGATAAAGGATGAAGTGAGCCAGCACCGAAGTTCTGGCTTGTGCTGTCACTCATAATYAGGTCTACAAGTGTCTGGTTTGATTGCATATTAAGCAATGCTTCAATCTGCTTTAAGTGTTCAGTCAACAAAAGAGATTTCTTTGTACAAGATCTTTAGGGGCTGAGAACTGGCAAGGTAAGCTTGTATCTTACATCTTTTTCTGATGACTGATATACGTATAGACAACTCATGTAATTATTAGGTTGAAAGATATGCATAACTGAGTAAGTATGTACTGTTTTCTGAATTTTCCCACTCAAATCAGTGTTTGTGTATATGTGTGTAAGAGTGTGTTCATGTATATACATCTGTGAGTCTATATAAACACTTAAGTACTTTTTTCACCCGTTTCTCTCTTAAGTCCCCATTTACTTGTTTTTGCATCTATCAATTTCTACACTTTTTCAACATTCTGATTCAATCTCTAGTAGTCTCTTAAAGTAACTGCTTATCTGGATATGTGTTTGATATTAACCACCTTCAATGATCAATGATGCTTTCATTTTGTAATTACTTATCAAATATCTATGCTCCTGATGCAGCATGTCAGCATCAAGTAAGCTCTGCAAGATATTTGTTAGGCAGATGCATTATTTCATTTAAACCTACATATTTTAATCTGTTGATAGTACATAGTTTCTAGTGTATGAAACATCTCTTAAGGAAAGAAAGAAAATCATAGGCTGGCTTATAAGATAGTTAAAATAGATAAAAAAGCATATCGTCCCAGCTCTTGAGTCAATATACATGTTAGTGCAATACCACTCAGCCACTGGACTAGTACAGATATACATCAAAATCAAAAACATTTCTGAGGGTAGGTGTTTCACATATGAAAGAGAAAGACAGATTTCATCTGCAGATCTTTTATAAATAATTGGTGGATTTGTATGACTATCAACCCACTGGTCATAGCGAGGCTAATTTAAAATCATGTACTCAACATTACAAGCTTAGAAAGTATAAATCATAAATTTTAGAAGCCACTCAGTGATGCAACATTAGGATTTCATGCGTTCTACTTGAAGAGAAATAATCCTTCTGATCTTAGCTAAATGTATAACTGAAGTTAATTGCAGTGGTTTACATTAGCATTTTTTTCTGAGGAGGTTCATGATACTACAGTTCTTGAACCTCATATAAAATGCCTTACACATGTGTAGTAAAGTGATTGTATACAAAGATTTATTGCCATTGAATATATACCTTGACAATTCCATTGGCTCTCTTCATTTTAGGTACAGGGACTGAACTGCTATCAAAGATCAAAATTACTTGTATATATTGAGTGACTGGCCCACTGCTCTTGCATGAAGTATGGGAATGACATTCTGCAAATTCTGCCATTTCCAGGCATATTTACACTTAAGTACATATTAAAAACAGCAACAGTAAAACCCTTCCTTTCCCTCTTCAGCAAATAAAAGCTACCGAGGACAGTTTGGGTCACATTTCATTGCAGCATTCCAGGAACTTAGAAAACTGGGCCATAACAGCTGCAACTCTCCACCATCATGCCAAGGAAAGGCAGCCAGTTGCAAAGAAAAAGCCAGATAATAATAGAATCTCCCTAAGCTCCAGAAGATATTCACAGAAATGGTGATGATCATTAGGAGGCTGATCACTGACATCCTATAAATTTCACTTTTTGTGAAGACTTCACCAGGTTTTCCATGTACATCAGGTATGAGAGCCCTTCCAMTCTTTTTTTTTTTGTTTTGTTTTGTTTTGTTTTGCCATGACAGTTCTATCCCCTAAACAAGGGGATTGTTTAATATTTGGTTGTTTGAGCCCAGTCTAGCATCTTTCTATCACACGGTTACACTCTTCTTTCATTTCCACATCAGCAGAGGCTGTAGGAGCACTGCAGGAGACTGAGCACTGTGTACCATGAGGCATTACAGGCACTTTGTTGTCTAGTCTTGCAGAGGACAAGTCAGGAAGGTGCTTAGGAAGTCAGTGGCTGCTAAAGCTTTGTCTGCCCAGTTTCAGCAATCTGTGTATTTACTKGAGAGTGAGTCCCCTGTACGTACAATTCTTACATTCTGCTGCTAAACCTTTCCCTGATCATGTAAAGCAAAAGTCTCTACTTCACAATCTTTTCCTGATTCTCTGTCTACAAATTCTATGTTCAAACCTGTGTTGCTCCTCACTTCATTTGTGCTTCTTACAGTAGTCTTCAGAGCAACTGGGGACCATAATATGATGAGTTGACTTTCACAAAAATTAATCTGGCAGCTTGGTGTTTGAAGGTGAGATTTATCTTATAGAARAATGTGAATTCTTTCCAGATGGTACTTTGACAGACCTTAGTTTTTTGCAATGAAAAAAGATCTAAATAATTTTTGCATCAACTAGTAGTTGCTGCAGGAGCTTGTGCAACATGATGTCAGACAGCAGCAGGAGCTGGGCTGCTCTGCGAGGCAGGTCTGGGATCCATCAGAGGTCTGCCCAAGGTCCATACTGGAGTCCATGAGGCTCAACAGGTCCCAGGCTGGACATAGGGCTACAGATAACACATTCCTGTCCTGGTGGGGTCCTGCCTGAGCCCACCCCGAGCTCCTGGGCCCATGGGTAGGGCTGTGGGTCACAGCCCAGGCTGCTCACCAGCTGTTCCCTCTGGGCACTGCCACCAAGTGATTTTGCCAAAGGATGAGTACCACTTGTTAATGAATTTTATTCCACCAGTGAAAGCATTACATGATATATCTATAAGGTAATAACACTCTAAAGATACAAGTGCAAGACCAAGGGATTTGTTTGCATTTATTCTAATAGTTTCAWTAGGTAAAAACTAAAGAGAAGCATTAGATTATATTGGTTCCTAAAACTACTTACAAGTGGATAGTTTTATTTGCCAGATATATGAGTACCTTTCATTGCTGCAATTATTTAAAATTCACTGGCCTTCTTGTCTAATAATTTTGATAAAGAACAATGGCATTGCAGTTTTCTTTCTAGAAGAAAGAACCTGCAAAATATTGACCATAATATTTGCAAATGAATCAACCTCTCAAAAACTATTTTTTCCAAGCTGAAAATGCAAATGTTGATGACACGTTATTAGAAAGATACTTTATTCCTCACATTTACAACAAGCTACAGTAGGGTGTAACTGTTCGAAGGATTAAGATCCCATACAAACACATTAAATTAAAATGTAAAGCGGATTTGTTGCTGTGCTTATGATGGCAATTACTTCTTCCACTTTTTTTGCTAAAATACAGTCAACAAATACACCAGTCTCCTTAATCTAACACTCAATTAGCAAGGCAACCCTTGCATTGTCAGCTGCTCTGTAGGCAGAAGTGAAGAAAAGGCAAGRAAGGTTCTCTGAGCTCCATGCTTAGGTTTTGTCAGTGCATTAATATTGTACAGWTTTCAAGCTATTTGCTGAAACAGGACAAGTTCATATAATCATGGACCATGAAATATGTGTCTACAGTTGGCAATCTCTTCAGGGGAGAGAAGTAATTTCCATATGAAGTGACTGTTGTAAATTTAATGAGTTTCCAAATAGTTGCAAGACAAGATAAAGTAATTTTATATTAATCTTTTAAATGAGAGAGTCTTCTTACAGWTGTTTACTATACTATTTCTTTAATCTCTATATCTCATAATGACCAGAGATGGTCATTTTGCTGTTACAGATCACATACCCAAYGAGAAGTAGATCTTTGTGTTGTACCAAGAAGTAAAGCTGTCATGAAAAAATATCTGAAAATTTCCCAGGGGTATTTTTTTTTTTAAATCAAATATTTGATCCATGATGGTTCCCTTTTCTTTCATATTGTTTTCACTGCATTACAGATTCTCCCCCACCTTAGGCATCAAAATTTGATTAATTTTGAATTTCTGCATAAATATAGATATTTATATGCAGAAGTATGGAACTTGTTTCCTTTTATGATAATAAATGATGATTGAGGGATGGCAAGGATGTTTTTGCAGTTTGCCAGTTCGTAGTTTATCATATTTTTCTGTGTAAATCTTCCTCCCTTTATTTTATAATGACAAACATGAAATACCTTTTCACTGACCTTTTTCCACTTAGGCTTTTGAAACTGTGTCTTTTCTGGTCATATGTCAAGGAATTCTCCACCTTCTCTGTTCAAGTTAGTTCTTCTTGGATGTTTGCAAGATTTGGCTAGGTCTACTGCCTCCCCTTTCTGTGTTCACCTTCTACTTTTTTTTTTTTTTTTTTCCAATTCAGAAATTACAAGAACAAAAGAACTTGTTTTCAAGGTTTTCTGGTTAAGAGGGAAATCCTTACATTATTCATGAGAAAACATTTCCTGCAGTAAGCTGTACGTGGGCAGACCTTTGAGCCTGAGAGGAACCCCACTGTTTTCAGGGAGATTCTGTGGATGTTTAAGAGTCTGTTTAAGCTGACAGAACCACAAGATCAGGGCTTTATTATCATTGCTCGKTATATTGGAATAGATTGACTAAACTCAGATAAATATCGGAAATTTCAACTGCTAATCTGAGCTAAATGAGGTTTCAAATCTAGTGGGATTAGTCCATTATTGCTAATTGTTTTTTTTATTATTATTATTATCACGTTAAAAAGGACACAATGTCACTGTTTTGCCAAACAACTTTCTTTATTTCCTCAGGTTACTGTGACCCTGTGCAACCTATCTGGGTGATAAAAGTGTTTTATTGTTAGATAGAGTTTTATTAAGGCTTTAGAAATATTATATGATTGTCCAGAGGGAAGAATTCATTTCTGAAATTTAAAGCAACATGATAATAACAGAATGCATAAGCTATTGCAGTATGCATTGTTAGGTCTTATGAAATTAGACAGCAATCAGGATCTGATGTAAAAATATTCCTTCCGATATGATGCAGGAATATCAAACAGTTCAGAAAGATACATTCTTCTCCCTCTGCTTCCAGATGGCAAAGATAGAAGGCAATTGCAATGGCATGACAGCTACAGTATATATAAAAGTTTAGTAGTAAACAAGCCATATTTTGTATGAGCATAACTACAGAGATTTAAAGGTAAAGAAGCCTCTGAGAAGCTAATGATCAATAATTTTTAGGTATTTTAATTCAACAGCTATCTGAAGAACACATTGTAAAGAATCAGAAGTATATTATATGATCTGTAACTGCTAGAAAGAATAGGTATTTCACATATAAAAGAAAAATATGTTCAGATTTGTGTTATTTCATATTTAAGATACATTTTTAATATAGCGAAGTCATATGGAATATACTAGATGGAAGTACTGAAAACTAAAACCCAAATACCATCAGATACCCTTACGTTGTAAGCGAAAATCAGCTTAAATTGTGAAGCAATTTAGAAGAGCAACATTGACCCAAACAATTAAATTAGCATATGTGGACAGTAAAGCTGAAATGATAGTTAATGAAATACCACAGTATCTCCACAATAAGTATGTGACAGAATGTTTGCCCAGCTGTGTGGGTTCTTCTTTTCTTTTTGAATTCATGGGGACAGTAAAAGGAGACTTGATATGACATATTCTAACCAGGAAAAATGGTAACTGAATATTGCAGAGTATGGAAAGCTAGAAAGTATGGTAAATCCATTTATGCAATATTTCCCACTGTTGGTTTCTTCATTTCTTGCTGTCATGGAATGCCAAAGTGCACTGTTTCTTCTCATAGTATATCTTTATAATACTTCAGTAACATGGATTCTGGCTTCTAAACATAAAAAATATACTATACTCAGCAGCATATAGCTTAGAAGGCGCTGTTAGAATAGCTCCACTAGCTTTTATAGCCACTGAGGATGTGGCCCAAGTTATTTAGTATGTTCATCAGACAATAAATGACTGGGGACCCATATGTCAGTGGTTTATACTAGTGAAAATTAGGTTGCATAGATGTAAAAAAAATCTATTAGCAGCTTCCCTTCTCCCTCCACTTCCACTATGTGAAGTCCCATCCATGTGATGATATGGTCTTAAGAAGAATATTTGTCCCAAATCTTCCAATCCCATGCCAGCTTTTTGATGTTAAGTGAAATAAAGCACATCAGTGCTTTACARATATCACCCCTCTCCCCAGTAATTATAATTTCTGTGCTATGGAGATTTGCCAGTGTCACAGTTCCAAAACACATTGCAGACAAGGAGAGAAGGGACTCACTCTACATTACTCAGGTCTTCGAAGACAGGAAAGAAGTCCTGAAGATGTCATCCCAACCTTGCAATAACATTTTTAYAGTTTTCCTTCACAGAATGTAAACAAGTAATAACAACTGTTCATTTATTTAACAGACATAGATATTCTCAGACAGAGGCAATCTAGAATCATGAAAATTTGTTTGGAGAAGCTGAAGATGCCTATAGGAATGAGGGAGGCTGTTTCCTGAGAGAAAGATTTTCTCTGAGGAGCAAGAAGAATACACGACGAGAGAGAAACCCATACAATAACTCAGAGATTAGAAGAAAAATAGGTTCTCTGTGACAGTAAAGCAGGCAAGAAAAGGAGTACGAGGCAAAGCTTTTCTATGCAAATGGACGAGCAGAGGTACCAGTAGCTGATAGAAGTAGTCAAGAGATGCACCACAGATGGAAAGCACTTCCAATCAACATCAGCTCCTGCCTTCTAGCTCTCCCTCACTGCATTACACACACCAGCCTCCAGGATGGCAAATCCCAATTTAAAGATGTCAGGGAATGTGACCAATTGAAAGCTCTTTACTTGAACGCTTCTAGCTCCTTCTCACCTGGTTCTGAAAAAAAGCAGGGCTGATTTTCATAATACTAACAATCAAACACACAATGGTGTCAAAATATTCCATCCACCAGGGTTTGTCAACAGCCACCTAGAGTAAAGACAGCTTAATGAATTAAAGAAATGAATAAGTTAACAAGTCAAGGGGCGGTTCTCTTACCCTGAGGCTAAGTAGCACATTGTGCCTGGGTCTCCCTTGTGCCCCATGCATTCTCCCTGTGGTGATAAAGCATAACTRATTTCAAACTGCCATTTTTCTTTCTATACAAAATGTCTGAGATTATGTGAGATAAAGCTGCCAACAAGTGAGGCTGTAAAGGCAGTCTACAAAGTTGATAGAGATCTCTGCATCATCATTTTTGACTATGAAAAATGATRGTCATCAAAAGAAGTGAGTAAGGGTCAGGTTCAAAACAGACAAAAAGAAAGTATTAAACACGCATAACACCTYGCGAAAGCTGGGTTTTGAAGTGCCAAAACTTCACACTGCCTCATGAAGAATCTAGCATTAACATGGAGAGTTACCAAATACACAAGCCACATTCAGCACAGAAAATTCTCTGAACTGAAAATAGCCAGGCACTGGGAGAGTGTCAGCATGTGGGACTACTATACATGCTCATCTTGTTCTTCATTTTCCTTTGCTCATCTTGCAAATCCTTAGGCAGTTGTTCCATCCTATCAACCACCGAAAGACTTCAGCAACCATAGAGGAGGAAGGTTAGCAGTTTTTTTCTCTGTAAGAGTAGAAAARGTTTCATCATTAATATCTGTGGTGTTGTCTATGATGGCAAATCATTCTTTCTGCAAAAAGGAAGAGAGATTAGAGYTCCTAAAAAAGTACCATTGCCATTGACTCCTCTGGACAAATCTGCGTTAGGATAGGTTTTCTTTCAGAAGCGCAGTTKCCAGTTATAAACTCAAGGCTTGCACTGGCAAATGCTAGAAATGTGGGTCCCAGCTTTTTTGCCAATACAGTAAGATAACACCATGCRTATGTGCCAAAACATCAATAGCTTTGAGTTTTACAGTTTTATAGTTTATAGCAACAGAACCTTTTTTTTTAATAGATTTATTCATTTCCAGCATAACAACATCAACAACTGAGGGGCCTCTGCCAAATTGGATAACAACTGCCAGTGTCAAGCTAGAGTTTGGAGGCTGAATGTGGCGACGGCCGTATTCTGGTGGATGGGCAATGAATTCTCACAGTGGTGATCTGGCTCCGTACGTCAGATGGGAGCCTTCCACAGCTTTGCAGTAAACTCCTTTTGTTATCTGGAAGGTCTATAGCCATCGATGAGTTCCTTTTCCCTGGGCCGCAAACACTAAAACATGAGGTAAAGAGGGTCCCAAAGAAAGTCCCTTGAGAAGCAGCACCTCCTTATCCTCTGACTCCTCTCTGTTCTTGTCTTTTYGTTCTCTTCTTGGTGCAGCTGCAGCTGGGGGAAAAGATGTAAACGTAATTGCTGCTGCTGCAACAGTTGCAGCCAAAAAATATTCATTAGTGCAGCAATTGCAAAGTTGCAGCTGTCCAGAGAAATATATCTAGCTACACTCAAATCTAAGACTACAGCACTGACAGATGGTTTTTTTCCCTAGTTAGGGCTGCCATGTTTCAGTCTAGAATTTTTCAGAAGGAAATATTTAGCTCATACTGAGCCACTATATGCCCAGAATTCCTGGACAAATAATGGAAGTGATCAAAATCCAGCAGGGTAAAATTTCCAGCTGGAAAAGACAACGTGTCCTGGAAAACATTGACATATGGTAGCCTTATCTCAGATGGTGGCTTAGGAGTTTTAGAATGATTCTGGCTATCCAAAAACAGATGGATCATGGGCTGGAAGAGAGGAATTATGGGATTTTTAGAATTTGTCCCCAGGTGCAAAACATAACGGTTTCTAGTTGGTTTGCAATAAGTATAATGTTATTCACTTAACGGGGCATAAAGCCTAGAAAAAACACAAGTGAGTGTGGGGTACTTTAGTATAGCATTTAATGCTTGTTATGGAAGAAGTTTCACAGTGGAAAGTGATTAACTGTTGGGTAGGATTCATTGCATCTGACATCAGCTGTCCAAAATGTACCAGCCTAGTTACAGCTGGTCCCTTTCTACTCAACACTGGAGGAAAAGGTATTTTCCTCAAATTTCTCCACTCTTTCTTTAGGAGTGGCTAATAGTTGACAATTCATACCATGAAAAAATGCCAACTGTTCTCATTTAAAAGTAATCCCCTCTGTCTAGGCAAACCTTTCTATTTTTGACTGTTCAGCTCAAAGATCAAAGTATATAGGGATATGTCAGACAGAGCTTCCAAAATCAATTGGCTTTCTGTTTCTGGCCTCAAAGATAAGAGTTATCTCACTGATATGATATGCTAACACTGATTACTCTTCCTTTGAATAACACATGAAACTCCAAGAGCAGACTAGAAACAAGAAAAYTGACCTCTCAGATAGAAGATAACAGTTAATTGTATATGGAAAAACATCTCCAGTACTGACATGAAGTCTCAGTTCCTAATCATAGCATCTTTGTGAAATAAAAGGTGACTACACCAATGCCATCTGTTGGACTGAGAAAGAGGTTGAGGTATCATTAATTTACATAGCAATATGCAGGGAATCTTACTTCTTCRTATCATCTAATTTTCATTCAGGTATCTAAATTTAATACATTTTTTTGTATTATGTATGTTATAACATAAAAAAAAAAGTTTCTCCTTATAACAGTTAGCCTATCTTGCCCACAATATTTTTTTTTTTTCTTACGTGCGAAGAGGAACTCACAATGTTATCTTCACAGACTGGCATAACAGCATTAAAGAACATTTTGAAAACTAGTTGCTAACTTAGTTGCTTTTGATGAACATTTTCTTATGTTAGCAGGGAAAACTCCATCACCCCTTCAGTACAGGACCAGGTATTATAGCTGGAAATTTCACAGTGTGTACTTCATATCTTTAATGAAAAGAATGACAAAATTTCAAGTCAGAATATTAGATAATTTTCTAGAACTTTAAGTTTCATGTTTTTACTGGCAAAATACTAGTCAGAAATGCTTATGAAATACTTTGTAAGTGCTATTACTGAAAACTCTGAAGTTCTTGTTTTTCTTAGTTATTGTTTAATTCTTTGCATATTTATACAAATAGAAACTCTTCAGCTTAATTGAATCTTTTCCCTGGATTTGCGTCACTCTGAAGTTTAATCAAGGGTCAAATGTAAATATTCACAACTGGTAGAGTATACAGCTTCTCTCTTCCCAGTTTAGAATTTGGATCTTGAAAACAGGTTGTTATTTTGTCTGTCTAAATGACCAGTCTTTATAATGTGTAAAGTGCTTCGGTAGCATTGCTTTTCAAAATCTGGAGTTAGCTTGAAATAGTTGCTCTGCAGAAGTTTGAACAGCTGCATTTTCTCTCAATGGTATATTCCCACAAAACAGAACAACAGTTTAAATTAAACTAGCTATTTCACTGCTAAACATCTTTGCTAAGTAACAGCCCTGTTTGTTTGAAAAAGAGAAGAGATTCAGATATTTCATGTTGTAAAAATTTTCAGCTGCCTTAACCTAGCAAAACCTCCCAGACTCCTCTCAGGACAGCTTCCASATGCAGTTATGCATTGCCAATTCACAAATTTGCAATGCATTAAAATTTGTGACAAGTTCAATAAATTTGATTAATATTCTTTAATTAATATTAATATAATGAAAGCAATGCTATAAAATGCATTATATATGTAGTTTAATGCTAGSTTGCATTACACTTGTGGCTACCCAGAGATATCAGTGCTTTTTAGAACTTAGCATTAAGTAATTATTTCCTGCTGCAGAACCTACTCTGTGTCCAAGGGATCTTGTACTTAAATTACTTGATCTATAGAAAAATAATCATTTTAGTTTTGAAGCAAGTGTTAGGTACAGTTAGTGTACTCAGGTTCCTACCTATTTTGTATTTTGTGTCTTGAACATATTTTCTTCCCTGTTTTAACTGCTCAGTCTGAGAAAAATATAAGATTTGTGAGAAGTTAAGCTGAATTTTTTAGTTATCATCTCAGCATTGGGTTGGAGGGCGTGGAATTAAGAACTTACTAGCAGGCTGGAGAGCATTTCAGATATCCAAGATTTCCTGTGAATTTGAACATTATAGTGCATTTTAATTACATTTAGGAATCTTATTAGACATATAAGAATCTTATATAKTTGAAGGACATATAATGAAGTTTAGAAATTTAATAAAAAATTTGGAGGGTATCACACATTACTAGTTGTAGATGACAAGAGCAATGAATTTTCTGGATGGGAATTTGTCCAAATAGTTTTTCTTCTAAGAGTTTTTATTGTTAATTTGTAGACAACGGGTATTGAAATTAACTGCTTTGAACTAGTTCCAAGTTTTCTGGACCAACATTAATTACATTTCTAATACGACTAGCTTTTTATGTACAAAAAACTGTTCCAGAAAGGTAATGCTCCAAGTTATGCCTATTTTAATACTCACTTTAAGCTTGCCAATTATATGAAAAGAGACTTCATCAAGTTTTTTTTCTCAAGTGTAAATTTAGAAACCATGGACCAAGTGTTTGACATAGAGCCGTGCCATCAAGGCATCTTTATAAACTCTTTTCTCATGGGAAAATGTTATTGTAGTTTAAAAAGTGTCCCTTCAAATATAACCTTSCATTTCTAAATTGGTTCACTATGTAGTTTGTTGAACGCTTGAGAATAAGAAAATGACAAACTGGATAAGGAGACTTRCGTAACTAGAATATAAATTGTGTTAATGACATGATACAACAATACCTACTTCTGTATAGTCCGTATTTAATTTTTTTCTAAATAGAAGGGCAGTACAGAAGAAATGAAGGTCCCAAACTGGTTATGACCTCACCTACATCTGTGGCTCTATCTACCCCACAAAGAACTGAAAAGATCTAAACAACTTTTTTAACTAGTTAAAAATAACCTTTCTGCTTAAAAGATTTTGGTTATTACAAATCCCTCTAGATTTGTATTTGGTTTGCATTTCATATCCATAGTATTCAGTTGCCACTAGGTCCAAACCTGCCTTTCTAACTGACCATTCACACAGTTTCTTTACAATAGTGGCTAATGCTGAATCAGCACCTCAATTAACTGTAAGGCAGAAACATGTTATTATGTGTCTCTTTTTTCGTTGAATTCCCGTGGATTTTTTTTCCTCTTATTATTACTACTGGTATTTATGGTAGGCTACATCAGTTTACCATATGTATCATACCAAACAGAGTGTAAAGTCATTGAAAAGATTACATTCTGTTCATTACAAACAGAGATATTAYCCTGCAGACACACTAGGAATTGTGTTTCCTAGCCAGTTTTTGTTCCAAACTAATTTTTAATGAACATTAAAGCATATGGCAAAGATATGTGCACGCTTTCGCTGCATTTGAACAAATTCTACAGGAAAAAAAAATCAACACATTTGCTTATTTTGAAAACCATTGGGCTAAGTATCAGTGAGGGCTTCAAATGGCAATTACATTCTCAAGTTCACTTTAGTTATGATTGTAACTTTTAGCCCTGACAGTATATACTATTTAATATCCAATATTTGAAAGGGCTGTGTTTTATACAACTATAATAAAGGAGAATCAACAAAGTGGAAATTGTTACAATATGAGGCTAAGAATGGCTGAAAAGGAGGCCAACAGTATTACGAACTCCAGGGTACCAAAAGAGTAGCAGCATTAGCTTCAATGTTGTAGTGCAAGCTACTACTTGGTCTTACCAAGTCCTTTATATTGTAGATTTCATGATCCAAGGTATTTAACCTCTACATATCTTTGTACAAAGGGCATGATTTCTCACTGTCCTGCCACATAGATTTTGCATTTCTAGCAAGCAAAGTCTGAAAATTACTTCCATGATTTGGTATCCACCACAGTTGAATGTATCTTGTTAAATACCATTCAGTTTTCTAAAAGCTCTTCCTGCATTCACCTTAAGGTAAAAATCCAGAGTTCTGCTTATACCGTGTAAAGTCTGGGTCTTCGTACCACTGTTCCCTTCTTTGAAAGTTATGTGTTTTTTTCCGTTTGTTTTTTTGTTTTTTTTTTTCCCTAAAAAACTCTATCTGCTTTCATGACACTCTGAAGGAAGATCTCTTCGGAAGCTCTGTTCACTTGGTTCTTGCAGTAGTATAAGTCCTCTTAAATAAGAATTTATTTATCTCTAAGAACATACAAATTAGACATAGAAGGGCTAGAACTGATGAAAGACTTCATACATCTTAACATTTCTTTCCAAAGTATTCTAGTTTATTCTTGATACTGCAGTTTAGGATGGGAAAACAGTCTGCTCTTGCCTAGAGATCGTTTCTTCCAGTTCTTACATAACTGTAAGAGCTGAGCTTTTTAAAARTTATCTTTTCTGGCGTTTTCTACAGGGTTTGAAGTTATACCCAGGGGTATAATTTGCAAGATCTGGAAGCTGCATAATGAGGACTACCTAAAGCCGTATCTGACTTTCTACATAGTTATAAAATCATCTAGTATTGAGTTAACCTGTTATTCCCTCATCATAAACAATAGGAGAATAATGATAAAGATAGATATAATGATTATACTGATATCTGCTACATTTTTCACCAGGCTTGCAGAGTGACAGCTGAAAACATAACAAAGGATTTTGCATTGAAGAACATCTTAGCATAAATAAATAAATAAATAAACCAGGTTGATCCAGTGTATCTTTAAACTCCATTTCAAAACTTAAAAAATATATGTCAACTTATTAAAAACATTATCAGGTATGGTGAACTGGACAGTGATATTAAACACATTAAACATATTAAACATAGAAATTATGCATAAAAGGGACAAAAATTCTATTTCACCAGTAGGAGGCCTATACTATTTTAAAAGGAGAACCTGACAATAATACACTGTTTCTCTTCTTAGAAGTAGGCCTTTTGTCTTAGTCTATAATACGAGTACAAACGGTCCTAGAATTTTGTTGCCTTTCCCTAGACAACAGTTGAAATACTCTAAGACTGTTAATATATGGAAAGTGAAAAGAGTTTTGCTGAGAATCTGAACATCAAAGTGGTTTTTGAGAACAAATATAGATACTGTCTTTTTTTTTTTTTATGGTAGAGAGGACAAAGGAGCAATTACATTACTTGTGGATTTGGCTAACAGATGCAGACAACAGATATGTATCTTATTGTACTGTATGTAACTCGCAAGTGTTAAGCAAGAGGCCAGACCATGCAGTTAAAACTAAATCCTTTCTATCTGTAAGCTAATTATTGTGTTTCTTTTGTTTTTGTTTTATAAGAAGATAAAAATATCTATGCAGATAGTTTTCCATAGCTAATGAGTGTGGAGCTAGCTTTGTATGTGCTGCAAGGTTTTAAGGAAACGCTCTCTGGCTGAAAAAGGCTTGAAAAAGGCCCCGTACAAATATATATTTTCATTGTCTACTGCTTATTAGATATACAAAACATATATTAATGTCAAATGGCATTTTTTTTCCTTTCAATTGGTCTATTCATTTATTATTGCTCTTTTAGTCTGCTTACCATGATGATTAAGGCTATTCACAGAGCACAGTGTTAGTCAGCTGGGCTAATGAAGTAATTGTAAGTTATTTGTTTAGACTAGGATCAGCTAAATTTGCACCTAAGTTATTTCACAAGACTTATTGAGGAAATCTGTGCCACAGTCCAAGACAGGCAGTCATGCCTGCTTGCCTCACAGAGTTTTCCCTTGCGTGTAGTCCTGCCAGCATCCAGAGGAGTCAAATGCTATCATTTTTTAGTAATTAGCTTTTTTATATAGCTTTGGAAATAAGTGCTTCTCAAGCACTATAATTATCATTTCCCTTTATAACAGTGTAATTGAATTTCAGAGCATGAAGTAAGGAGTTAAGACTGACCAAGCCTCTTACACTTGGTTATAGAAATTGTTGTCAGCAAGCATGAAATAAATTGGATTTCATTTGAAGCCTACTGGTTTCTTGTGTATTTTTCAAAGTTTGCCTATCTCTTGATTACAGACTGAAAAATCTTCATATCACCTCCAGCAAAGAGACAAACCGTGTTTAACCAAGCTCAGTAACTGTAACGAGCGAGTATGCTGCTCAGTAACAAGATATCAAAGACATGAATAGATTTGGGAAGGTAACTTTTGCTTTCAACTTTCTGTTTTATTTTTTAAGTGCTTGTGTTGTGAGTTCTTTCTTCACCGCAGCAATTTAGCCCTTTTCACACACATTAAGTGCCTTCTGTCATATTACTCATCCCTTCCTACATGGAAGTGATGCAAGATTAATGTCTAAGAAATAGATCTTCACTAAATTTTCACAGTTAGGATCTTTTCTAGACACAATCACTGTTATGGTGACTGGAAGCATAGAAACTCAATGTTTCTGAAGGGAGCTCTTTGAGGCCAATGGCTTGGGAAGGTTCTCCACAGCTCTCTGACAACTCGCTCATGAATGTCTAAATATGCCTGTATGGGATACTACCAAGGAGATGGAGCCTCAAGCAGCTGAGGTGGTCCACCATCTTCATAGTCTTTTAAGAAATCTAGATGAGGGTTTTGATTTACTCTTTCTTTCCGTCTTTTCCCCTGTTTTATGATATGTGACTTGCCCTAATAAAACTTAAGCCCACTGCATGGTCTCATTTTCCAGTGGTTGTCACAGGTTATACATATTTTTACATTTTAGTACATTTTTATGACCAAAATAAAGTGGATGATCAAAGTGTAATGAAGAGCTTTGCTATATCAAGCTACTAATTAAATTACGAGATATGAGAAATTTCGATGATTCTCATTCTTCTGAGATATTGGATCCCAGCTCATAAATTGTATCCCCCAATTTATGAGATGTTGGAACTTTTGATGATCCTCAATCTGTAGATAAACTTTTAAAACTACACTGGAAGTCACCGAAAGCACTTGTCTGATGGATAATTCCCTACTACCACACTGCTAGTCCACAAATTCACAGTAGTGATGTAAATAAGATGCCCATTGGCCATAGGAAAAGGTCACTTTCACAGTGGACAAAAAACTTAGTTATCCTTAGGAAACATCATCTGCTGAGAACTATTCTTGTTTCTTCTCTGTTGCGCTCTGCCTAAAGGCTTACCAGTCTAACTGGATTTTCTTTGTGGTTTAAGAAAACAATACTTGCTTCCCCAAACCTGCACCATCTCCATTAGCTAACTCCAAAACATGGAATCCTATATGATATCTACTCAAAACCATACCAGTTTATGATACCACTGACTAGTGGAGAGAGGAATGGTGCCACTCTCCTTGTAGTGTCACTTTCCTCATATTCAGATTTTGGCTTGCCTGAATAAAAACAGCGAGATGTTTGATGCATGCCTTTGGTATTTCCCTTATTCATCCTTAAGATATTTTAAAGTTTATCCTCTTTCTTGCTTCATATACCTCTTTATATTTGGCCATGGCTCTCAGGAATCTTTAATGCCTTACTGTTATGTAATGAGTTTCACAGCTTGTTTCAATGAGTCTTTCTAGTTAATGTATTTGAGAATAATAAAACTGATTGCCTGGGAAAACTCACTCCCTTTTCTATGGTTGTTCATTTTGAAAAGGGGAGGAGAGGGAAAACACTCAGCAATCCCTTGCTTAATAATAACTAACCCCAGCACAATAGCATGTATCCATAAGCTCATTTTATGATGTTTATGACAACCCAAAAGGTTGATRGTAGTAATGTGCTAACAGAAAGATGGAAATTTCAGATGAATAATACGTAGGGCTAACCCCATACAGGATATTAACTATCTAAATTCTAATCTCAGTATTTTATTATAAAGAGAGTGCTGACCCTGAAGTCATAAGTAAAGGTGAAAAAAGTGTAGTATGCATTCTATGGCAATAGTAACGCATAGTAATAAAATCATAAAATGCCATTAATTGATTCATTTTTATTTTGATAGTGTACAAAGACAGTACCAAGAAGAAATTACCTGGTCATTAAAAACATGATCAAAATACAATTTGTRCTGATAAAAATATTATGTTTTAAAGATTTAAAATTATCCTGAAACATCAGAGTTAGTAAAATATTATTCTCCAGAGTAAAAATTTAAATGAATTTTGGATTAATTCTCAATTGCCCTGAACTTTTCTTGTTCTTCTCTTTTTTCAAATATCACTATTTCTTTTCCAGGAGTTAGATCCCATGGACGACCATTCTGAAAATACAGTTTCATCATCTATATTCCAGAACTAACTAGAATTTCCTGATAATATCATGAACTCAGGTTAACTATTTGAATACTCCAAGCTATAGGCTATTTCTGAAAATAGTGCTAATCTATACAGAAGGTATAGATATCATTTTGATTCCAGAAGTATGCTGTTTAATTCTGGGATCCTGATGATTATATCTAACCTGTACATAAATGTGTTTTAAGTAAACATTTTTAAATGCTTATTCTAGGTATATTTATATGTTCTCCTTCCTTAGTTGTTAATCAAAATGTGCTATTGGAGCCTACCAATGAAAAAACACACAAAAAAGCTTGCTTGTCAAAAAAAGAAATCTAAGAAAGGAAGAAATAGAACAGAAGCTCTGGATCCTACAGCTCAAATCTGGAAAGAAGTGTTCTCTGACATTACCAGTTTCTAATTTAGTACTGTAAAGCTCATTATATTGTTAAGAAATTGTATAGAAAAGGTATTAACAATTAATTAAAGCAAAATTTSTTTTAATTCTTTCCACTTTTATTTTATTAGGCCAGGAAAAGGTTGTCATTGTCAGGGAAAAAACAAACAAACAAACAAACAAAAAAAAAAAAACAGTGGTAGGGAATACTATGGGGTAATGTAGCAGGTGAACAAGGTTAAGTCAGACAGCCTATCATCATCTATTTGCAATATATTGTTGCATTGTTGTCAGTCTTCATAAAAATGTGTATACATATATATAGATACATATATACATACATACACCTACATACACACCCMCTTTAATGGAAAGCTCCTGTGGAGACTCAGTCCTTTGTTTTGTGAAACTRCTTTGTAGAGAATGTCACAACGGTGGCATGATACTACAAACTTCTTAATTTATTCATTGCTTTACATTTAGATATCAAAATGCTTATAAAAAAGAACTCTGGCAAGTAAAGTCTCCTCATCCGCCTCCTGCCATTACCAAAACCTCCCCCTCCCCATAGCAGGCATGTTTCAAATGTAAACAGAAAACTTGGCTCTGAGCAGACAAGTCACTCAAAACTAGTCGTTATTGCTATGCAAATCATGCTAATATTAATGTTTTGGCAAATATGCAAAGGAACACCAAAATGGTCATGCTGTGGCATGCACATTCAGAGAACAATGACCTCAGGCTGTTTTCCTGAACAGTAGAACAGTGCTGGGAGTGGAAGCCAGAATCCACTACTGTCCCAATTTAGACGTCTAAGCCTTTGCCTTTGAGGGTGATAACTTTTTATTAGGAATTCTAAAAATATGCTGAACACAACTCTCTGTGAGGAGATAGCTTGGAAAAGCATTGCAATTAAATAGCAGTTCACATAAGCGATTACAATTGTTGAGGCTGCAAGGAGACAAGAGAAGTATTGGCAGTATTCTCCTTGCAGCCATTACAGCCAGTACAAGAGAGGGTAAAGTGGCAAAGTGAATAGCAAACTAATAGTATAAGATGAATAGTTAACAAACATATGTCACATTCCAGAGCAGTAAAGTCTTATGTCCTTGAAGCTCCCCCTCCTGGGACTTGCAACTGCACACCCACACATAGATTCATAGATCTCATATAATTTTGAAATGATTATACCTCACATTATACCTATATGTTGATTTTCAATCCTCTTTCATGGTTCATTGTAGCTGAACTTTAGGGCTTAAGAGTATATTTTCAGACACTTTCAGATGCCTGCCTGGGTGATTCTTCTAAACTTGAATCAATTGGGTTTTTCTCCCCAGAAAGAATGTAACCTTTACTATTCCTATTTTATTGTAACTATAAAGTTAATTTCATTTAATGAAATTCTATAGCTAGAGTTATTCACCATGATTACTGCCATGTGGCTTTTCTTCCAACATTTTACCCTATCTTACTCCTTTCTCTTTAATATAGAGCCCCTTTTTTGCTAGGCTGCTAGCACAATCTGATGATGAAAGAGAAACAGAYCTTTGGAAAGGCTTCACCATCCATTTAGAAAGTGCATTTCTCACAATGTTTACTGCTTTTACAAGCTTTCACACATTTGTTATGTCAATAATGAAGTCTTTATTAACACCCTACCTTTCTTTATAGACTTGATAGAAGCAGATGCTCCATCTACTTAGATATTTGAAAAGTTACTCYTAAAGCAAGGTTTATAAAAAAGCTTGTGCGTATATCTGAAAAGGCTATTGTGGGCATATCACTGTCATGTATTTCTACAATGAAGGGGCAGATGTAATCCCTTACTTCTCTTCTGTTGCTTCCCTGACTGAATGCTGTGTCCATAAGAAGACAAAGGCTAAATTTGGGTACCTAAGTGAAAATGTGACACCCTTAACTTCCCTTGCAGCAGCCAGTTTTACACCACATCCAGGGTCTAATTGATTTCTATTACATTTAAGTGATTCTCATTGATTATTTGTATGTGAGGGCTAAGCTTTGAGCTAGCAGAGAAAAGCAGTTAATGCACTGTGCATTATCATCTCCAAGGGAAATGGATTCTTGCTGTGCCACAGTTTGCGCGGTGAGGGTGCCAACTACATTCTTTTAAAAGGAGGGCATAAGCAGCCTGCTGCAAGCCAAGCATATCTCTTGCAAAAGTGTAATTTCCATACAGCTCTAAGATTTTGTATCATAGAATCCTAGAATTGGTAAGGTTGGAAAGAACCTCTGGAGATCATCTAGTCCAACCCCCCCGCCCTGCAGGGTCACCTAGAGCATGTTAGACAGGGTTGCATTCAGGCGGGCTTTGAAGATCTCCAGACAAGGAGACTCCACAACCTCTCTGGGAAACCTGGTCCAGTGCTCCGTCACTCTCACAGTCAAGAAATTCCCTCCTCACCTTCAGACAGAACTTCCTGTGCTTCAATTTCTGCCCATTGCCTCTTGTCCTGTCACACGGGACAACTGAAAAGAGTTTGTCCCCATCCCCTTCATACCCTCCCTTCAGGTACTTATACACATTGATAAGATCCCCCCTCAGGCTTCTCTTCCCCAGGCTGAAGAGGTCCAGCTCTTGCAGCCGTTCCTCACAGGGCAGATGCTCCAGCCTTCTGACCATCTTTGTAGCCCTATGCTGGACTCTCTCCAGTAGCTCCATGTGTGTCTTGTCCTGGGGAGCCCAGAACTGGACACAGTACTCAAGATGAGGCCTCACCAGGGCTGAGGAGAGGGGCAGGATCACCTCCCTTGACCTGCTGGCAACAGTCTTCCTAATGCACCCCAGGATACCATTGGCCTTCTTGGCCCCAAGGATACATTGCTGGCTCAAGGTCAACTTGTCATCCAGCAGCACTCCTAGGTCCTTCTCTGCAGAGCTGCTCTCCAGAAGGTCAGTCCCTACCTTGTCCTGGTGCCTAGGGTTATTTTTCCCTAGGTGTAGGACTCTGCACTCGTCCTTGTTGAACCTCAGGAGGTTCCTCTCCGCTCAGTTCTCCAGGCTGTCCAGGTCTCTCTGAATGGCACCATAGCCCTCACGTGTGTCAGCCACTCCTCCCAGCTTGGTATCATTGGCAAACTTGCTGGGGAGTATGAAAGCATCAGTACTTACACAGGCTAACATGAATGAGACCTGGTGGTATACACATTCTTGGCTGCCTGACTTGTCCCATGGATTCAATTAAGCAACAATAACCCTAAGAGATATATGTCACACTATTAACCCTGACAGTCTGTAATGGTCCTTGAGACTTTGCAAAGCTCTTCTGAGTCTATGATATGCCAGTTAAACCACTTGACTTTCACTTCAAATAGAGCTGAGTGTCTCTCTGAGTAAAGTTCATCATGCTTTAGGGACTAAATCACTTTCGCTACTGCTCTTTGAATAACAAAAAGCCTAAGAAAGAGAGGAATAAGGACAAATAGTTTTATCTCTTCCTACAATACAAATTTAGGAAGTGGAGGAAGGGATAAAAAAATAAAAGTAATAAAAAGAAAGTAATAAAAGAAACAGGAATTATTAGACACTTTATAGTTTGTCCTCATCTCATGTTAGAATATACTGTCAGTCTGAGTTCCTGGTTGGTCGGGCACCAATCCTGCATGTTATTTCAGTTGCAGAAGCCTGTAGCAGGATTAGAATATACTTGCATTAGTCTTCATCTTACTAGATGGCTACACCTTGAAGTAATATCTGTGCTCAAAAATAGAAATTAAACATTTGTCCACAGGATCACAGAATGGTAGTGCTTAGAAAGGATCTCTGGAGATCATCTAATCCAACTCTCTGCTCAAATCAGGGTCAACTACAGCAGGTTGCTCAGGGCAATGTCCAGTTGGGTTTTAAATATCTCCAAAATGGAGACTCCACAACCTCTCTGGGCAACCTGTTCTGGTGCTTGAGCACTCAGCATAAAATGGGCATTTTTTTTTATGTTCAGATGGAATTTCCTGTATTTCAGTTTGTGATATTACTGAGAAGAGTCTGACTCCATCTTCTTTATTCCCCCCCCCCCCCCCAATCAGGTATTTATATACCTTGACATGATCATCCCTGAGCCTTACAAGAGTAAGGCTTCTCCAGGCTAAACAGTCCCAGCTTTCTCAGCCTCTCTTCGTATGTCAGATCCTCCAGTCCTTTAATTATCTTCATGGCCCTTTGCTGGAATTGCTCCAGTATGTCCTTGTCTCTCTTGTACTGGGGAGCCCAGCACTGGACACAGTGCTGCAGAGGCCTCATCAGTGTTGAGGGAAGGGGAAGAACCACTTACCTCAACCTCAGCTGTTGTCCTTAGGAGCCTTAATAAAAAATTCTTAAAGTTTATGGCCCTTCCTATTTCAAWTTTCAAAATCAAATATTTATTCCAGCCAGACCCAYAGTAATTTACTTATTAGAATGTAAAAAGTGCAGTAAGGAAGTCCACAGTGTATATACAGAATTTGTTCTATGAATTCTTTTCAGCTATTTCTTTTTGTCTTTTTACTAGTAGTTGTAAAGACATTGAGTTATTTATTCATTCTATCCCATAGTATTCCCAAGGCTGCATATGTTGGCTTTAACACCTTTTCCATGGATCATTGAACCTTAAAGATTCAAGCATTTCAATGATGCTTTTCATCTAGCTTCTACATACCACTGTAAGATTATATTTAAGATGGCTGAAGACCTAGAGCAAACATTTTTCTTTCAGACTTAACCATGAGATGCATGTAAAGTTAGTGATGATCAGTGGCCATCTTTTAAAAAGCCAAAAATCACATAATATTCAAGTATCTCAGCATTACATTACTTCTTCAGTCCTAATGATAATTGAAAATGAAATATTCCCTCTAGGATTAGCTTCATCCTCCTTAGCTGATAATTGAGAAATATTAAGACTTGATTTGATTTTCCTAGTTTCATGTACTCGCTTTCTGACTTTGCTTTTCACTGTTTCAAAGAAAAAGCACAAATTCCACTGTGTAAGTACATATGGCTGGGCTGCCATTTCTGCTTATGCTTGTTTTAGAAGTGACTGTGGGCTCTCAGAGATACATCTGCAATCAGAATTTGGCCTGCTGACTTGTGATTAATTGTGGAAATAATCTGGCATTTTGTCCTGTACTTTAAGTGGAAAATATGCTTCTGGGAAGCAGGTTTTAATTTTGAAAGCTTGTAAGAACCCGTAAGGTGAACACCCAATTCAGTACAGTGTTTAAGCACGTGCTTAGGCAGATCCAGTTAATCCATCATTTGATTCCATGTATTTGCTAAAGTGCTGGACTGAATTCATTTGTGAATTCTAAAAATGATCCCTGTTTCCACTCAAGTACCTACTGTTTCTGTTACTATGAGTTCCCTAAGAAACAACAACATCAAGGTTTCTCTCTTGGTTTTTCTCACATTCACAAAAAATTTGTATGCAAAAATGACTTCGTTATATATTCAATATAGTCTCACAGTATATATATATGTATATGTCTTTGGAAAATCTGAATATATACAGACTAAAGTTGCCATTTGCAAATAACTAAAAATAAAAACTTAAATTAAATCTGGTAATAGAGCCAGCAATATCAGAAAGTGGCATTCCATTATCACTTATGGAAAGAGGATCCTGTTTAACTAATTTCATATTTTTTCTGACCACATTACAGGATTGATTAACAAAAAATGATTGAATTGTAATTTATTTACCCTTCTGTAAGACTACTATTCATATTAAATAGTGCTAACTCACCACAGCATATATCAAAACACTAACAAAATTTGGAATAAATACTTTTTCAAAGTTGAAGAACTCTCAGAAATCTGGAAATCCAAGTTTACATGATTCCCTATTCTTATGCAAAAACATAACAGGATCATACGTAAACTGCAACAAATCATGTCAGAGCTTTGCACCTACATATATATATAGGTGAATGGATTGTTTCCAAAGATAGTAGACAGAGGTGTAGAATATACATTCATCCTCTGCTCACTTTCATTGCATCATCCATCTGATGCAGAGAGTTGTAGAAGAAGAGTTGCTGCTGAGCAAAAGCATGAGACATGAATACTGCACAGGTGGATGGAAATAGAATGAGGACGAAACACTAAAAAGTGTACATCCTAATGAATACATTAAATTTGGCAGGTGTCTGTTTGTTCTATTGCTTGTCCATTCTCTTGCTGCTAAATGTCTTTCAGGAGGCATATCATAACAAACAAGCTTGCAAGGAGAAATTATGGAGCAATCAGAGAGGTGTTATCACTTACAGCGGGGCAGAAAAAGCCATTTTTCTTGTGGAAGTTCCAGAACTGAAACATTCTATGGAAAAAAGCTCACTTTTGTGGAGTTTGTGAAAGAGTCTACACTAATGTGTGGCTGAACTGGAATAATACTGGGGATATGCCTGAAATCCTGCTATTTCTCCATGTAGTTTGCTTACCTGGACCGTTATCTTCTTGATTCCCTCGTAAGCTGACTCATTGGGCTCCTTACCTGCTGTTCCTGTGTTCCTGTGCCAGGAAAATCTTGACTATGGATGTGGGTGCATGTGCTTGGTAACACGTGGGACAGGGCGGGGGGAGACAGTTCAGCAGGTCCAGAGTACATTGATCCTGCTGTGCATCTGCAACTCAGACAGGGCGGACACACACAGTTGTCCCATGTGTTCTACAGGCACCGGCTCATTGTCAAATGCGGCCACCAACACATGCCTGGGCAGTGGGTCCAGCCCATCTTGAGTGCTCGTGCCTGGTTGTCATTTCTGTGATGGYTGTCATTTCAGTGATATCTCCAGGAACCCTGGACAAGTTGCTGAGTTACTTTTCTATATAGACTTGGTTTCCAGGTAGTAGCAGACAATCTACTTGTCATTGAATGGATATACCTCAAACTCATGAAACTCAAACAGGACAGAAAGTTTAATATATTGAAGACCAGAAGGAAATCTGCATCCATTGGCTAAAATTTTCACATCTTCCCTTTACAAAGAGATTGTCCACCAAGGTCTGATGAATTTCAGTGCTATACCTCAAAGGTTTGGCATCTCTGAAATATATAAAGATGAGGTATCAACAGTTATGGCTTCTGTCTGGAAACAGGTGGTAGCCATTAGTCATATTTCCAAATCACTCAGCAAAAAATATYAGCAAAACCAAAAACTAAACATAATTCTAAACAAAAACTGATTTTCAGTACCATGAATATACACCTATTTAGGATGTTTTGACTGAATTAGAGTTGGAAGAAATTCCACAGAATGATTTTCWGAGGACTGATGTTCAATTTCCTGACCATTTCTGTTACATTATACAGCATGCATATCAGTTGGGTTTATCTAGTTTTGGTAGTCTCCAGTTCCTTCCCTCTACTACCACTGAACCAATCTGCCAAGGCTCTTCTGGATTTTTTTACCACTCTATGTTATAAACAGAAAAAAATAGCAATCAATCAAGTGTGTTGCTATTATGTTGTAACTTTCAGAATTAGGGAATTGTTTTAATTGTAATCAACGAAGAGATGTTGTAGCAATTTTAAGTTGATGTGTCATTAAGATGYTTGAGAGACTTATTGTGTGAGAAAATTAAATAAAATCCTGTTTTTAAATCATCATCAGTTGAGACCTTAATTATTTTCTGTAACTCCTCTACGCGCACACACACACTGATTCACATGAGAATTTATGAGGTCATGTTGCATGACTCCTTTCCCTCGTTTTCCAGAAAAATTGCAATGAATTTCTATTGGTGTTAATCATGGCTATGCCAAAAATCATTGAAAATGGCCAGATTTRTGTGATGTGTTTAGTTGCTATGCCTCAGATTCCTCTGCCATTCCTAATTCTTTAAAATATTCTGTAATTTAAAACACTTGAAGAGGATGCCACAACTAATGAGAAGAAAACATGAACTACCTGACACAAATTCAGCAGGTTGTCAAACAAGATTATCTGCTATACAATAGTCAGATCAGACACTTAAGACTAAAGGTTTTTTCTTGYTTATATGCAAATTTTGCATACTATTGGACCCTAATCTCATGAAAAGTTGTCACTTGGGTGATAGGTAAGTATCTGTCACTGAGGATCTTTTACAAAGCTCTAATCAGTGATTAAAGTTAAAAAAAAATCCTTATTTAATGCAAATTTAGATTATTAATAGATAAGGTAACCACCCTCTAAAGAAGAGCAACAGTCACAATAGAGAAAAGAATATAGCACTATTTTCTCTGAAACTGTATCCCCAGTCTATTAACCACATTACTTGCTAAAATGATACAAGGCTCCACTGATAATAATGAAGAGATTCCAGTTTGGCTGAGTGGAGCTATACTTTAACCCAGATACATCAGCAAAACAGAAAGGGAAGAATTTTTCTATACAAATAAAATTAGAAATAAATTTTTAAACCATTAAAGTAAATGTATTTTAATTCTTGTTTGTATTTTCTTAATGGCAGCAGAATGATTGTCCTCATGCAGGCATCCCTCAAATATGTCAAGTGCCTGAGCATTAAATTACTCTTATTTAACAACATTTAATATATAAGATATAGATAACATTTATTTAACATTTAACATAATATTTAATAACATTAATAAAATGACATCCAGCTCACTATGAAGCAGTTTATTGTAAAAGAGAAATAGGGTGTTTCTTTAAATATATAGAAACTTATCTGACATATAAGAAACAATGAGGTCTATATATAAAATCTAAATATAAATCTCACCACCAGAAAGTCAGAACTTCCCAACAGCTACTACATAGCTCTATATTCTTGTTCTAATTAGATTCTGTACCGTTCAAAGAAGCAACTTGACATTGGTTGATTATGGCTGAGACAGACTAAAGAGACCCTGATTATTCTTAAAAGTGTTTGTATTCTCCATGGTCAAAGCCAGCTTTGAAACTCATGATTTACTTTCTGAGATGATGAAAGTAGCAAAAGAGAATCTCATCTTTTCTTGTAAAGCTGCAAGTCTACGATCTTTCTCCTTGAGAAAGAATTTGGAAAAAATATGTAAATTAATTGCYGTAGACAGAGTAGTGGGGCTGAAACATTACTTTTCTAATCAGAATCTAATTGTCTTTACAGCTSTCTGAGTGCATCCTTTGAGAATAAAGGAAAATATATTTCCAAATCTTTTCTTTGGGAGAAGACCAAACAGTTTATACTACTGGAGGACAGTGCAGGAAAGCTAGAGAGGCATCTGGGTCAATTCTGCCAATTACTGCTATATACATTCATTTATATATCTAAACTCATACTTAAAATGAGCGAAGGATTGTTTTCTGGCTCTGACACACACTGTTATGTCACAGCTGTATCTCCCCAGTTAAATTTTCTTGTCCCTCAACACCTGGTTGTTATAACTAATTTGTGCAATGGGAGACATTGGCCTACACTAACTTCCAAAACATGCCTGGGTTTTGCTTGGGCAAGACCTAATTAACACAGTCCAAAACCATGCCAGGAATCACACTAATAATTTGAACAGTTATGAGACAGTGCTCAGGCCTAGTTCATCAGCCCTGTTTAGTTTATTAATAGAGACAAATATAAAATGGATCRTTTATAATGGAGGTTTCTCCTGATGGCCATATTACTAACCTAGAACTGAATCCTAAGACTGAATAGTCACAGAGCCTTGTTTAAACCAGGACAAACTGTGAAACAGACATTGTACTGCATAAAAACTGCTTTTTTTGTGTGTGTGTGTTGTTTTCAAACTTTTCTTGAAGATGATCACAGTTTTCCTGAATGTGTTCTCTGTTCATCATTAGATAACTCATTCAGGTAAATGCTTGTCTATAAACTGAGCTATATACATTAGTCCATGGTTTTAGTTGGCCATGTCAATCAGATGTTAAGTGCCTCAACAGGAGTCTTTGGATAAAATTATGTAATCTACTCATCCTTCACATGTCCTGGAAAGTGATGTAATCTGGGTTCAAGTGCAACAGCCTTGAATTTGAAGCCAAACTGATTTTTTTGCCTTCCAAAAATATGTTTGCCTTCCAAATTCTTTAGCTATAACTACTTCTGTGATCCCTGTGGGTAGGACTTCACTGTGTCTGAAGGATTAAAGTATGTCTGAAGTATATTCAAGACTGCTGAAGGTCTCTAGTGCAGTATTGTTACCCTAAATCTTTGATTGATCATCTGTTAAAATGTAAAACCAGACATCTGCTCTTGCTGAGCTGCATTTTGCGTGGGGATAGTCTAAAGGTGGTATAAAGCAATGTGCCAAATCCCAGCTGAGGTCACCTCTGTTACAGCCAAATAGCCACTAAGGAGTAAGGCTGTTTAGATCATCAGTGTTTCTAGTGGTTAAACATTGCACTTCGTAAAGATATCACTGTGAAACAACCCTTTGGGCTCTGCTCCAAGTGTTCTTTAGTGCAGAAATCTTCAGAAGAGCAATCCTCCATCTTTCTCCCTGCTTCCTGGACAGAACTCAAGATCTGGACCTCAAACTTACAGGCATCAAGAAACTTTTTGGAAGCTCCAGAAACAACAAAGCCATTAAGCAGTGTCTGACAAATGCAACCTCCTTAAAAACTATTAAATAAATCCTAGCTGCAAATATCAAGTTATTTTTTCATCCTCTGAACTGGTGTCCCCCTAGGCCTTAAAAATACTACAGCAAGATTTTACATGATTCATGTACCATACTGATTTTGTGAAGGATTAATTTGTATGAGGTGAAATTTGAGACCTTTTCTGAGCTTGAGGTCATTTCAGATGAAAACTTATAGCATGGTGCTGAGATATAAGGGCTGTACCCTTTTTATTTTTAATAAGAGCACTAGATTCCAAATTTGAGCTCAGCAAGGAAGATTTTGAACTGATTTCAAAACTGATTACACMTCTATGTGTTAGCTCACATAAATAACTATGCTTTTCCCATGGCATGGCACATCTCTGAGTAGCACATCATTCCTTATTTGGGCACAGCACTCTGGCATCATCATTTGGTAACGTAACGTAGTTCTGAGCTGTGTCAAGTWATTTTCTGGAGCTGATGAATCTTAGGCCAAAGTCTAATTCATGGAATGCCTTTCAGTCTCTCATCTCTGAAGATACTACTCCTGTTGACAYGGTTACTTTCTCATCTCAATTCTCCCTGTAGTACTGGAAAGCCTAGGAAGTTCAAAGAGACCCAAGATAACAAGGCACAAAGCAGATAAGTCCAGATACAGTTTGGCAGCATAACTTTTATGTCTTATGCAAGAGAACAAGCCCTGCTGATAGCATGGGTTTCTTCCCTCAATGATAAGTCTCAAACTCAAACTTACAACTCAGCTCACATAGTGCTGGGCTGGTCGGGCCAACCAGTGTGGATCTCTGCTCTTTCAGGTGTCTTTGCACCATTTTACAGAATGAGCATGGCCTGCTGTGAAGCCTATGTGCCCATAAACTGGTTGGGTTTAAGTATCAATACTCACTTCTGAGTTCCTCAGACACATCTTAAGTTTCAGGCCCTGGACCTATTACCCTTTCTTGGGAGACAAGTCTCTGTGGTCATCTTACACTTTGGATCTAGGTTCAGCTCAGATCCCAGTTTCACATACAGCCCTTCTGGACTTTCGCTGCAGTGTTTTGAGCTTCTTAATTTACTCTCTCTGGCAACAAAATATACTTTTGCTAACAAGAGGCAAGACTTACAAAGGAGGTTTCTGAATTATAGTCACTTGTACTTTTAAAAGCACTGCATGGACATAAGCCTTCAAAAGGATGCAGCCCTGACTTCTACCCTGAGGTAGATTTCACCTCCTTTAAGTCTGGGGTCTAGGAKTTTTTCTGACAGTGAGTTTCCTCCTCGCTCCTCCCCTTCAGAGAGTTTTCTCGGAGCCTGGTGGATAGCACATAAGGAGTATCTACCTTTATCARGTCCCTCTGACCTGTACAAACCCACGCCTAGATTGGAAGGCTCCAGTCTCTTTTTTTAGCTTAGTTTGTGTAGAGRCAGTGAAATGATTCTTGCACAGGCACTGGTAGTCAAGAGACAATTATAAGCAATGGTCTCTCTCAGCTCTCTCATTACAAGTTTTCCTATACTCTTTCTGCTGAAAGATATACCAGAAAAAAAACTGATCTTGTCATAGCCGGGATAGCTCCACAATACAGTGCATCTACAGGGAAGCAGAACACAAAATGGAGAAAAAAGCAAAAACAGAAATCAGTTTTATATAGATGTTTGACAAAGCTTTCCTGAAGCTTGTATATTTATTTTCTCTCCTCCACCATAACTAATTCACTCAGTGTCATTTAAAGACACATATTGCCTAGTCTCAGCTGCTCTAAGTTCTTTATTTTTCTAATACTTCTCAGAGCATTATATTAGCCAGTAAATTATACCAGGCAATAATTACCCTGTTAAGAGAGCATTCTAGCAACTGTGCATCCCCTACAGACCACAGGGAGATGCAACAGAGACCTAAGTTTAATATGTTGTTAAAGAAATAGTACAGATTCGAGAACAGCATTTCACAAGAAGTCAGAATGACTAGTAACCTAGGGAAAAAGAGAATGTTTTTCTGAGTCTTGCTTTAAAGCCGACTTGCTCCAGCAAATTTTTGCTTTGCTTGTCAAAACCAGATTCCATTAGATTCAAGGCAGCGGTATACTGTTTCTTTTATAGGATGCACCTGGGAGCACCCAGCGAGTCTCTAGGATTGGAATTGGACTATAAAAATGAGTTCAGGGACTTTTTTTATTGTATTAAACACGCAGGTAGGGATGCTTATAAGCTCAGATAAGGAAAATGCTGTTTTAAGTAAGTGCTAGCAAAGGAATGATTAGACATGTTAATAGTTCTGCTAAGGATGAAAAAGGTATATAGAAGAGTGTTGTTTGTTTTGAAAGCTTCTTTTATATTCTTAAGACCTATAGTATCTTGTTTTGAAAGRTATTCTGTTAGCTTGCTGTGCTGTTATTGTGTGGCTTGCGATGATCAAGAGTTATTAGGGAAGAAAATGTTTGGAATTTACAGCTAATAAATATGGTGCTAATAGTTTCTCTAGACATGTTTTTTCTTACTAAACGCATGAATACAGTACTTCAGTGGGAGGAAAAGTTACTGAGGGGACTTCCTTGTATAAAAAAGGCAAGGCTGAATACTTTCCATTAGCCTTAGTAGGGAAATAAATGTTAGCAGTTAATTTAAAATAGTAGCAAACTCATAGGCATAAATGAGGTTACATCTAAGCCAGAACTACTGTAAAATATCTGTCCAAGGATAGATTTTTGGGAACTCTTCCTCCATTCCCCAAAAGGAAATCAAAATCTTGATACTATAACTTGAGAGATGGAAGTAAATATTTTTTGAAGCACTTAAAGCAGTATTTTGCTATTCAAAATGCCTCCCTTTGATTTTTAGCCTTATTCACACTTTAACATTCTAAACTTTTAAGTATGTGTTCTTTTTGAGAGTGATTCCTCTTCCCCTCCCCCCCAAAAAAATGCAGAGGGATGGATTCTAATAGTTGACCTTTTCTCATAATGTTTCAGCCTAGACTGATCAGGTTTTGGTGGTTGGTTGGTTTTGGTTGTTTTTACAAAAAAGGCCTTCTGTCAAAGCAATCCCAGCAAGTTTTTTCAGATGGCAGACACAATCACAATTAGTCGCATCTTTGTGTAACTTAAGCTGATATTGCGCCCCTGCTCTGGAATGGAGGTAACAGAGGAGCCTCAACCTTGTTCTCCTTCGGATTATTGGCTTGAACTAGATATAAAATTCACATCAAATTTTGCTTTTGCTAGGAAAAAGCTCATTTCACTTTTACTGTCTATTACCTACATTAAACCTGCACTCTCACTTTCTCCAGAGAAAGTGTTGTGTAGATAACTACATGTGTTATCTTAATAATTGATATGGTTGCCAGGATCTGATCTGTCTCAGAAAAGTAAATATTCCCTAATGGCATATGTACATTTCCCCAGGGCAGGGTTCCAAACTGATTTTAGTAAACTGGCAATTGTTGTTTTATATTTTCAAAGTTTAAAAACTTACTGGCAATAAACGAGAAGCGAGTTTGTTGTATGTTTATCCACATTATTACCTCAGTTCATATCGTATTTTAGTCACATTATTCTTGTGGTTCCTGCTAAGCAGCACCATTGCTCTTCCTTTCTATCTGCAGTCCTGTGGCCTGATCATTATATTTGCATTATATTCTACTGTCTAATCTTATAACTTGTATGTTGCTGCGCTTTTATAACTAATGCTTAATTGTTCTATCTTCTTTTCTTGACTTATGATCAGTGTGACAGTTTGACTTGACACCCTGATTGGTTTATAAACTAGCTAGCCTTTAATTGGAATTGCATAGCAAAACAACTCATAAACAATTTACACAGCTGTAATATGTAAAATGAGTATGACCTCTGTGGATATGTTAGAAAATAATGATGGTATTAAATTAATTTTTATATTGGACAGGTCTTTGTTAAGGTTTAAGGTCTATTGCCATCTCAGTTTTAATCAGTTTCTGTGTGGGATAAACAAGGGAGATTCCTGTGCTGCCAAAGGAAATAGCAGATAAATTTCATTGTTATAAGTTAATTACATGGTGGTTTTTTTTAGCTGTCTACAACTACTTTCCCCAGTAAATGAAGTTTTATATCATGAGACTCTTTGCCTATGTGATCTCTATTGCACTGAATGCCAGACTTTTTTCATCCAAAAGTTGAAAGGAGCCAACAGGGATAGCGTTTGAGGCTATGGACCAGGTGAAGCAGTATGAAGTAGTGCAGCATGCAATTACCTACAGTTAAATCTGGAATTAAGTTTGCACTTATATATGCTAATTTTAATAAACTTATGTATGTGTTTGGATGTACGTATATGTGCTGGAAATGAAACAAGATAAAGATTAGAAAAAGATCTAGGCTTTATGTTGAGGATGTAATTAATCTGGAAAAAGGCAATAGCTACTAAAGCTCAAGGATAGAGTTTATTATCTCACAGTCAAGAATTTACTTCAGAGTCTGAATTTTACCTTTTTGTCCCTTTATGATCCCCTTATAAATTATTCTTTATTGTTATACTAAAGTTTCCTTTCTCTCTAAAAATGACTAGAAATGTTTTTCCTTTCTGCTAGTTCATAAACTGTGTATTTAGATCCTTGGTTTTAAATTAAAATCTTGGCTTTCAGTTAGAACTACTAAATTACAGATTACTTTGATTTCTCAGTCTGCTGTGAAGTGTTTCTGTACATTAATTATACCATTTCTATCATATTTTGTGCTGTATTATATTGCCAAATTGTTGGTAACTGTCTAGCAGCCTTACTGAGAGGTCAGAAGAAAACCTTGTGGTCTTGATAATGTCTCCCTATATAGCCAGCCCATGTTTTTCTAGAAAAAATATCTAATTTCTTTTGATCATTCCAGATTCTTTAGGGTCTCACCAGATCATCCTCTTTCTCAAACTTTTTATGAATTTTAACATTATTTTCCTATATTTTTTTCGTTACTAATAATGGAGTAAAAAAAAGAATAATCACAACACCTAAGTCTATTAGCCTATTATATTGCTGTTTTTCAGTTTTTCTGTCAAAGCTAAAACATGTGAGATACAAACATAATTGAACATGTGAGATTTTAAAACTGCATTCAATGTTGGGATTTTTTTTAAACCAAAAATGATTTTCCCTATCCCTTTAGCAGATGACTTCATAGTTTATTCTGAAACAAACGATCGAAGACGGAGAGGAGGGCCAGCACTTTTTACCATTCCGAAGGTGCTGCCACAAAGGTAAGAAAATCTACTAGTCTTTCCACAGTGACAGAAGGCAGAAATGAGCTGGCAGGAGGAGCCAGCAGCTCCYTCCTGCACTGGGCAGGGAGCAATCGTCCGGGTACCTCTATGCAACCCCTGTTCTCCTTTCCCTTCTACAGTGCAATCATTGCAGCAAACCCACAACAATTTCCCTTCTTCAGGGGTAAACAGCATCCGCCAAAGAATTGAGAAGTAAGGCTTTTGGCTCTTGCTCCATCATCCACTTGGTGAAAAATGACTGGAAGGAGTCAGTCCTTTGGAGACCACTGCTCGCACTGCCTCACCAAAGCCATTTTCCTAAAAACAAGCAAAAGTCCTTGCTCCTGAGTTTACTTAGGGCTCTGTCTACCAATAAATAAATAAATAAAATCCCACTCTTGAAAGGACTATTTTAAAAGTCAGGAGCCTCTATAGCTAAAGTGACCCCTGAGTCTCCCTCCTACATATTGCGCCTGTTGGCCTGTGACAGTGGTAGCCCACTTCGTCAAGGCGCATAACCTGCAGTTGCTGATTTCCTTCTGGGATTTTGTGTGGATGTTTCAGGCCAGTCACTAGTTTCTGCTGCGCATTAGTTTGATTTCAGCATGTCAAACCCAAGCGCTCATTGCCAAAATACAGTGCRGGAACCCTTCATATTTATCTTTTGGGTAAATGGATTGTGAAGACTAACAAATGGAACTGGCCCTCTCACTTCCTTGTCCCAGCCTTGGCATCTGTAAGATTTACAGAGCAYTTTGCAAATTATATTTAGATACACGGCTCTTAATTCAAACTTTCCTTTATTTCATTTGTGTCAGTTGACAGGATTTAATCCCTTTTATGTTCTAAAAGGTTGTGGGTAATAAACTCTCTCAAGTTATGACTAGCTCACATGATACGCTGATTACTAATTACCAAGTAGCTAGGATACTGCCTCTTTTGAAATGAAAGCACACATTAAATGAGGGAAGTCTTTATGTTTCTGCCACATAGAGTTCTCTCATAACATTTTTAATGATCCTATGTCTGTATTGTTTGCTACACGTTACCTGCTCACAGGGTGAAGTAGGGCTTCATTTAGCTGGTACGGAATGATCCTTTTGCCCGTGAAAAAGACCCCTTTATGTCTGAGTAAGGGTGATTTCCAAAGGTGCTAATGAACCTACGGCAGAGCAGAGTCAGCAGCAGCAGATGTCAAGTTGCAACTGTTCTTTTCTCCCATCTTTTGAGATGTGCCCTGTTTAGTTCAAAATAATCGTTTTTGTTATTTAACTAACTTTCATTTCTGTGACTGTATTCCTTTGTGTGTAGAGTTTCCTTGCCAGTGTGGTTTATTTTACACAGAAAACCTTGCTTCTCTTTCATCCCTGTATTTATTTTTCAATTTCTGGTTTTGAGCATGAAAACAATATTCATTTTTTCCGGACTATTATTCAGTTCAGATGCATATTTCCTAAGAAATGCTGTCTTTCCAGTGGCATAAGCACAATGGAGTGGTAGATTCTGGTAAAGAGAGGTATGTTCCTTTAGTGAAAGATAAATCAATGACAGGCCGTTGAATCATGCCCAGAAGTTCACTGGAAGTTCATTTGCTGGTGGAAATTACAACGGAGAAATGGCATTGGCATTTTATCAGATGTATTCCTATATAAATGAAAGACACTGAATTGCCACCAGTGAACAAGCTCCACATGCTCTGGCCTTTAATTCTCTCTTTTGGGGGTAGTCTTTTGTCTCCAGCAATACGTCAGGTGTTTGAACAGTTCTTAAAATGGGGGCTTTTAAGAAATGGTCAAAGCAGTTATGATTTGTGGTAATCAGTGTGCCTTGTACCCAATTGGAATAACATTTTTGTACTATTAAGATGAAGAACATCAAAGGAACCCGTGTTCCCATTCCTCTTTCAATCAAACGACGTTGTATAACTCATTCTTCATTACACAGTCTGATTCAAGAAACCTAGTTCTTGCTAACCTTATATCACTTTATATATATATGTGTGTGTGTGTGTGTGTGTGTGTGTGTGGATACACTATGTATACATACCACTTATATCATGTGGCCCTTGCCACATCCTTGTCTGGGATAACACAGGTGAGAGGAAAGTAACTATACAATAGCCTCAGTTTAGGAATGCTGGAAAGATTGTACAGATACCCTGGACTTTCCTTAAAGTGGCATATGTTGAAGGAGGGCATATCAGTGTGGGGTAACAAAACAGTGGATTTTTATCCAAAGTATTTAGAGTGGCTTCTGAGCTGTTTTCAGGGGCTTAGCAAACATCAGAGAGGAAGAACATCATAGAAAGCAAGCAGGTTTGCATGCTTACTTTCTGGTAAGCATCCCTTCATCAAACCCTTTCCTTTCTCTAGTGAAGATTCTGGGGAATGTTTTTAAAGGCAGTATATATTAAATTGCATTTCTATAGCATGATCTAAATATCCAGTAAAAAAATCACTTGAAAGGTTTTTTGCTGCCTTGTTAACTTTAGAAATCCTCAGAGAACAGAAAGTCTAGGATTTGGGGCACACAGATAAATACAGGAGACTTTCTTGACTGTATTTAAGGTGATTTTCTTCTTTGAATGTAAAGGTTGATAGTTTTTTTTTTAATCAAAATCCTTATTAAAGTGTCCTATTTTTGCTATTTTTATTTGCTATTCTCAGAAATGATGATTTCTAAATATGTATTCAAGATGATTTATGCACAGATATTTTTTCAATCTATGATTAACCCACCACTTCTAAATAACTCATTTTATACACATTTCGTTCATTCTATAGTGTTTATATGCCTCAGAGACATTCTTGAGAAAAAAAATCCAAAACTCAATTTCCATTACTATGCTCATTTTACAGATAGGAAAGTTGAAAAGTTAAAATTGCATGGTCTGGATCTAAGAAGGAAAAAAGAAACACAAGCTGCCTTCTTTTCTGCCAAGTATCCTTTCCAAAATGTGAATCAGAATTTATTACCTTTAGCAGTAATTATAACACAGCTGAATGAATAAGGAAGAAGATTATYGATTAACAAAGGAAAAGTTAATTTTTATTCAGTCATCTTGGTATTCTTCTAGTAAGGAAATTCAAAGCAAAAACAATGTATGACTGTACAGAAGACATTCAACCAACTCTGTACATAACTTTACCTAAATGAGGTTTTCAAAGCAAAAGCACAATGGAAAACATTATRGGTTTTCCATATTGGCAGGAGAGCCTTTGATGTTCACATGTTTTTAATACTGTCTTTGCATGACAAACCTGCAAAACCAGATACCAAGATTAGCATGAAAAAAAAAAACAATATAAGAAATCATCTGAACATCTCAAGCACCATCCTGTTTATAGATAGCAGTTAACTCGAACATGATATCTTATTCAAGGAAAAATAATGGATGAAATGAAAATAATGGATGTCATTCGAATAAAAAAATTTTAACTGCGTGGTACAGTTTTGTAAGAGCATCCTGGAGTTGCCTCAGTTATTCCAAGTCCTGTCCTGTTCCAAATTCATTAGAAATCTGATTCCTTAAAGATGCATAAATACTCAAGGACTTTAGAAGTTATTTCCATTAACAATCGTATTTGACTATGTAACATTTAGTAAACATTGTTTTTGTGGCAATAGCTATATATAAAATAGTCACCTCTTCAAAGTAGAGTAGTGGACTTGGATTTGCACAGATGTAAATGAGATAGTTTGATCTTATTAAATATACAATTGTAGAATGCAGAATCCTTGGCATTTAAGACCAGTCATATACACAGCATCATATATACTTGTATACTGTAGAAGTGCAGCTGTTGTTAATGTGTTACAAAACTGTCCASTCTCTGATGAATACTGAACTATTCTCCACCAGTCAGACTGCATGTTTACAATACTCAATACATCTGGCTGACTTTAATTGCATTAGCTTTGCTGCACCAGAGGTGGCATAACTTTCATGTGAGCTAATTAGATTTGCTCAATTTAAACAGGCACATTAATGCAGCTCAGCAAGGCTCAATTAAATCTGTTTTCAAAGCAAAAGCACAGTGTGAAGCATTATGGGTAATGCTATGCAAATTGCCATATTGGCGGAGAAGTTGAGTGAGTTGTTATCAATGCACAAAGTAAGTTTCTCCAGTTTGACTGCAAAACAGCAAGACATGTGTTTTACATCCTTTCTTGGGGCTCCTCAAAATGGTGCATCTGCCTTCCCAAGCAAAGAAAGTGATTTGTGACTTTGTTTAGAAAACTAATGACTTAAGRTTTCTTCCTGACCTTTGCACCCACTGATTTGTACTTTATATGCTTTCCTTTACTGAGGCAACAGTGTAATCTAATAATAATATATCTCCAAAATGGGATTGCGAAATAAGTGTGTGTTCCTGGTGTTTCAAACTTATTAGACTTAATTTCACTGTTACCTTTTGCTAATACTCAAGCATAACTCTCTCATTTCAGTTTTTGTTATGTGTCGTAATCCATAACGCTTAGCCTTGCAGGTTTACTTCTAAAAAAGCACAATTTGCTGATCAAGAAATACATTTTCTTGGTTTCATTCAGTGTACAAAATTTTTTAAATATTTCCGTGTGCCAGCGATGTGCCAGTGATATGCTAGCACACCTATTCAAGTCCATCTTCCKTTGTTGTCGCCCAGCAGAAAACAGCTGTTGTAGTTTTCTTCGGAAACAGTGGAGTAGTCACACTGCAGGCCGTGTCCAGTGGGTATCAACGATAGCCGTTCTGCAGCACAACCAGGACACCGTCCTCTGATCACTAGCAAGGCATCTTCATTTGGCATTACAAAAATTGCTTTTTTATGGGAAACCCAAGCAAATTATAACCCTGCACTCACTAGTGCTATTTTTTCTTCTTTAAAGTACACTAAGTTAGGGCAAAGCAAGTAGAAAGTGAGATTAACCATATATTTATTTATTTTTTTTTTTATTTTTTTTTTGTACAAAAGACAATAGCTCCAAGTATTTGTATCTCCTCTAGTTAGTTCAATGCAGCTGCATTTATATATATACCAGCTGCTTAGGCTGTATTGATGACACTATTTCCAATATGACACTGTTGGAAGATATTGTGATTAATGGGAGCACAGTAACAACAAGCATTTTATTTTAATGTAGTATCACTGGCAGTGTATATTWTATATATATRTRTATATATATACACTGTTCAAACAGTGAACAAGCTTGTTCAAACATTCTCAAAGTTATATTGTGGACTACTTTAGCAGTTAATATTTTTCAGTTGTGATTTTTATAGGAAGGTTGACGGGCAAAAACAGATAGTTTCTTCTGAATTTCCTAATAAATACGAAAACACTGGATCTGTAGTGTCTATGCGGTGTCTGTTAGTGAACTGTGTATGCTGTTCTTCGCTACTTTGTTTTGAATTTGTCACCTTTCCCTCCCCCTTTATTTATAAATATTCTRTATTTATATATAGAAACCTTGTTGTTACAAAGGGAAAGGTCCAGGAATAGTTAAGGTTTACTTGCCTCTCATGCAATTCCACAGGGGGTTTAAGAGGAGGGATAGTATCCTGTACTGATCAGACTATAGGGCTCAGGAGGTTGAAATCAAGCATTTATRCAAATAAAGGATAAACCTTAATATCTAAAATCAGAGCACTGTTAGAGGTAGCAGACAATTATTGCATCCCATAGTCTCATATTTTAGATCCTTATATACAGTTATGTCCTTTTAGAGGAGTGGTAATCACTAATTTAAAATACAGTGACATCAAGGGGCCCTTCAATGTATGAAACCCAGCAACTTTATTAAAAAAATAYGTGAAAGTTACAGCCCTGAAAAACTGTAATGGACACTTGTTGCTCTTGATGTTCTTTAAAATTCATGTCATAAAAYAATCTCAATTTATAATCGCAATTATGATAATAGTGCGGGGATCTGAATTAAGCATAAAAAGTTATTTTGGCTTTCCTTCCAGAGTTTTGTGATCTATTTAGTGACTCCATATTTTCTAAACTGCCATTAGAATATGAAAGTAATCCCGTTCTGGYCCAACATATCAGTTTAAATGAGACTTTTGAAACTGTAAATTAACTGTCACAGCTCTATATTTCCAGCCTTCAGATTTTATCTACAATGGCTACCACTGAAGTGTCACTAAAAAAAATATATAAAAAAAATGTAATTACAGTTTACTTGAGATACAGCAAGAAGCTCAGGAATCAGCTGTGCTCACATTGTCTGCACKAAATTTCATTCCTGAGTTTTGGGAGGATCAATGCAAAATATTTAACTTGAATAATTTTTCTTTCTATCTAATAAATAGGCATGAAAGAATAGTCCTTTACAATACTTCAACACAGAACTCAGAAAACATACGTTTTTAAAAATGATTTTGCTTATGCTTTTAGCTATAGTCATCTTAAATGTTACTTGGAATTATTTCTTGAAGAACAGTTTGAGATAGAAGGGAGGTTTGATCATATGACAGCTTCTTAAAGCTAAACTCCGCATCATTTCAACTATGTATCTTTTGAACCAAACATGACCTTTAACTAAAGTAGTCCCAGCTGGAGTCATTATAATTGTAATGCTTATTTATTAATAAGGCTGATAATGCATAAAAATACAGATGCAGATATAGAAAAGTCAATTAGTGCAACACCCTAGAGGACACACTTTAAATGGATAAAATTCAATAATAATGATAATGGCTTTCATCCAGAAGGATTCAAAATTAGATTAAGAAGCTAACATGGTGTCTCCATTGTTAAAGACTCAATCTAACTCAACGATGCTGGTGATTATGCTGTTGACACTTCCTATTCTAGGAAATACTTCACACTTTAAGCTGAGTTTATGCCCTCTCTCTTTTAGAGGGAAGAAGAGAATGAAAAGGTGTGAGATGAAGAACTGTCCAAAACAGGTAAGCACTTCTGAATCAAGGAAACTGTAGAAACTGTGGTTCTCTAAGTTTTGAAAAAATGTTTTTAACTTATTTATGCCTTTGAAAGAGCGTTACCTAAAAGGTCTGTGGCACCAGAACCATAAGCTCTCTTTTTTCTATGGTTCTGTGAAATCAAAATACCCCTGGGACACTGATTACTTAACCAAAGAWTCAACTTAAGTACTCTTTTCTTTCCCATTGGTGAGAGAGAGATTTCTGACAAAATTCTATGTGTATTTGTTCTGTTGCTTATGACGTTCCCAGAGCCTTCAGATGTCTGGATTTTTTTTTTCTGATTTAAACCTGCTAGTGCCAGTTTCAGTTCCTGACAAATATTCCTGCATATCCTACCTTTTCTCTGGTGATGCTGTTTGTTTTTTGRCTGTAGATTGCAACAAATTGGTCTGCTCTTCTGGTATCACCTTCTCTATTCATCTTCTCAAAAGAAGGTCAAAAAATTACATGATCTTACACATGGAAAAGATGTGCAAGGAGACGTTTTTCAGTATGTCAGACAAAAACATAACAAGATCCAATGACTGAAAGCTGATCTTCAACTTTGAAATAAAATACAATTTCCAAGTAGAAAGTACAATTAAACATCAGAACTGATTTCCCAGGGGGAAATCACAGCTCTGTTTTCAAAATGAGATGAAATATGTTTCAAGCTCTGGCATTAATCCTATTTCTGAGAATAAATTTGCCACCTGTRGGTATAGAAGGTCAGGTAGGATGATTGAATCAGTCAAGTCTGGTCTTCAAATCTGTTCATGTATAAATCTCTGAACTTGCCAAGGTCCAAATGTGGTACATCACACTTATAAGTATCTCAGAATGAGAGAGAAACCCTTATCCTAGGCAGTTCCTCATTCATCAAATGTGAAACATAGTGGGGTTTCTTTTCTCTTTATCTAGGTTATCCTACATATCTGAGCAACACTTTATTCCAATGCAAACTCTCAACCTCTATTGTTCAGGGGAACAATACATTAAACTTAGGATCTGAAGGAATGAAATTCTTCAAAATGAAAACAATTACCTACAGCTATATCTTTATGAAGCAACATAGATTTGTGTGTTTTCATGTTATCCCATTACTAGTCTTTTTATATTGCTTATAATTCAAACTCTTCAATGCAAGCACAGCCTATTTATGCTCAGCCTCATAATACAGGCTTTTTATATCAAAGTCTTTTTGAAAAACTAAACAAATAAATGACAGTATTGTTYTCCTGGACTACAGCAGGATAGGTCTAGGGTTTTTTTTACCCCACTAGAAGCCACTGTGGTTTGTTTCTATCATATTTTATTATTATAGTGTTTTAAAATGCTGATCTAGCATAAGATTATATTTTGATACTAATTTCTTCAGCCTAATGCATGAAATTTCACTGACTAGGTATTTCTGGGTTGATTGGTACTGACCATTTCTTGGAAACTTATAAGCCACCYATAACTGGAAAAATAAATAGTATCTCCTGTATAGGTGTAGTGTTTTTATAACCATGATGGTCCAAAGATCAGGTTTAATAGGAAGATATTCAGATTGGAAAACACACAACATGAGAACAAAAGAAGTCAGATTAAACAGTGACAACTGTTAGATTTTTTTTCTTTTCTGATCTGATGATGGAACTCTGAGCCTAAAATGTTGTCTGTTTTTCTAACAGTATCAGTCAGTTAATAAGATAATACATCTTTTACAAAACTTTCTTAAGGGAGGGGTGAATCATTCTTTATTCAATTTATCATTTACCTACCCGTGAAGATAGCAAATCTGGACACCTTTAGTGAGGTAAATTAAATACATCTTCATTTGTATTGTACTTCCCTGTTCAGACCGTGTATTCTTTATGAAGTATTTAGCTTCCAAGAGCTCATCTTGAGTTGCTGTGTATTTGYACTGCCTTTTCTGGAATAAGCATCTGCCCTTAAAATTTGTTGGGACATATGTTGCGTATCTYCTTCATGTGTACAAATTCTGTAAATGCTAATTTAAGAAATCATAGATATGGGAAAGTTTATCTACCACACTGTTAAAAAAAATATATATATATATATAAAAATAACATTTTTAAAAAGTAAATGCATTTTTGGAACTCATATATGTTGTAATCATGTATGCAATTATTGAAAACATCTGATTTTGTTAGCGTAAGTAGTGTTCTTAAGWACGTTTAAACTGTTTGTGTGCAAATGAGTTCTCAGTTTAGAACAATTTAAACCCAGTCACCAAGAATGGTTTAATTTCCAAGATTTCACAGAAMAATAAAATATATCATAGTAGAAACAAGCCTTCTCTAAGGATCTATTGTTGTGATGATCTGCATTTGATGCTTTTAGAGACAACAGTTGTGCAAATACAATGCATCTCAACTGTTAAATATACTCCTGAGAGTTCCTAAGGACAACACTAAGAGTTCTAAGATAATTTACTATGTRTATAGTTATACAAGGAAAATGTCATCTGCCTAGGCTCATTCCCTGATAAATGGATTAAAGTAGTTATGTTTTATACTACTGGAGACATTTTTGTTTAATATTAATTAGGATTTTGAGACTCGTAAAAGCAAATGTCTCCTGGTTTCCATATGACCWAACTATTTTCTAAATACTACTTTTTTTTTTTTTTTTTAAAAAAAGCATAAATTTAAAAATAATAGAGCTCCAGTAAATTGGATGCTGTGAAATTATTGTAATAAGCTACCGTACAAAATTTTATAATTTTGCAATCAGTTGCCTAAAAGTAAGTTTCATCCTAGAAGTTTTATTGTTGTTTTTGCAAGCAGAGCTGTTACAAATATCCAGATTATAAATGGTCACAATTTTAAAGCCAAATTATGGAGACTCGACTTTGTTCCTGGAGGCAACTCATTTTTTAGAGCTGTTTCACTGAAATTAAAAGGTCCATAKGCAGAAGCAACTTCATAAAGATAAGGACCAGAACTGCCAAAGCCRCTGTACGAACAGAGCAAGGCTCTGTGTAACCAAATGTTCTTGAGTTCTCACAATGAAGTGCTGAAACAAAGAACWGGCTGCAGTTCCAAAGGAGGTCAAAACTGAGGCCAGGTTGTGTAATGCTGACATTCTGCTGGCAGATTTGGCTGTATTTCCCTCGACTCTCTCCTTTTACAGTCTGCTTTCCCCTTATTTATTTCAATTTGCAAGGTTTCAAGTTTCTAAGTTCTCATTTATGCTATGGCTTGGTAGCATGAAAGACATGTCAGATTCTCTACATACTGTGGAGTCTGTAACTATCTCATCAAAGCAATTTTGGTAAGGATAGAAGTTTAAAGAAAGGTTCAAATAGTTTCCTAGGTACCCTGAGGTTGAAGAGTGAGAGATTTAAGGTTTAAAGCTGCACAGACTGGAATGAAATGAACTCAACTTGGCTGTGTCCTAGAATGGAGGTCTCTATGCTTGAAGAAAGTCTTTTCAAAGTAAAGCCACTAAAATTATTCTTTTATATATGCTTCATGTGAAGTACTTTAAATAAAGAACTCACCTGGTTTCAGAAGGGTGGCATGGGTTAGATTTATATTTTCGTTACTGATGCAAACTATGGCTTTTCAAACTGAAAAATGGCAATCTTGCCTCTTGTAAGGTACATATACCCATGTATACATACATATATGTGGATCAGAATCCAGTTTGACATACACAGTCTCTGCAGGTCAGTATTAATTACAGGATCAAATGGGTAATCTGTCACATGTGGAACTGATGCAAGCTTGTTATATGTTACAATTTAGAATTGTGCTTTACGTTCAAAAACAACAGATGTAAACTGCGTATAATTTAACTTTGTCCTTACGTTTTATTACTCTTCTTCCATTGCTATCTATCTTCACCTCTTTCCCATGCCTCAACTGTAGCACCTATAAAGATATACATGATAGGGATAGGGTAGTGGTGGTTATTTTTGCTTTACATGCCAAAGGTCCTGGGTTCAAGCCCCACTGAAACCAGCATCAGAAAATCTTTGGGAAGTTGATGATCTCCAGAGGTCCTTTCCAACCTTACTTGTTCTGTGATAGCTTTTGTGGCAGCTGTTAGCTATGTATATCATCTTGCAGCCCTTTCARTTTTGACTGAATGCACATTTACACTGGACAGTAGAGCACAGTGTAAGACTTGCTAACCTATTTTTGCGTATGTAGGAGACTACCTCAGATCTTGAAAGCGGTTCAGCCGCGTTAGCCCCAGATGTTGATAGAGTCCATGTATCAACAGTATATTGTACTGTATGATATAGATGTTCCCTTCATTCCAAGTACCTGTTTTAAAATTCAAATATTTTGAGAGAATATGTATTTTTACCTATCATGAGTTTGAATAAAACTAAAATCTTCCAGCTCTCAGCTTTATGAGTAATCCTTGCTAGAATAACACTATAGATTAAATGCATCCACTCAGGTAAAAATCATTCACGTTTGTCTGYGGTGCATGACTGTGCCTGCATGCCTTTGAGGTAGTCTTTGTCTGCCATTGGGGTCTGCCCATTTGTCTACCATCCAGCATTTCCATTTTATAGCCCTATTTTCAGCTGCTTATAATTTCRAAAAACTGTAATCATTGGGATTACATGATTTAACAAGATATATTCAGAATTTTTGTTAAACTGTATTTATTCTCAAAAGTTCAGCTACTGGATATTCTTGGTATTAAAGATCAAGACCTTTTTAAATCAGATTAAGRTTGTTTCAGCTCTTAGCTGAGAAATGGAAGCAGTTGTGTGCTTCAGAGCTGAGAGCACAAACTTYGGAAGGTGATTTTCTCCTCTCTCAGAATTTTTTTTCTCTCATTTTGTGTTCACTTTGGATAAATTAGAAGTCCTTAAAATTATTATTGCATAACTAGTGAGGGTAGATGTTGGTATTCCAGTCAGGYCTCTGAAATTTTCATTAACTGGGAACATACTCTGTCTTTGTACCCTATGTGGACAAGGAGATGTTGCTTCTCCAGGAGCAAAGTTGCGTGCTCTATCCTAAGGCTGCACAGGCAGAGAAAGGCCTTTAAAGCCTTCACTTACGTTAGTAAGAATTCACAGTCTCCAACTAATGAGATCTAGTCTCCAGTATTACAAGGACCAGAGACCATCATTCGCGAGCCTCTAAGGTCTTCTCTGACTAGCAAACAGCTGTGGGACTTACCGGATGGTAGTGCCAACAGCTTATCCATACAGCTCCTGCTGACTTTATCAGTGATGGTAGGAAATATATCAAGATTTCAGCAATACTGGAGATGCCTGAGGGAAGTTGCTACAGCATCAAAATATGAAATCAATTTTTTTTCCAATTAGTAGTGGAGGYTGTAATGTTTTTTAGTGTGTGAGAATCCCCTCTGAGGACTGCTGCACAGTCATAGCGAACCTCCTGTCCCAGTGTGTTGTGATGTTAGGCTTGGTACTGGCATATATGTTGTCTGCGCTTAAGAAAGGAGGAAAATAGAACTGAARTTTTACTGAGGGTTATAAATTTCTCTTGGAGATGAGACCCATGATCCCAAGGTAAATATTATCCTTGCCAGTGACTGTGCTTTCTCCAGGAAAAAATAACAAAAACATGCATATACACATGCACACAGAGATATTTGGAAGAGAGGTGGTGCCAGAGATGTTACCAGCTGATGTACACAGTTTCATTACACTATTGTATTTTAAATACCTAAGCACAGTGGGGTTTTTTTTGTTGTTGTTGTTTTTGGTTTTTTTTGTTTGTTTTTTGTTTTTTTTTCCTCTCTGCAGCGCAGCCTCATTCTGTAAGCAAAGAAGACTACACTAGGAATAAATCAGGTCCATATGCCACAAGAGGCTATTGTGGGACTTCTGTCTCCTCTGTTGCAGAAGTTGTGAGGTGCATGGTTAAGCAGAGATCACACAAACAGAAACAGTGTTATTAATGCTAAACTTTGGTGAATGTGTGTCTTCTCTTCTTGTGGTTCAAAATCTCTCTACCATGCAAATACTCTGAAACTTAGAAACAAGTAATCTCATGTTGTAGTTTTTCTTCTTCCTTCATAGGGTCCTTTTCTTGTTTCCATAAAACTTGARGTAGGCTTAGTTATTTCTGAAATTTCTATCATTCTGTCAAGTTTTAGTTGAAATTCATTTATAATTTCAACAAACAGACAGATACAAAAGTGTACACACACAGACACAGGCACAAATCTTTCTTTGGAAACAAGACAAAATGGTTATATGGTTATGGTGATTCATTCACTGCTGTTTTGGAAAAATGGGCTCTACTTCTGCCTTTCAAAGAAATAACAAGAACATCACATTAATTGAAATTCTCAATACTTACAGTTTCTAGCTACTCAAATCAGATGTTCGATCCACAGAAGCTTTCAGATCAAGCTTTGAAAATTAGGTCAATAGCAGATCTGCCTGTATATAAAGTATTCCATTTTACTCTAAAAAATAGTCTGCAGTTTTGGCTGTATTCCTTTTATTCCAGTTTCCTATTCGCAAATTGGACATAACATTAATCACCCTCTATCTCCTCAGAGATGCACTGTGAAGAAAAATGTATTAGATCTAGGGGAAAAAAAAGAAAAAAACAGAGCGAGTCACACATTCTCTTCAGGGACAAAGGGGCTGTTCTGAGGGAGGAAAACAAGTTTTAGATCCAGACTAGTCACGTTTTAGAATTTTCTTGTAGGAAAGAAGAGCATGCAAACAAAAACAAAAAAATTACTTTGTTTTAGCGATAGCCAATGTATTTCATTGAAAGACTTTGGCAYGTACTGGCTCCTGGGATCCCAAGAGTGACAACCTATAGCCCAGCTGTTTCTTTTACGGGAGCCTCATCAGGGTGTTGGACAGCCAGAACTGGAACCAGGAGRCTGGGATGAGGAACTGAAGCTCTGAGCCTCACTGCTCCACAGAAGACAGCCTTCAAGCAAGTCCAGATACGTTTTTTCAAGAAGATCAAAGGGTCCTTCTGTTAGAGCTGTGCACCGCGTTTCAAGTGTTCGCACAGCGTGTGACACACACCTRCATGTTTGCACAGCTTCTCCCATTCAGACTGTAGGTTTTGAACTCCATTCCCACAGCTCCAAGACTTCTTTTCACTTGGCTGAGGTTGATTGYCAGTTTCTGTGGCAAAGAGCCTGGAAGCACTGGGATCTGGAGTGGGATAGAGTTACTTCAGAGCCATAGGTTGGGGAGTTTGAGCTCTCCAACAGTGGGCAGGAAACCAGCAGGTTTCTATCAGAAAGTTGTCMGTGGTGTTTCATCAAAATAAATTAGCATGGTTCTCAAAAAATTAAATTTCTGTAATTTAGCTTTTTTCAATGAAAATCAATTTCATTAGAGAGTTCCAGCTGAGTTTAGCCAAATTTTAAAGTCTAAATCCAAAAGAAAGAGTTGCATGTTACAGAGCTCTGACATTCCACTCTGACTCTTTGACCTAACTGAAAGAGGGAAAAACTAACAGACTAACAAAACTGACAAAAACCTACTAACCTTCTTGTGTTCCCCAGGAACCTGCAAAGTACCACTGAGACACATCAGCTCTCCYAGAGATGGGTGAGGTATTTCTAGGAGTACCTCCCATTGCGTGTGGTGCCTAATTTGGAATTGAAGGCATACCTTAACGCAATCTGCCCTTAAACTGTTACCATCCTGCGCTGGGATCTCAGCTTATATAGTTTTGATTTTCAGAACTTGTCGCTTTCTCAGGATCAGGATCATGTGAGGTCTCAGGGAACAAGCTTTRTATCCCAGTTTATATCCTCAGAATAGGCTAACCTAAGACTCATTGAAAGGGTTTGTGATGAATTTGCTTTGCTTCCCTGCTTCTTGTGTACAAGCAACATTTCCCACTTACCATTTACAGCATCTTGTTCTTAGCCTCATCTGTACCTACCTGCCACTTCACAAGTTGTGAAGTGACTAGTCCAACTCCAAGAAACAGAGTCTGTAGGTAGYCGAAAATCATTTCTAATGAGCCATTATGCGACCGTACAAAAGACAATCAAAATTAACATTTAATCAGTTGCTGACTTCAGCTACTTTCTACAAAAGCCTGCTGTCAGGTTGTGATAGAGTGGCTATTTCCTTTCTCTGGCTACACAGCTACCAGCCTTCAGAGTCAGTAGGAAGTCTATTTACCATCACTGAGTTCAAAAGAAGCATCCGGTAACCAGATTTTGTAGTCATATGCTGTCACTTACTAAACATTTCTGACTGGTCAGCAATACCCATAGTGTTTTTGCTCTGAGCCTGTAACTTCCCTGTAGCTAGGTAGTCTGAACTACAAACCTAACTTTCCCCAAAATGCCTATGYCACCTAATTTGGAAGTCATATGTTCTTCATGAATGTGTTGCAAACACCACTATGTTGTGTCCTACACAAATATCTTAGGCAAATACCTTGATGGGCAAAGTTAGGTACATCAGAATGAGGAAAGTTGGTGAACTGAGTCCCTGGAAGGAGGTAGGTGGAAGAATGCCTTCTTGCTAGATAMAAATTTGATTTATATGTTGACTAAGAACAGAGAATGTCAGTTTTTGTCAAGACTAGAGAGCTTTGGGGCATCCACAAAAGAGGGTAGGGTAACTCTGAGGTCCTTAGCCAAAGTTCCCTTTTGAATCAAGTTTACAGACATGTCGGAAAAAAACAACACGGAAATTAATTCAGGATAGAGGGAAGGTTAATCAAACAGTAAGTGTGACCACGCTTTCAATAACAGAGAAAAAACCCTGCATATCACCATACTCAAAGAATGCCACAAAAGAACCCCAAAAATGAGACAAGCGTCCAACAGAAAACAATTGTGTATTACCATGAAAGTTGCACTGTGTTATCATATGTACAAAAAAAGAAAGGYGAGAATGAATTTAGCTATCTTAATTTGACAGTTCCTAAATTCTGAATACTTGGGTTTATAATCTTAACATCGCTATTTCCATCTAACTTCTTTTTGGAAACAAACCAACTATGCTAGATCTGGGAAGAGTACCTACTAGCACAGACGATCTGTATTACTGAGCTCTAAGCCTTTCCAAATCATTTTGTAGCTGTGTGCATTTACACTGAACTTTAGAAAATGATAAACTGATATTTGCATTTAATTAAAGGCTTGGAAGTYGGTCATACAAGTATCTTCCTTTTTTTCTTGTTTATAAAATCTAATATAGCTTTTAAAAGCATTAAAAAACCAAAAAAAAGTTGAGTAGGTTTTACATGTAAAATGATTGTGAAATGGGTTTAACTTTTTAGGTATTTTTTCATGTATTCAATGTAATATATATCTCAATGGTTATTTTATTATAATTGCATTTAAGGTTTTAGGTAAAATACTAATGSACTAAGATTTCATTGGATAGACTAAATGGACTAAAATGGACTAAAATGTGTTAATAGCACATCAGGTATTTTGCATAATTTTTTTTTAAGTGCTATTTTCTTAGAAGTAGAGGAAACCACCATAAGAAAATAAGGTACGTGAGGCATGACACTCAAATATTGTATATAGCAGAACAGAAATTACCTGGGCTGGAAAAGATGGCAGCACACAGTAGTAAAGATATCTGTGGGTTCCTTGCAATAGAGAAATACCTCAGCTTGAATAAACATCATGTACTGATTCAGATTTCACTGTTACAAATGTTTTATATGCTCCACTATAGTCTATGGAAGTTATTGAGGTTAATGGCCAATGCAATTATTATTCCTTATGCGATAAACTACTTTATTTTCATCTGTAAATTCTCTGAAGAGTAACACAAGCATAAAGGGTGTATTCAGCATATATGAAATATAACCCTATTAGAGGACCTAACTAAATTACAAGAGCTCCGAAGCAGAAAAGCTGCCAGCTTTGTAAAGTGATGGTTTCTATATTCTTGAATGAAATGAAATGATAAGGCTGTTGGTTTCACTCTGAGAGGTTTAACCAAAAATCCAGGGCTGCACAGAATGGTCTCAGCAAAATCRGAAGGTAGCAAATATAGCATTTTTAAAGATTTCATGTAAGAAAATAGGTAGCTGGCCTAGAGGCGGACATTTCAGAAAAAGCAACCTCTGGAAATAAAAAACACTTTTTCATAATACTTCTTAAAATGCCATCTCCCACCCTGCATGTTTGCATCAGAAAACATTACGCCATCCACACAAGCAGACAACGATGTTTTGAAGTAGCCTCTGTACTAGTAGGTCAATATAGTCAGTATTTCTATATTCATATGAATACCAATGGAACTACTCCTAAATATGATAACTTCTCATGCCTAATTTGGTTGATGCTTCTAAGTAGAAAATGGATTAGGTACCATAACATAAACTCAGGAAATATGTTTTAATTGCACTTTTATTTTTACCAGTTTTTTTGGCAGTTAAGTCCTGGATCTTGTAWTTATTATTAAAGGTTTGAACACCCCTGTTTAATCCCCTTTTCCATCATTCAGTAGCAAACATCATTTACAGTTACTCATCTAAACTCTATAAAGCAACAACCACACTCCTAATTCAGACACTGTGAGATTTTGCAGTGCTTATTAGCATTGCTTCTGTCTAGCCTGCTGTGATTAAAACAGCTAGTGGTATCTATACAATAGCAAGTCATGCTAACTGAATTCATTTGCTTGATACCTGTGGATGTCAGGAAGAAGCAGTCAGTTTAGCAGCTGTCCCACTTCTAGTAAGAAACAAGTATAATAAGATTTTCTATATCTGGCTGGCTTCTTTAAGGAAAAAGTCCCTCATAGCTTTTTTTGTTAAGTATGCCTATTGATGTGTATCCCATTCTAGGCAGAATAAATATCACTGAAACTACTTTCTTCCAGCCAACCAAGTATACACATTTTTTTTTGAACTGCACATCTTGTCTTCTAAGATATACTAAAATTTGCACTGTTTGCAGCTTTCTGCTTAGGAAGTAATGCATCTGGCATAATGAAGGAAACATCTGGAAAGAATGAAAACAATGTACTGATCCGTTTATTAACTTTCCATTATGCTGCCATCAAGCCTCCAGAAGAGGCCCTGCTGCCAAAAGAAATAAACAGGAAAAAATGACATTTATGATAAAATCAAATACTTTAACAGTAGCTTGAAACTGAGTCAAGATACACAGGTTATTTTTTTTAAGTCATAAAAAGTAGATATGAATTATTTATTCACCATCAATTCCTGCTGTATTATCTAAGTTTTAGAAACCATTAACCTCTATAACTCTGCAGGGCACTCGCATGGGTGGTGTTAAACTCTCCTGTCAGCAGTCCAGAAGTGATCTCCTTTTATGAGAGATCTCAGGGAGAAACAGTCCTTGCAGCAACAGCGGGGTACAATAAAACCTGACGGTTGTCAGTATGCAGCATTTTGTGTCCGGGTGTCTGGGGGAGCGATGGTGAGCTCCCTCAGGGCAATGGCGACATCAAAGGGAAGTCCCACCAAAGATGCTTCTCCCATTATGAAGAAGACTTTGGAGTCTGATTGACAAAAAGCAGTCTTACCATTTTGTTGCTCCATTTCATACTACAGGCTAAAATCTTTTTATATCCATAGGAATTGTAGATCTAAAGGAATACTTAGRAAAGAAGATTATGAATGTTTACATTAATTTACAAACTAATAATGGTACTAAATTGACTCTTATCCCTTTAACTAAAGTCAAAACTGTCTCATGACTGTATTTAATAGTTCTAAATAACACAATTGTGGTTACAGCCCCTGAGAGTTGTGCAGTACATAGCAAACATTTTCCTTCTCTATTAAACTGCATCCATTTTTACTGTTCAGTGGGGGACTGGTTACCTAGCTTCATGAGGCTGTACTGAATAATTTTTTCAATGAAATGAAATGCAGAAKCTGATATCCAGTTGAAATTGTGAGACAGAATATAAATATTTGTTTTAAAATTTAATCAAAAGATGATGCACTTACTCTCTCCCAAAAAGCAAGCAAGCAAAAAGCCCTGAGTTCTTATGGGTGTYCATGTAATCACAACATGATCTTTACTTCTCAGATGATTCCTTCACATGCAGAATGCTACCTGGTGGTCTCATTACTATTTTAGTGGCTAATAAGAAAATGTTACTTTGTGAATCACCAATATTTCCTTAGTGTTAAACAGTTACTCAGCTAAACTTTGCTAGATAAGAAAAGTATATGGAACTTTATGGTTGGAGACAGGAGACCTTGATTCTACGATAATTTTAGTTGAATGCCTGTTAGGAAGTTAAAGGCTTAGAGAAACCTCTCTCTGTATTCTTTAATTTTACTAACTCTATAATTTAAAAGTGGAAATCTATATCTCACAAAGTCGCAAAAGAAATTACACTGAATGTGTTTACCTTATTCTTCCTATAAAACACTTCTAAAAGGTYCTAAAACATATTTAATATTTAATATTATTTTATTTTTGCTACCCATGTGAGTAGAAGCAAAATAAAGTAGGTTTGCTTTTTTTTGGTCTTAACTAGATATTTACATAATCAGACTATTTTAGAGATTTTTCACATTGAGTTGTTAGAGAAAAATAATTAGTTTGTGTTCATATTATTTATTGCACAGAAATGGGAGGAGAGTTTTCAGCAAAATCTATAAACTCTGAATGTGATTAATTTCTTGCTATTTTTTTCCACATTTCACTTTCATATCCTCTCTTTAAACATTTAGTTATTTATCAGAGCCACTTGCTTGGTAATTTAGGCATTATGAAAGTATGGGAGGAGTGTATTAACACCRTCCAACTGCTGGCTTCCAGTCTAGTCAGGCTATATCAGTATGTAACTTAGTTATTTGGCTAGCCTTCAGAACACATATATTAGGCTCATGCTCTCAATTGCTCCTTGAAAGTGTCTGTCTATGTTTTGAAAACAAAGGGARCCTTGGGACACCAACTGCTAAGTTAGTTGCCTAAATCTACATGATGCAATTGAGTTCCTCTTGAAGTCAAAGGAAAGGCTGATTTCAATTTGTCTGGCAATATGTTTATYTATAAGTGCTAGCGTGTCCCATAATGTTATAAAAATTATTGACGTAACTACAATAGCCACACAATTCTTCCCAAAGAAAATCAGGAATTCTGGAGATTGTGGGTCTGCATGTAAAAACAGCCAGTAGCTAAAATCTTGTTTATTAGCTCTCAGAATAAGCCTAAACTATAAAAATGGTAGAAAAATAAGACTTGAAGTACCCTCAAGAGCATCATCTAGGCTATCCTTCTGCCCTTAGGCAGAGTCAGATTCTGACAGACGGCCGTTCCCATCATGAAAAACTTTTGACAAATGTTTGCCTGACCTGTCCTGAAAGCTGCGCAGAGATGAAAACTCCATAATTTCCCCAGGCAAATTATTCCAGTCCCTCATTATCCTTGCTACTCTTTCAGAATTTTTTCTACTGTCTAGCATGAATCTTACCTGGTGCAGTTAAAGCCAGCTACTTACTACCTGTCATACTGACCACGAAATGTAGGAAGCAGATTCTTCCTTTGCTTTTTGCTATAACCTTTTACTTATTTCATCAATAGCATCTGCTTTCATGTGATGATTTTTCAGTGAATGCAAAAAGGTTGATGCAAAAAAGTCACTAAACACCATCCGACCTCTCTGTATGACAGGTCAATATCTTTCCAAACCACTGAGTAACAGACTAGCACCTCCACTCTTCTTTTTATGACTAATTGAGTGGAATGAGTTTTTATAATCTATGAGGCATCTTACCATTCTCCTGTCTTTTGCCTTTTCACTTGCCTAATTTCTTTCTCTTCCTGTATAATCATGCTTAGTAAATTGACTWGGTTTCTATTTTCTGTATATGTAAACTGTGAAGTATGGAGGATTCAGACTGGATAAAAAGCTTTTTTGTTGTTGCTGTGTATTGTCCCACTGTCAAAACAGAGGAAAGGAAACATCTCACATCCTAACATTGTAAGTGAATTTGGTCCTGRAGGCTCTAGATCTCTCAATGCTGCCTCAATGGTGTTGAGCAGTCCTCCATTCCCATAGCTCTGAGATAAAGAGTAATAAGCCCTCTGATTTTAGTGCGTATCAGGACTGAAATCTCTATTCATATGTTGAATCATAACACTCAGTCAGATCAAAGTTCTGAGCTCTGACTTAGAGAAGAATTTTAAAGACCATGTTGCTCTCTTCTTAATAGGGATGCTATGCTTTTCTTGTAAGCCAGATTTCTTTGCAGAAGACTTTAGGGAAGAAACCCTGAAGCTGAGTAATTTGTACTGCAGATGACATTTCACACCTTGTGGAAGTTTGTGCAAGACAGTTTTGTAAGACCAAGATCGGACTTGGCCCCTATTGATTAGTTYATTCAAAACACTTTCTGACATTTCTACAGTGATTCTTAATTCTTTCCAGGAATTAAGCGCAGCATGTTTGTAAATCTCCAGTGAACAATATATCAGCTAATCTGATCACTCTTCACAGAAAAAGGGCTATYATCTCAGATTGTGGAGTTCTTGTAGCCTGAAGATTTAGCTGTAGTAAACTCATCACAGACAAAAAAGGTAAAATAGTGCAGAAGAGGCAAGAGTTGAAGGTGACATGATTTGTAGGATTTAGAAGAACAAGGAATGTTGTATTCATATAAGGTAAAAACATAGCTAAACAAATCCTGAAGCCGTAGACCCAGYTATGTAGTCTCAAGTCAAAAGATTGCTGCAGTCATGGTTTGTCTTGGATCACCTTTTATTTCTTTTCTGTACTGTTTGGTGTTTTATGGCCCTACATAGTGATAGGTTAGATTACTAAAAGCATCAGCCTGGCTACCACGGTCATCTCTGCAAACAGCAGTTTCACCAAATGTGTAGAGCAGGGTGTAGCACCTCGCAAAATGGGTGCTACAGCCACAATCCTCCTCAATCTTGACGCAACCAGATGGCAAAAATACGTTTGTGAAGGCAATCCTTCCACACAACCTTCAATTTATAAATCCTATCATTTTCGATTTATTGGCTTGAAGTCAGCCATAGGCATTATCAGGACAGTCTCATGTTTGTATTACATTCAGTGGCTATATGAATTGATACTTGAGTCATAGCTTTTATCAATACTGAAAGGTATGTAGATACTTCATGACTTAAAGAGAAAATATTGAAAACTATTTTTAATAGAAACCTTAAAGGTGCAATCTTAGTTCTAGCACTGCATCTAGATGTCCAAATTTGGATTGAATCACAGAGGTAAAAATGAGAAAAGTCATAACAGAGGGGAAAATGTAGGCCAAGGGACAAAAAAACAGATTACTACCTGGAAGGGAAATAAGGCAGCAGAAAGGTTTACAGGGCATATTACAATGTAACTTGGTATATTGCAGTGACATATGCATCTTTATATTCCATAGACAAGATTTCCCTTGCAATTTCATTTGAATATATTGKTTTTTTCTTTATTCTTTTAAAGTTTGTTATTTGGTTCTATTAKCTGGCATGCCTATGCCAGGAATCATCTGAGCATTTGACTACTTGAAGATTGACTGTACTGAGCACTGACTCTCTCCTTGGGCTGGGGCAGTTTCCAAGGTCTTCCAGACTGAGCTTTGTTCTTGCCCTTTTAGTCACAGTTTTGTAGGAAAGAGGAATTCTTTAATTGTCACACCTTGAAACATACAGAGCAGTCTTTATGATTGGATCTATGTGGCAAGTCCTTCTGGTTATCCGTCAATTTAAGCTGTGTGATGAGACCGTCAGATAAATAGGATTTTACTCTAAATAAATAAGAGATTGTAGTTATTGAGCAGTCACTGTTACTTATCTTGCTAAAAGCCATCAGTTCCATGTTGAATTCACTTTAGGAAATAAGCTCTTTTCATCTTCACTTTTATTTTCCCTTTGGGCCATCTTTTATTATAAGTTCTTATTATAAGAACTATAAATTGGCAACTTGTCATTTGTGAATGAAAACTGATGAGATCAGATTGAGAATGAGCTGGGTGCCTCTAATAAACCTTGATTTTAATAGCAGTCTCATGGTAACTTTTTCAAAAGCACTGTGTTAGCATTATACAAACTGTTAGAGTCTGTCAAAAAGCAGACTATTCATTTCATCATGTCTATCACCCAATGGGGCACAATAAATAAGTGTAGGATGCTAGAGATGACCAAATTTTCCTGGGAACCATAAATGTGCATGTTTAGGGAGACTGTCAAAATTCTGGTTTTCCATAAGATCAGGTCAGCTAATTCAAAAAGGATCCTGATCACTCTTCTGAGTTGTTAGTGATAGAGCAGCCAGGGTAGCTGCTAGGTTAGCACAGAGGTACAAATAATGAACTCACTAGTACCAACAAAAATACACAGATTTCATTTCACAAGACAAGACACACGTGCYTTTTACCATTTCTTTTCCCATAGTTCTCCAAATTTTATTAAATTCTGATTATTTTATGAATGTATAGAAACTAAAAAATGAAGAGAATTAATTTCTTTTAAGTTCAGTAGCTGAAGAAGATCTGGATTCCTTTTCGTTTCTTTGGTTCACATTCTATATAAGTTTAYTCTCTGTATAAGGCAAATCATTCATAGGCAGATTTTCAAAATGATTTAGGCTGTTCTTTTACAAGTGAAAGCCTAAATTGTCTGCTTAAATCTCCTGGATATAAATACGTTAAATTTTAAAATGTTAATGTGTCCTATCCTTACATTTATATCATGATGTCCAAGTTATAACGACAGGAAAGTGAGTTGATTTTACAATACTAGAAGATATAAAAGTAGATCAGTGAAAGACCGTAATAGACTTGTGTCTATTTCACTGCAAATTGTACTTTTCTTTTAGAAACGAACCATGTGTCCATGAAAATAGATACCACATTTTCATAGTAAAAGTGTTATCAATTCYCCCATAATTAACAGCACCAGTTGCTTAATCATTAATTATCTCTTACCTTTGACATTTCTAGCTTTTTTAGTAATATTCACATAAAATAACAATATTATTGCTTATTTTAAGGTGACTAATTTGAAATAAAAAAAATGAAACTCTGCCTTTAAACTGCAGTCTGTAGACATTTCTGCCTACCACAATCAGGTCAAAATGTTGGCAATGTGTGATCTGAAACATTCAAAGCAAATTAACCTATCTTTTAAAAACATATATATACTTTAACTATCAAATAAAGTGTTATTTCCTAATATTTCATATATTCAATCCCACAGCTACTCAGTCGCAGAGTTGTGTTTCTGATGATCTKTTCAGGTGGAACTTTGTTTTTTCTTTTTTCTGCTTGTTCTCCACACACTAAAAATCTTTGTTTCTTACTAATTCAGAAAATCATGCTCTCTGCTGGAAATTTTCAAATAAGAGTCTCAGCAGTTTGACTTGAAATAGATTTTCCATATGTAACATCTAACCTAATAAGGTTTCTGTTTGTTTTTAATAAAGTAAGCTTAAGCTTAAATGATTACAATGCAAACAGCAGCACAAATTTCACATGACAACCATTTGTCTTTTGATAGAGAGATCTACCCTAAAAATATCGTATTTCTTGATAAGGCTTAGTGTAAGAAAATTAATTTTCACACAAAGGTATTCGCTATATTAGCAAACAATTTAAATGCAAATGCACTAACCAATTAGACTGTGTAGTCTCATTTTAAAAAAGTGACAGTAAGTGTCTTATTGTAACTATTAAAGCGGTAACACTATCAAAAGAAAAGGATTTGATAGTATCTTGATCCCTCTTTTATACGTCAAAATGTGTGTTGCTTTTTTTCCCTACATAGGRTACCCCCAAAAAAATAATGTTTAAGGATGAACCTAGTATCATAAGGCGGATCAATAGTGTGATCAGCTTAAGAAAAGCCGAAAGCTGTATTAAGAGTAGGGAAGGATAGAAACAGGAGTAAAAATAATGTTTGCTAACCTGGCTGTAAAAAAGACCTCCACAATGAAAKGAATACTATCTTCATATTTTGAAAAATCATATTTTCAATTATGTCTGTAGCATATGATTAGAAAATCTTTGATGACATTTTTCCAGTGACATGAAGATAAATATGCTTTGCAGAATCACGCCAATTTTGTCAAAGAAGTCATTTAGAAGAGAAAAACAGATAGGAATAAAATATTCATCCCATGTCGACATTTAAGGAAATGGAACATTTTAATGTTAGTTTTGAACTGATTCAGTGAGTGGTTCAATGAATGTTATGTAATGTTTTGAATCTGTTGAAATAAAATGYTTTGATCCAAAAAACATCTTTTAATATGTTTTCCTAAATATACAGATTTGGGCATTTTTAAAAATATRTATAATATCAAAATCTTTCTGGAAAAGTGATGCTCCTGAGCTCTGTTTTATYTAGCTGAAAGTGCTGTGCCTTCTTAAATGCTTAAATATTTTTTGCTTTTTACATCCTTTCCAATATTTTGAAGCCAGATTTTGTTGAACATTTGGGTATTTGAGAAAAATAGTATGAATCCCTCCACACCATATACATTCACACATACACACAAAAGGCTTGTACAGTTCAAAACAAAGACACACATGCTTTTTGCCATTTCTAAGTTTACTTGGGACTTTTAACAAAGTGAAAAATGGACGGGGAAGGAGGTGACTGGGGAATCATCCTTGCCAAGTTATCTGTGTCAAACAGACAATCAAACAGATTGATCAAACAGATGGAGAGAAAAGTAGAAAAGGAAGTTCAGAACATGGTCAGGATAAAGCCAATAAATTTCTGACAGTGGTTAAAAAAATAAAAGTTCATGTTGCTTAAATTCTGCTATGTTCAAGAAAAAGCTCTTAGTTTAGTCTTCGTAACATACTAACATTCCTTTTAAACATAAATGCCCTTCTCCTAACTGGAAAATCCTGGACATGCCTTGAGTAGCTGCTGTTCTCCAGAAGGTGACCTGGTAGAGCCTCCTGTCTTCACCAAAAGGAAGAGAAGTTGTGGAACTGTTACCTACCTCTTCCCTGTACGGCAAAACCCCTTGGAAAYAGAGCAAATCTTTGCTGTTTCCTAGTGAACAGAGCGTCTGCCTAGTAATACTTGTTTATACATACTTGTCCAGCACTGTRTCATTAAAGACAAAATCCTGTTGGATCTGTACAGGCCACTATTTTCAGCAGTTCTCAAACATTTTACGGTGTCATGGCTTCGTTCGTTCATGTTAGTTTGACAGTTGATAGAGAATATATTGAGTTTATTTCCTGTTGCAGTGTATAGATGGGCTTCAAATAAGCTCCTATCTCTTCTTAGTATTACTTGTGAGTTTAGATAATGGTTTTTGAAATGTTCACAGAGACAGCAGCAAGAAGATAATACAGTTCATAAAACCACTGACTTTAGCTTACCAGAGTTAAAATCTAGCATTTAGGGAAACTGGCATCATTTTTTTTCCTAACAAAATAACATTTGTAAGGTGTTAAAAGTTCATTTTAAAGTACTGTTGATGTAGTTGACTGGAATTTGCCTTAATAGCTTTTGTAATCCCTGGGTGAAAAAGCAGATCATTTGCTTTAGCAGATTATTTGTTTTTCAAATGGAGAGCTGTGGAAGGGATTTAGTTTACTGACAAAGCAAAAAAGTAAAGTAATTTCATTAACTATGCTAATTTAGATTCTCCTAGAAAAAAATCTCAAACTATAGTTTATTACATTTTCAATTACAATTAATCTATTTTTTAAATTCTAATTAAATGCCTGAGTGATAAAAATATTGTMTCTTTTTTGTTTATTTTGTATGCTGCACAAAACATATTTTTGATGCTTTCCAAGTTTGAAGTTACTTAAAAAATCCTATATCAGAATTACATACATGATCCTCGGCTTTTAAAATGGTTTCTATTACTTTCTCTTGAGAACATAATGTTTTTAATACAAAGTTTTTTCTATTAGGGTCCTTTCAGAGAGAGAGGAAAAAGAGTTGGGAAGATACCCTAATTGGACATTTTAGCTTAATGTACTTCATTCACAGTGCATCAAAAATATATAACTTCCTACAATTCAAAGTTGAGTTTGGCCTTTTGAACTTTTAAGGGCTTACTGCAAATTGCTAACCACGAATGATCCTTTATAAAATATTCTCCCATTCCAGGAAACTTTACACCAAGATGAGGCATGCAAAATACTTGCTCAAAGGAAAGGCACTAGAAAATTGCCTCAGCACCGTGTGGTTCTATGATGATGCTGTTAATAATGTCACTTTGGATGGCATAAAATGTGCTTCTTTAACCTCAGTCTGTTGCTAAGGCACATTCTTAAAGGAGATGTTAGGTGCACAGAAGGTTATACACCATAATCAGAACTTAGTCTGTTCTACTGTAAGACAGGAGAGCTACAAGGATTATTAATACCTACAGTTCTTTCATATTTAAATTCTGAAGGGAGACTTCTATAAGAAAAGACAAAAAGTAAAAATCTGAAATAAGGATGGAGGACAATATCTTCTATTCCAACTGGTTTTCACTGCATAATCAGATAGGCCTGATCCATACCAGTGYGAGGCTGACAGTTCAGCTACTGGATCTTGCAAGCAAATATGCTTAGGAGTTTTGTCAGATATAGTAATCTCAACTGATGACAGGGGACACGATACTGATTCATGTTTCTATAATAAAATATTATCAAGTCTTGAAGCACCACAGAAAATATATAATAAGAACATTCCATAAATTTTTTCTTGCTAACATATCTAAGAAATAAAAAATCTGTAATATTCACTGCATCTACATAACAGAGTTAAAACAAGCAAGTCAGTGATCATGACGTCATTGTGTTGCTATCGATTCCAGAAGTTTAAAAATTTCATTAGCATGTTCTGATTAATACAACCTATTGTTCTGTTCCAGACTTTGTCATCAACCCATTGCTGGGCCCAGTTAAAGTCACTTTACCTCCCTGCATTTCCATTTCACTATTTTCTCTGTTTTGACTAAAGAATATGAGGTCCTGAGGCTAGGAAGGTCRGTATATGCCTTCTTTATACCTAGTATAAAGACCTAGAGCATCTCTCAGGTTCTCTGGCACTATCCTAGTACAATGAATAACAGAGATTCATTTATTGGTATGTCTTAACAATTCCTTGAAACAAAACAAAACAAAATTTTGTTTTTCTCTGATATCAAAATATATTTTCTTTTGTCCTTGTTCTGACAATGACATGATGTATATTCATCTGATAAAAATAGGATCTGTCTATTAGGTTTTTCTCTCACTAGCAAGGAGAAGGGGATAAGTCTTCCCTTTCCTGATCTAGCTACCTTCGGCAACCTTCTTTRTACATCCTTTGTGGCTAAATGACTGTGTCCTCTCAGCTGCATAAAGAAAAGTCTTATCTCAAAACAGTATAGGGTAACACATCATTTTGTAGAATTTAGGAAGTTGAAATAAGCTCTGCACAACCACCTGTTCCTATTCAAGGCAGCACCTAAAGATGCTTTCCTGCCTCTTCCCCTGGTCTCTGAGGAAACTTATTCTGAACCTAAAACAGGGTAGCTGGGTATGTAGTCATTCTTGGAGCCTAACTTCATCATGCGGGAGATGACACATTTTGAAAGCTTTGGAGTTTACCGTTCAAGAGAATTATTGCAGTATTCATGTATTCCTGTAGCCTTCCCTGCTCTGAATGCATTCCGATTTCAGTTTACAATTCTTTTTCATATTTTAATTGATTTCATGAATTCTAATTTGTTAAGGGAGGTGTGTCATCTCTATATTTGACAATATAAAAGCTTTATTTTACTCCTTAAACGAATGTCATAAAAATCAGTTTTCCAACTGCAAGTTGTAAAATATATAAATTTGACTCTGTCATTTACTTTATAAAAAGTGTATTTGCCTCCTTTATGCAGTGAATGATAAAGAAACCTGGATCTAAGAGGAAAAACCYTTGGAAAAAATGAAATGATAGGTAACTTCTTCCACTGGTTGAAGATTGATTCCTGTAACGAGGATAAAGGCCTAATAAGTGATAGTATCACTGGTCSTAGGCATTAAGTTTAGCTTGGAAACACTTTTTTTTTCCCTCTTCTAAGTTGGTCCATTGATTTTATATTGGTATTTCCAATATAATCTTCACAGATTTTTTTTCTTAAGAATACCTCTGTTGATTCAATACCTTGCTTAGGAGGATGGAAAGATTAAGAAAGTGAAGTAAAGTTGATGATGCCGCTCCCTGCTTCCTGGGAATACAGAAGCTGCCAAACTCCACCTCTTCCCGGTGCTGCAAACTGCATTGACAGTCCTTTTTGCGTATGTCGAATACAAGCACYGCTTTATTGCAGCTCACAGGAACAATTTGCTTTCTTCTTGATGAGAGCTAATGTACATATCTTGGGTGCATTTTCTGYAGCGCTTCCCCAACGTTTGTTCTTGTCACCCAGTGGAATAATATGACAGACAAAAACGACAATGTGCTTGCTGCTTGCTAGAATAGAAAATGGTCCACACATCGCTGGGAAAACTCTTACCGGTTTTGTTTTTTGAAGCRGCTCTGTGGAAAATCAAATACTAGTGACAGACAGCATTCCTTTGACTATTTTCAGATTTAATGTAGACCTGCCAGACCTCCTGGGGAAAGAAGATCAATCTTTCTATTTCTTTTTTAACATATTTATGATATTTTAGCCTTTTCATACAATAAAAAGTGACAGATACAAATAGAATTCATATAATGTAAAATAGATAACGTCATATCATGCAGACATGAAAATGAGGAGCAGTGCCATAAAAATAAGTCCTCAGAAATATGGAAAAGGGGAGATTGTACATTGAAAACAAGAAATGTAGCRATGATTACCATGATAATTGTATTCACAGTGTAGGTTGCATTTTACCAGAAAAAATTGAAAAAGAGCAAGCTAATGTTTGTAATTTACATTTAAATGCTTTATATAAAACAAATAGTCATATAATTAATACCTTAGGGAATATACCATCATAAATACGTTTCTAAAATAACAGTAGAATATTTACAATACCCAGGCTATTTTATTTTCTGCTATCAAAAGGATGACAAAAAAGTAACTTTAATAATAGTTTATCTAGTTATCCTTCAAGTTCTTAAAGTTTCACTCTTATGGAAAATTCTTCTAGAATTTAATTGGGAATTAAATTGACAGAGTTAAATGGCAATTAAACATGATTGTTGTAGCTTCCCTAGGAGAAGTGACAAATAGATATACTTAAAATTTTATTCTAAAATTYAGAATATTATTATTCTAAAGTATTATTCTATTTTAATCTATATTCCTTAAAAATTTAATAGAGATATTTATATTTTGAACAGCAATTTTACATTTCCTATGGAAGATATGTTCCTGCTACAGAATCCTTAAGTATTTTTTCATACATAGAAACTTTACATTTCTCTTTGCAAGACTGTGAAGATATATTTCAGAGTAGGGATGATACTGAGAGAAATTTTAACACTCAGATCTTTTCCATTACTGAAGAATAAGTCAAACCTCCAAAAATCCCRCAGAAGTCGAATGGAGATGGCCTAGGTGCTAATCTGTTAATATGGAAAAATTCAATCTACTTATTATTTGCTAACTATCCTGTGACAATTAGCACTGCAAACAGCACTGTGATGGATAGGACTAAATCCATATAACTAAAACATTACAAACTTGGGGGGAAAAATACAATTTTTGGGGAAAAAAGCTTTATTGGGGACTTGCCATTGTGATGTTATTTGAGAGAGAGCCTCACACAGCTGACACACTGAAATAAAGTAGTAATTGTGACCACCACCTTCAGCCAACCTTATCTTCTGGGAGATGTTTCACAGTAAGAAGAGGCTATCATTTGCTAGCATTTGGGAGGTAGAAAAGAGGGACATAATGGCTTCTAGATTTTCCTAATGCTAGAAGATTTTGTAAAATGTTCCAATTCTCCTAAAGGAGAGACTAAGGGGGAAAAGTGACCATTCCCTTTTATTCAAGGCATGGGTTGTCAGGATGTATATTTTATTCTTGTTTGTGTATAGAGCAGTGTGTTGTGTTGTCAGTTTTGSAGTCCAAGAGACCTCAGCACCTGTGTATTTTCAGAAAAACCCAGTGCTAAATCTGTTTTGTAATACATTGCCACAGGTTTTGTGGAAATGACTTGGCCAGATTTATTGTATCAAAAGTATATCTCCCTATTGTGCTCTTTCCAACAAAGCACTAATGCATGAATGTCAAGACAAAATTTAATAAAAAATCATTTCACCCTGTCATCAAAAGTCTCACGTTGCTCCTAATTCCCTTTTATATAGCAGACAAAATAGATTAAAATTAGATTGTATTTGCATTCGGATCTGGACGTTCACATTGCCTCCCTATTGCCAGGGCACAGGGCACTTGTTAACAATGTTTCTTGTTTGCACCCTGCAAGACTGTGCACCTGTACACCTTATACAGCTTATCTACGAGCTACCAGGTCATGCTGTTCTTACTCTGAAGTAGTCAGGAGGTGTAGTTAGATCTGAGCTTAGGAGGGCATTTCAGATGCTTATCAGAAACAAGTAGCTTTTCACTCATGGAAATGTTGAGTCATTCTGAATATTTTGTGAACTCTGTTTTTGTAACTATTCTTTTCACAATAGTTTTAGCACTACTGTATGCATAACTGTCTTACTTCCTGCAGAAGACTTGCAGTAGTTTTGGAGAGAATACAAACTATGTCAATCTATTTTAGTCATGTTATCTGGAAATTTATCTGCAAAGCTTTGTCAAAATAGAGTCCCTAATGTTCAGGGTGTTTCATTCTCCCATTGAAATTTTTCTAACTTGAGCAGTGATTTCTCCCCAAGTTTGACTCTAACGGAGTTGATGCAGAGAGAGATTAGGCATAATTAAATCCTGCATTTTTAACAGTTTTCCTATTCATATCTTAACTTCCAAGCCATTCTCTTTTTATTCATGGTGATTTTCCATTTCATTGCTCTCTGGCTGCAAATTGAACGTTATCTGAGATAAGAGCGAAAGGTATTTCTTGTGATAGTTCTATGAAACCAAACACTGACTCATTCTTTCTGTATATCAAAGTCTGAAATAGATCGAAGAAAAACAGCCCGAGAAATATTTCACTYTCTCTTTTCTCCTTTCTTGAAGGCACTGACGTATGGCTCTTGGGGGAAAAAAATGTCTCGCTCTCACATCCACATAGCTGACACATTGGCCTTGTCACTTCAAGTGACTGATAACAACAACGGTTGAAATCACTTTCAAATATACTTAGGACCAAATAGGTCTTAACTGAACTTCAAACAATACTCGTGCTATAATTGCTAGTGGAGAACTGTCTTCATGGTTTTTGCTATTCCTTATTTTTTAAATGTTCCCGTCCAAACTGTGAAATGGAGCAGTGACAAGACTATGCTAGTGACAAACATGTCATAGAACTAATACCTAGTGCAGACTTTTTTTTATCATTTTGAGACACTAAGGTTTATCTATATATCTATAGATACAAGTATCTATAKATATAGCTATGTAAATATATATCAGGTACTTTCTCCACTCCTTAGAAAATCACCAATGCTTTGAGTCTTCATGAGGTCCCATATTTGTTTTCTGAGTAATCTGTACCAAGCTCAGATTACACTTTGCCTTTGATAACTGTAGCCTTGCTGGAGTGCTGATTAATATGTATACTGACACAGAGACTTTGCTAAAGCATTAAGGTAGGTCTCTGGAAGCTATGACATCTAGCAAAAAATGCACTGGCAAAGTTTGGAGGAAAGTACATGTGCACAGTCTTGCAGACTATTAGGAATAATGTCTCAGAAAGCTCCTGTCAAACAGATTTTCAGGGTACTATTGGCATGAATGGAAAATTTTAGGCAACGTTATTAGATGTGTGAAAGCCTGAAAAGATATGGAGCTAGAACTGAACATCTCCCCTCAGCCTTAATACTTATATCTTGAGGCCATATCAAATGATATGATTGCCAGAGAATAAGGGTGCTTTTGCATTTTAAGGGAGCAGACACAGATATAGAAACTCCAGGATCAGCTCCTTTTAGGTATGTGCCTCACTTTTGAACATAATATCATTTTTTTTCTTAAGAATACATGCTTCCTATCAGTAAAATGAAGGTAATAATACTTCGTCTTTGACTTAAAACAGGAGCTGGCTATTAGGAAGACTAGAGATAGAGCTTGCCTTGGAAAAGGTGACTTGAAGACCTTGGTTTATTCAATGCAGCAAAACAAAATCTGACTGCTGTCTCTCAATAGTTTGCTGGGATAAACAGAAAAAAAGTGCTATATATGAACATGTTAGTATTGATACAAGAGTGTATGGGCAAAAAGCAGAATGCAACAGATTTAGTCTGGAAATCCTCTAGCCACTATAGCAGTGAGGTTCTGGAACAACACTCTTAACAGGAAGAGTGGGTGAAATATCTCATTAGCTCTTAGATGGAATTTGATTGATTCATGAAAGGGGATATGGAACATAATTTTTCACCAGGATGAAGGAGGAGGTTTGTAAACATTTCCATTCCAACTCCTATAGTCAGTGCAGCACAGTGGAGAGGAGCACTGCAGAACACTGTAAAGAAACCTTTGGAAACCTCTTTTTTTTTTTTTTTTTTTTTTTTTTTTTTTGTTATGCTCTGTGATGTATCTGTTTTTGGGACAAACAAAAAGCTTCTATTTCTGGTGCTGTTAACCTGACATATTTTATGGATACTAACTGTGCTTAAAATAAAGCAGCATATGCAGAGCTGAGATCAGCTGTTATTACAATTGCATATGAGATGAAGAGGTAACTGTAGTCTTGGAGACACAAATATCCAGGAAGATAAGAAACCATGAAGTTAAAGTTAAAAATAGCATGTCACTGAACTGCGATGCAGTTGTAACAGGCTTATGGCCATTTCTCCAATAGACTGCCTTTGTTTTACACATTGTGTAAAACATTAAATTGACTATGAAAAACAAGTCTAAAAAACAAATAGAAAATTCATGTCAATAAATATATGGGATATTTAAGTTGTTCCATGTGTGGAAGCCAAAGGATTTGGTTAATAGCAATATTCATCATTTTCTAGTTCTGCTCTCTTCTTTTCCAGGGAGCATATGGATGTGGTCTTATTTTGACGAAACATTTGCCGTCAGTAGAAAATTTAAAGAAAGCAGGTTAACATTATGTGCTAGAAAGGCTATGTTTTTCAGTGCTTTAATACTTTAAAAATATCACTGAGGAGAAAATAAAACAGTCTAAATTCCCAAACATTATGGTAAGGCTCAAATTCAGCAGAATCTCACAGTCAAAGCTTTTCTGTTAACTCAGGCATACAAAATTAAGTTTAGCCCAGACCAAGGATGCAGTGTTTTTATTATTAAGACATATCAGTTTGTCTGATGAACTGAGAAAAACAGGAGGGAACAGTCCCAATCCTTCACAGGATGAACAGAGAATGGGTTGCTTTTGGGTATTGATGGAATCTGAAAGAGAAAAGAAAAGAAAAGAAAACAAACTGTAGGGCCCAGTTCTATGATTATGCTCTGTGGTCCCAGTTTGTGACTGTCTAAGCATGGGGGTTTGCCCTGGGACCTTAAAGTGGCTGACAATTTTTCAACTTGACTTTAATATTAGCTTAAGTCAGTGAAATAATTAATTTTAGGAAATTCTTCATGCTTTGTTTTTGCTGCAAGGCATTTTACTAGACAGGTTTAGTCAACCTTACCCTGCTTTCGTTTTCAAGAAGAAAATGGCAGTCTGCAAGCAAGGCTTCACTGCATGTCACAGACATTTTTCACTGGCACTTGACAAATGAGAGTGGAACTGAAGGAGGTTTAAGAGAAGGAGATTTCTGAAGACATACTGCTAATTGATAATCCAATTTGCTCATGCTCAAGAGAGATTTTCATCAACTAGTCACTTTTTTGCACAAAGCTTGTCATATTTTAAGCCAAGAGAATCCCAAGAAAGATAACTCATTTATCTTATTTTATATTACTTTATTGATTTTATGTTGTGCCATATCAAATGGTATGATTACAGTTTTGAAAAGTATCATGGCTCTGTGGCTTGAAAAAATGAGTTTGTTGAATGTCCTCCAACAAAAAGATAAAGTATATTGTTCAAATTGTATCTATTATAAAAGATTTCTAATGACAAAGACTATCAAAGTTAGCAAGCAATTTAGTAAATTAGGACAGAATTACCGTGAGCATCTAGGTGAAACTGGCATGAAATTGTGCATTATAGATGTGTCTTCAAAACTACTTGATGTCCTCCTAACTTTGACTCTCTGAATGATCACATATTGTCACAAGGAGCACAATTAAGACAATGCTGTGTCTTTGTAGGACATCTACTATCAAAGGGCAGAACACCACTTACTGTTAGTATTATTCACCTATTTTTAGTTTCCATGTTCTTCTGAATGAGAAGTTATAGTTAACAGAGGACCTTGAGCTGCTATTCCATGATTCAGAAATAGGAGGCAGTTAATATTGTTGCTTTATGACAGGTTTTTGGCAACAGACTTTATTGCCTTTTCAGAGATGAGCACAGCTGAAGGTGGATGGGGGCATCCCATGAATTAAATTGCCCATGCCACCTGAATGAGGTAGGTTGCAGTCCATGAAATCCTGGTGGGATTCATCTGTCTTACTGAACAGTGAGAGAATAGGGGAAAGATTTGTATCTAGAAACTTATGGGCATAGTCATATCATTCCCTTTGTTGGGAAAGATGTTTAACTGTAATGAATTGATTTAGTCCACCTTTTGATCCTTTGAAATAATACTCATTTCAATTTTCTAAAGCAACTAGAGATCATGGTGACACATATCAATAAATCTGAATGGGAGGGTGATGGATATTTATATATGAACAAGATAGATATTTGTAGATAGACCAAAATTAGCAGTGTGTGATGTAATACTTGGATCTATATTACATGATGATGTGATGATGGCGATGAAAGAGCCTTAGAAATCTCTGAAATACAAAATAGAAAACTGACCAGCATGTCTTTTCTACGCATATACAGAAACAGATTTCAGATAAAAAAAAAAACAACATTTTGAGGAGAACAGATTGAAAACCTGGTGTTCTTCTTACCTAAGTGAATTGGTTCCATCTTGCAGGGTGAAAGAGATGAAAATCTAAGGCTTGAACTTTGCAATATATTTAAAATAGATTTGCATCTTTGGTTCACTGTAAGACTGGACCCCAGATCAGGAGACAGCTATAACAGGCTGTCTGGAAAGAGATAATTTAATCATGTAGATTATGGTTTTGTATTGTGCCATGTCTCCCAGGTGGAAAGAAAACCATGCATAGTTTTTTTTGCTTATAGCATGCTATTGGTTGGCAACACATCTAGTGAAACACCATGATCTTCCTGTATATTTGATATGTGCAATTTGTTCATGGCCTGTCCTCAGACATGGCARCTTATGAACTTTTAAAGTAATACAGAAGCTTATTTAAAATAAAGTTAACTCTTTAGCTGATACTAGTTAGCTGTATATGCCACCTAAGTTGATTACCCAGCATACATGGCATCTTCCTCCACAAGGAGGTATAAAGTCCTACCTCTAGATCCTTGAAAGATTCTGTTCTGCAGTAACAGAAGCAGAGAGTAGAAGATGAATTTTAACACATCTATCTGAACAGCAACAGTAATTAAATAAATGATTTCTTTGTATTGGGAAGATCAATTCTGTAATGAAGCAAAACCATCTTGCATCAGTTATTGATCTCGACAGGGTTTTTTGCACTGAAAAAAAATGCTTTTGTTGCAAGTTTCCTTCAATTGCTTTTACTATGGAAGATTTTTTCCCCAAACTTTTAATTTTTTTCTTGACTAATCAACAACTAAGTAAATTTACATTGAAAAACATCAATAATTTTGTTTTGTGGAAAAAAAACCTAACAAATTGTCTTGTCTGAAATGTTAATTTTTTTTGATGGACATCTGATTCTGGTCATTTAGTCAATGAGAACACTTTCCTTAGCAAAATATTTTATTTCCAGCACAGCAAAATGTGACCTAAATGAAAAAGACTGTAGCTCAGTGCAAAACTTTACAAATGGCACCTTGGTCTTACAYCCTCCCAGTGATGATTTTAACTTAATCATAAGTAAATTTAGCTTATAATTCTTTGTTTCAAACAGCAGAGTACAGCATATATCTGTGGCAAAGCTTCTTGCATATAGACATAATTTAGGAGCAATTGTGCTCTGACAGATGTCTAAATATGCCTTTTGGAAGTTAGAAAAATACAAGCTCAAAAAAGTAACTAGCCCTGTGCCTTTTCTTCTTTATTTTAAACATACAGAGTACTACATAAAATCACATTTTCAATAGCAAGATTTTTCAATGAATCCATATAATTTGGGGCCTAGTACCTAATGACTGGAAAAYAGAAAATGTAGTACTGAACAAGAAAAAAAGAGTGATCCAAGCAACAATAGGCCTGTTAGTTTGACTTCAGTAGTCTTCAAAGTCTTAAAACTCATTTTGAAACAAAGAACAATCAAGGACATGGAGGTAATTGGTAASGGGTAGAGTGGGATAAATTGCAATATTGATTATCAAAGGTGAACTATATCAGACTAATGTATTTTCTGCTAAAATGACTAGGTTCTTAGATGGAATTAATTTGGTGGAATTCATCTGTCTCAATTTAAGTAATTATTTTGCTGCAATGCTCCATAGAAAAGTATTATATAAGGTGGGAATTGTAAGGATTAATAAAAGAATTGTAAAGTGTTGAAGAAACCGGCTAAGAAAACTATCATAGCTTGTGTCAAATACAGAATAATGTCCCTCAGGAGCTAGTTCTAGGATTGTCTCCGTTTCGTACATTCACTAGTAACTCCAGGATATCATCTAATATATGTGCCTATGACTTTTTAAATTGAGAGTCTTTGACAGTGCCAAGCAAGACCGCATCTTCATACAAGAGTGGAATGACCTTTCCAGTCGAAGGGTTAGAAAATTAATGGCACACACTGCAAAGACTTCATAGTGCAAACAATTTTTCTCTGAACTGGGAATTAATTAGCTGGAAGTGATGGAAGGGGAAGGAGATCTACCTGTCTCAATGGATCATAGAACAGCTACGAACCATTAGTGTGATACACCTTTGAAAAAGTTTCATGACATTCAGGGATGAAGCAGATGAAATAACTTTTAGAAATGGAGATGGGGAACAATCATTGTACATTGTACAAAACATCTTGTACATGTACAAGAAATTAGTAAGACCTCATTTTTAGTGTTGTGCTCCTATGTACAAGAGTAATTTTAATTGTATCAAATTCTAATAGATACTAGTAGATTGATCAGAAGGCTGAAATAACTATATTATGAAGAGATATTCAAAGTAGTTGGTGTATTCAGGGTAAATATCAGGGAAACAAAATAATTTCCATATTCCAATGTTAATATTGTGGACGATCAAATGTTTACATATTAGTCCAAAAWTAATTTTCATTGAAAATAAGAAAATTATTTCTAAGATTCCAAGGTGTGAATTTTGGAAAGATAGTATGGGTAAGAAGTACTTTTTTTTAGTCGCAGATTCATAACTTCATGGAAAAGAACATGTAGCTAAATGATATAACTAAATAAACTTCCTAGAAACAGGAAGTACAATTTATGACATGAAACTATAGGTATCTGATACAGAGATATATCCAACGAGATCTGAAACAAGACTAATGCACTGCCCTTTTTGCACATTTCAGAGTTTCTGATAGTAACATTTCTTCCCCTGGGGCACAACTTTGCCTTTCAACTTGATTGGTTGGTTGTTCATTGCTTTCCTGTTTGACACTGGAAGTTGGACATGGTTCAGGAAAGGAAGTAGATAAAAATACCGATACTGAGAGAATACTGTAGTGCCTACTGGTACTACATTTTCTCAGCTGTCTGATGTTTAATATGGCCTGTCCACATGCTCATAGCTACACCAAAAGAAATTCCATCAAAATGGAAGAGTGGAGATAATGTTTAGTAAGTTGTTTTCTTCCCTAGTCTTGAACTGTGTGTTCACGGATTATCTGGGTATTTTATTTCACAAATCCCCCACTATTTCATGGACCTAAGACATTGGATGATGACTGGACATGCCTTTGAACTGCAGTGTTCATTTTCTAAGTTACCCAAGAGATGTGACTTTTAGTCTTTTTGTGGAAGCTTTAAGTTAATGGTTTACTGGTGCATACAAGGCTTTGCAATAAAAAATGGTGAAACATAATCAAATTGAATGTCATAGACAGAAGGCATTACCATTTAGCACAGAGCTAAGTGACAGCATAGCCTACCAACTCTTTAAAAATGAAAACTGCATTAAATTTAGCAAATTAATAAGAGATTTGATGACAGTTTATTTGTATCYCTTTTTATGTCCCTCCTCAAACTGGAATGTACCAAAGTATTTCAGTTTTCTGTTGATCACAGAAAGCCAGTAGGTAAATTAAATCTCTTGATTTATATGAGTGAATTTGAGCTTCAGTCTCCTCTGCTCATTCAGTAACAAAATAAAGCTTTTAGATATCACAATGAATTCTACTTTATAAATGATTGCATTACATGTTGTAGCATCTTYCAAAAGATTGTTCATTTCAAATTAATTGTAGCATTTCTGCTTAAAGCAAGAGAAAAAGTAAGGAGAAAAAAGCATGTTTAAAGTGAAATCTTTTCAAATTTTGTATTTCAATATTATTCTTCTGTTATATAAGATTATACAGCAACATGTCAGAGGAAAGTCATTCAACAGTGTAAATTATTTTAAGTATTAAGCTGTTCCTCACCATGTTTATGTGTGATTTTTTTATGCTCAGGACAATTTTCACAGTATGGCATTACAGAAGACTAAGTATGGTAAAACATTCCCTGCTGCCAACTATATCTCCTTGGTGCCCCCAATCTTACAGGTTGAGTTCTGTCTTCATTACCTCAGACTTTTGGGGCTTTTACAAATTCARTTTTGCAAAGGACTGAAGGATGTACCATCTGTCCAAGATGTCCGATCAGTATGGTGAGGGAATATAGTGTGTAGTCCTGTACAAAGATAAATGAAGTTGTCTGTGCCTGGACTATGATGGACAACATCTGTTTTGGTTGGAAGTATGTCAAATATGTCCATAAAATTATCAAGAAGGGTGAACAAGAAGCTATAAATCCATGAGCTACCACTTTCCTCATTTTCTCATAAATTGCCATGGCTGGGTGCTTATGATTTTATTTGAGATAAAAAGACAAACATTTGATCTTAGTTATCATCAAAAAGAAAGCTTTGCCTGGGAAGAGTGTCATAGAATAAGTTACCTCATGTTCTTCCCTCAATTATTGGGCTTTTACTTCATCTTCTTTTTGCAAAGCTCTCACTGACTTTAACTGTAGGTCTTTGAAGCCCCTTGACTGAAAGTTCACAAACACACGTCACAAAAAAGACTAAAGCCAAAACCAAAAAAAAAACCCAACCAACCAACCAAACCAGAAATGATGAAACAATTATGGCTTTTACTGCAAACGATAGTGAGAGCATTCTCAGAGCAATGATGGCAGGATCTTGCACTCTGACAGACTCTGCCGGCAATTGCTATAAAATATTGCTTCAGGGGAAAAAAAAATCCTACTTCCCTCTAATGTTGTTATTGCTCATTGCCTGAAGCAGAATTCACAAAAGAATTATTTTTACCCAAAGGCAAGTATTTTTTACTGTTTTTGCCTTAAAATGGTTTAAACATTTTTTATTAAAGTGAAAGATTCTCCTTACTTCCCATTCCTACACACATAAAAATATTTATTCTGCTCAGCTATCAAAAGCTTATTGATTTTTCTGGTCTTACAGGGTCTTTTGTTCCTAATGCAAACTCTTTTTGTCTCCCATTCCATCAGAAGAAAAGACTTTTGGGAAGTTTGCAAGCTGTTACACTACTCCCCAGCCTACCTAGACTATTCTTGAGGGATAGGGATTTTTTTTTGTTGAAKGTAGGTATTGTTTCTTCACATCATCATTGTATCTCAGATTTTCGGTACCTAAAGTTGCTGATTGATAGTAATTACCTATATAATATGCTCTGGGACTTGGCTGCTGTGTTAGATGGGAGCTACATCTAAGATATTTCAAATTTGTGGCTTTAATTTGTGACTTTTGCATTTATAACTCTCCCAGGTACCATAGTATATTTTTTCTTTGAAGAGCATAACATGTAGCAATTTGATTGAGAGGAGATTATTAGAAGCAAAAGTAATACAGTTAATACAGTTAATACAGTAAATAATATGCTGCTTCTGTCTTTCTCTGAATGCCATTTCCTTTCTGCCCTGGAGATCTTGCAAATACTGGGCTGAAAATTTAAGCTCAACATGGAAGTCAGAAGTCACTGCTACTGGTCTGTCATCACCWCTTAGAGATGAAGTAGTAAACTGTAATTGTTGATATAAAAATAACCATTATCTGTGAACTAATAACAATTATGGAGTTATTTCAGTTTTATAAATTATAACTCTGTTTTCCCTTTGTCAAAAACGCTTAGACTATAAACTTTTTATGTTTTTAATCATCCTGGAGTTGCTAGTATGGTTTTCTTCTCCAAATGTACAATTCCACCCAGACAAAACCTTTTTTATACTGAAATATAAATAGTTTGAGAAGAGAGGTAGTTCTGCTGTGTCCGTTTCTCACTTTTATTTCTTGGGAGAAGATATTGAATTGAGAAAAGGATTTTTGTTTTTTGGTTGTTTCTTTAACTTTGAAGAAAGTTTTTTTAATGGTGAGGGTGCTTTTCACTGAAGAAACTGAATTATGAAAAGAAAATTGCCAGCAGTCATTAACTTGTGACATGATGATAACTATATTATCTTAAATGTGAGAAATATTTGGATCCTTGGTTAACGAAAACTGGCATCCTTCAAAAGACTTCTGTGTGGCTATGATTTGCAGAAGAAGAACGTCAAATCCTCAGAGTTCAACATCTCTTACCTGTGTTCACTATCCTTGTAGAAAAAAATATCTTCTGAAGTTCAGCATAATCCTCATGAGTAATCTCCTAAAGAAAACTTCTGTAATGTATTTCTTCTCTGAGGACATCTCTAGGATAAATGATACAACCTACATAGGCAACTCTTGATTGTAATTCACAGAACAYGGAAGAAATCATAATACTTGTTGGAAATAATTCGTCTTTTCAAATTAAATTATTACTGCCATGGTTCTGCAAGGCCAAGACAAATTAATTATTGCTTTCTGGAATACTAGAATGTCTTAAAGTTTAGAAATAACTTAAGTTCTAGATCTTTAAATTTGTGTGAAATTATGCATCTGGGAGTGTAACTYGTCCTATAAAAGTTCTAGGCTGAAATGTATCACCTTGGAAACCCTGGAAACCTTGGAAACAGCCTGGACTGTTGCAGTCATTTGGTGAGCAGTTTGAAAAAGAAGGATGAAAGTTCTCCGTGACACCCTCAGAGTCACTTTCCTATAATAATTGTTGCCACTTATATTAAGAACCCCCTGTAAGTTTTAGGTTGGAATTTTTACTGAACATCTTTGTGAATGCTGCTGTCCTCTGTCAGTTGTYCAACCTGACACAATTTCTTGCCCAAATAAAACTGATATTTTATCCACCAGGAGTGAAAGACCTACTTGTGCCGTTACTATACACAAGTAGTACACTTTATTTCTTTGCTCTATGAATCTGCCTGAAAATATGTAAGTGACATTGMATAGCAAAATAAATGCACTTGTAAACACTTTCATTAGTGTAAAAATTATGCATGGAGAAGATGAAGTTTGTAAACTTAGCCAAATCCAAGTTTGTGTACATCTAAGACAGAAATGCAGGACATGGTGACTGTATCCTTGAAAGATATAACAGCGACAAAATCCATAGTGTTTRCATAGATAACCAATTAACTATATCATGCATTAAAATCAAACAAAACAAACAAAAAACCSCAGACAAAAWATTTACAGAGAAGAGACTAGTAAGAGAAGGGTGATTTTTATTGATCTGTGTGGCACTGGCAAAGTTGCTACAGGAATAAAGTGTTTGGGTCTTGAGCCCTCACTTTAAATATTTTTTGAAAAGTTTTTAATATTTATTTATTTTTGAAAACTGAAAATGYTCATAAAATTTCTCTGTCCAAGCACCTTTATTTGCATGTATTATTCTGCTTATGAACAAGCTCCATTTTCAATAATTTCTACTGAAAATTTTGTTAGATTTCAGGCAATAGGAAATGTATGAGTCTCTACCAAATGACTYTCCTTTTGACTAACAGTCTGCAGTCCTTCGATTTTGGGATATAAAATGGGAATCTTGACCTTTCAAATTTACAGGGTGCCACTGTGCCACTGAAGTCAGTAGAAAAAGGGCTGAATTTCATCCTTGCTCCTTATAACTGTGTACATACATATCAGGGTTCTAAAAATTGTTACCTTCTATTGGAAACTGCAGAGGAAATCTTCATTCATCTCACCCCTACTTCCTAAAATTGAATATTTTCATATTTTCATCTTCATATAGCAGTGCTCCTTTAAAGTGTCTTTTTTTTAGAAGAAAAAAAAATCATTATCTAAAGCTGGAACTGCAAAACCTGCTAACCACAGATAAACCAAAGAAAATTTTAGTAAGTGTGCAAATCAAACCATCTGTATCCTGCTATTCAATCACTGAAATAATCACTGAGATATGACTGGCTAGGTCTATAGTAGGTACTGTTTTTCTTATCTTTACCTTTGTGGCATACAGGAAAATAAAATGTTTAGATTAGAAGATATAAATGGAGAACATCAATGAAAAAAGAAAACTAGAAAAAGTATGTACCCAACAGGAAACCAAAGAGGAAAGTTTTTTATTCTCTGGGTAGGTGATCAGGAGAAAACATTGTAGATGTGCATTTCAAAAACATGCCTAAGCTCCTAATGTTCCTGCTAGAAACAGACTTTCTTCTTCTTTTAAAGAATAATTGCAAAATTACACAAAGAAAAAAATTCTCTGGAACTAAACTCCTTCTATCATAGATCAAGGCTAGAGCCAGACCAAATTTCACTCATTATCTGATACTGAGTCATGGGCTGATTTTGCTTAGGTACATTGAAGATATTTTCTTTCATATTGAGAGATTAAAGGGTACCATAAAGTTAATGCTTTCTTATTATCACACCTGCTCTTCTTATTTTTCTTCAAAAAAAGTTCAGTTTGAAAAAGGAGAAAGTGACATACTGATGTCGGTTGACAATATTCTTTATTTTCTTACTGGCTCCTCATCACTCTTCCATTCTGTCCTCCAAGTGGTAAAGTCAGACATAGAAATACCTGCAATATGTTCTGAAACACAAGTCTCTCTTTTATTTTAGAGCCTACCAAGAAAGTATAAGTTGTGTTATTTTCAGCAATTCTAACAAATTTTGCCCTCAGCTACATACACTCATTTATCTCCTTAGAGATGATAGAGATAAACGAGCACTAGGCCAGAATTTGCCCTCAGTGTCCAAATGTTTTATGTTTCTACCTTCTTTCATATCCCTTTTTCCATTGCCTTTTATATTCTGTGGTCATTTCAYCTTTGCAAACTGAGTGCAAATAAAGTAAAAAACATTGCCATATTTGWTCAGCGGTGTTAAATATATGCTTATTTGTAAATGAGTATATAGKCAGAAATGTAATAGAGAATCAGTCCTCTTGTCTGGGCGAAACTTTAATTCAAGCTACAAGTTTACTGCAGTGAGCCAGGAAGATGAGAAATCAATGAGAACAGAGTGCTAACTCCAGCAAGAAGATCGGGGAAACAGCAAAAGCTTAAGTTTGTGCTGGTTTCCCACGGCAGAGTGGCCAACTTCATCATAACATTATCCTCCCTGACTCTGGTACCGTATCAGTTTATTTTTTACTGGAAAGCAAGTAATATATCTATGGTTTTGGGAGAGTAAAAGAACTTTGGAACACTATGCTGAAATAAAGAGAAACGGTGCAGTGTCAGAAATCTCTCCACTTCCTCCGTCTGCTCTGAAACAGTGAGATTACTGTGAGTTATAATTTCCCGGAATGGGGTCTGTAATCTGTATGCAGAATTCTAATATACYAGTCAACATAATCCATTTGTAAAGCTTAATTAGAAGCATTATTCTTTTCTGTCTTGGTTCTTATTCTCTTTTATTCTGATAAAGTTTTACATTTTGTGGGGAAGAAGGGAAAGAGTACTGAAGCATTGAAAGTATTGAAAATAGCGTACTACAAGACACTAAACCCCCTCTTTCYGAGATTCAAAACTCAGGAGGAATTCTAGCTAAGATACTTTAAAAGCTTGCTAGCTTTTGGTTGTAGAAAATACAGTATACTCTTGTAGTGCTGCTTTGGCCTTTGGTGGGCATTAGTCTGATTTCAGCACAATTCATCTTTTATTTAAACACCATGAACAAGAAAACACTTCTCTGCCTTACATTATGTCCCTCCAAGTGACAGAACAGACCTGGAGAAAAATATCTAATTTCCTTGTTAGGAAGGTTTGCATGGGCACCCCAAAAGCAGAGAAGAGAATTAGAGCAAATAGTACGCTTGCTTATACTTGACTATTTGATCTCTCTTGATAGCTGAAAAAAATCCTCCACCAGTTGARATTTATTTTACAACTATATGTGTAGTAAACTAGAGACTTAAACAGCCTCTGGACTTGGCAGRATTTTGAAATGTCAACAGGATCTATTAAAAGAAGACAATTGTAAAAGAAAGAGATTTCATAATAACCAGTAAAATTAGTTACCATTCAATTTCCTTTATTTTCCTTTCCTTTCTTTCTCTTTGTCTGCTTGACCTTACTCAGTCTGTCTTAGTGCCTCAGGATTGCAATCATTCTTAAACAAAGTCAACACCAGATACCTTGCGTCAAGACAATTCTATGCTCAGAACAAAACRAATTTCACTAGTCACCTAAACATGTAGCCTTTCTATGATAACTGCACATTATGTTAAGTCTTCTGCTTTCAGCTCCCTCTTCTGGCCCTCTCTCATGAAAATAACTTCTGCAAGAGTTTCTTGCAGAGTTCCTGTCTAATTTCAGTAGATCCTTCTAACGTGACCCTCATTTCACCTTGATTTACAAAAACCCCAGCTTTTCTGGTCTGTCCGGTGACAATTCACATAGGCTTCCTATGCCTACATGAAGTTAAGAACGAAGGCTTCGGAGGCAAGGCAAACCTGGCAGATGATACTGTTGGAGGCATTCACCTAGGCACGCTGAGGATTTATACCCCCACCCGAGCAGTGCCAAGGACRGTACTAATCAGAAATGGAAACAGCAGGAAATGTGAAGAGAACAGCTTCTACGTTTCTCTCCCTAGACCAGAGATATATTTCTGACGTGCATGATGACTGGTATTCTCTATAAGCTCTTGGCCAGCCTCCGCAGTGAAAGATCCAAGCCCTTACTTTGAATCATACTCCTTGCTTTCAAGCTTAGGGTGATTTRATAGGTGATATTACATTGCTACATGAATGACTCATGGGAGAGGTGTGTGAACTGGAGGTGGGGCTGGATCTGTTATACATCAAAGGTCCAATTACTGAGCAATATTGAGCAATATTGCGGGGTAGACAGAATTCTGGTTGCATACATCTGAGTTAGAACTTTCTCGCAGTTATTTTAATGACCTGCTTGAACAAACAATAAAGACATAGTTCTATCTACAGCTCAYGAAAGTTAAAATAACCGTACTGAACCATTAGCAAAGATAAGGCATCATTATTGCGTACAGAAACAAAGCTGTGCTGCAGGAACATCTCCTTTCAAAGACAAAAACATTCAACAAAGCACTAGTTTTACGAATAACATGTTTTCCTCTGTTCATCTCAATTATATACTGGAATACTGTCATGTCACATTGCTGCCACAGGAACTGATTAAAAAATTAACTTTTAAAAAAAAAAAAAAAAAAAAAAAAAAAAAAAAAGCCCAAATTCATATTGTTGTGTATTTGACTGAAAACCAGATATTCACCTGAAAGAAAGAACCTTCTGTTTCATTCTCAAAGTTACTTTTCTGTCTTTTACTGAATCTCACCATTGTTTTTAAGGTTTCTTCTCTTCTGGCTAAAAGAACAAAACATGCAGCTGCTTTCTAGACTGCTGAATTGCATATGCAACTACACTGATTGATGGTAATAGTAATAAAATGAGTGATGTGCTTTGACATTTTCATGAAAGCATTTATATAAGCAAATTTTACCTTAAACTTTGTTTTCTCATAGCTTTTAAAAGTGGTGCTGCCAGAGAGCATTTTTTAAAAGTTGATAAAGTGATAAAGTATTAAAAATGATAAAGCTGATATTGGAAAATTTTTAAATTTATCATCTACAGAAAAGGAGTTGATTTTTTAAAAATGATATAAGAAATATTAAATCATCCATTCTGATAAATTTCCCATTAAAAAAAATTTCCCATTAAAAAAAATTAAAAAAAAATTCTTAGTTACAAGGTATAATATTTTCAAATAAAAAAGTTTGCTTTTCTGTTGGAATAGCTTCACCTGAAGAGTTAATTTCTAATAAAACATCTGAAGCTGTTAATGAAAGCAGAATGTTTTCAAATTATGAAAACAAGAATGTGCCTATTTTCCTAATCCCTCTTATGAAAATTTTTGTTTATGACATATTTTTTAGATAAAACTTGTAATCTATACTTGGAGCAATAGCATACTTAAATTATTGGGAAAAAAAACCCTCTCTGAGATGTGAAAGTCATTTTCTATCACTGCTGTTCTTGCAAAATGTAGCAATAAATTACACTGCTTCCCAAAACCAGACACTAAGTGACTCCTCTGAAAGACAGATAATTCAGTGTTGATAGGAGAAGACAGCAGGAGTTTTGCTAACATAAAATAAAATAAAAAAAAAAAAAAGGAAAAAGTCAGAAGACTTCTGCAGCCTCTCATCATAACCCTTTGTTCACCTCTACCCTTCTCTACAGTAGGTAAATGCTAATGGGACCGTGTAATCTGTCCTTTGAGCTCATCTAAATTTTCTTCTAAAATTCGCAGCACTTGAGGGCTTACCCAATTTTTGCGCRACTGTCTGCATTGCAGGACTGATAGTAACCACGCAGTTTTGCTCTGAACAAGGAGCAGAGAGGAGCCGTGGTAGCCCTGCAGCATTCCAGGGAATTACCTGTGATTCAGAAAGCAGAAAGTCTGCTTTTCCTTTCCGTGTCTAGTAGAAAGCAATTTTCACCAACTTATTTATGAGGAACAGATTTCTTTCTTTTATGGCATTTTATCTGTGTCAGTTGCCACAATGGGGAAACAGAGTTCTGTTCTTCTCATCTGTGCATACTGGGTTTACCAGGTATTCTTTTCTGTTATGCTKCTTTTTGGATAACTTCTGAATTGTCCATGTAAAAAGTGGGAGCCCGAGTGAATTAACACATGCTTTTGTTGAATGTGCAGTGATACCAGGCAGCAGAAACAGCAACCCTTTCTCAAATCTCRTATGGCTTCTTTTTTAATGACTCTATTTTCCATTTTTTGGTTCCTCATAAAGCCTGTGTGACCAAAATCAGAAATACAACATAAAAATCGATGTACTCCTGCCCCTGATATCTCTGCTCAGTGTTACAGAAGTCCTTTTGGCCCTTCTGCAGTGCTTCTCTTTACTGCTACTTCTTCAGCACAGAYGCTGCAGGTATCTACGTGCAGGCTTGCATGAGAAATTATTTCATTTTAAACCGTATCAGAACAAAGTAGCTTCTTTCTCTCCTATAACTGATGAGACAACTCAAGGCTTGTTTTAACAGATTATTTTGTCGCTTGTAGGATGAGAAACATAAAGTTGGCATATTTGCACCTAAATTTGCTATCTAAATTCAGTAACATTTATTTACAAACCTTTTGGCTGAAATAGGCACATAAAATGATACCAAGAGACTCTTGACTCTGCCCATTCTTACCCCTTTAAGCCCATTAGTGGGTCATGGCAGGACTTCACTGCTAGAGTGCAGGCTCTGTGGGGCAAGTATCTCATGCAGTAACTAGCAAAAGGGGGTCCCAAATCCCAGGTGTGAGGTTTGGATCCTTTTATATTTAGTGGTATTGTCAGAATATTTTTTTTTCAATAGATTATTTAAAACTCTCAATTTTGTGATAATAATTAAAGGGTTCATATGACTTTGGGACAACTTTATCCTCACAATGAAATGTTCTCTCTGATGTTACCAGGCTTAATGTTCTGAATAATATTCATGTATATGCTATATACACATTTTTTGCTGTGATCATTCCTTTTAGTAACTTATTAATAGATATTAATTATTTGTGATTATTTGGGAATTAACAGTGCTTATAAGGTTTATGAAGATTTTTAGAAAATTTTCAGAGTGACTAAATCAAAGATCTGTAACACTGTCAGAAAAACTAATTTAGTCAAATCAGCTAATACCAGAATATTTGTTATTGCAAAGGGGAGGCTGATAACCTTCTTTTAATGACAGAATGGTAATTATTACCTGATAGTTGTGTCAGCACCTAGTGTTTTTATTGTTTTTTCTCTTAAAACTTTCTTTTTTTATCTTGTCGATCAGAAGTATTTGCAAAGCAACATGGCAGCTAAAGGACTATTTCAACCTTGAGCTGCATAAAGCAGAGGTATTTATGCCTCTTATGGAAAAGGGAGATAATAGACCCTATCCATATAGTGAGACTGAACCTGTAGTATTGCACCGAGAGCTTTGGGCACCTCATTTTCTGAAAAATGTAGACAAGCTGGATGGAGTTCAGAGAAGAGCAACAGATAATGATCATGAAGATGGAGGGATTGCTATATAAGGAAAGATTAAAAGAGACTCAGCACTTATACTGTAATAGTAAAAAAAAACTTTGGAAAATAAATGCTCCAAACCTTATGCATGAATACCAACCCACATATATACAATGACAGTACCATTCATGATATCTTCTATCTGGTATGCCAAAGACATGATAAAACGTGTTTTTGTGCAGACTAGAATTTAGACGGTAAGTAATTCAGCAACTGCACTGGGCATCAGAGCAAAAGCCAGTAGGAAAATAAAGGCTTCTTTCTTCCATCATTTCATGTTAGTTAACTTGCAGGGAACCATTACAGTGTGTTAGTGACTCATTTCCATAAATAAACTAGAAYTTCTTGCAAGTTCCATTTATGCAAGACTTGGTCTGTGTGTAGGCACAACATTTCACTAACAATTCAGTATCCCAGTACCCAGTAACCACTTAGAACTTGTCTATGTGGAAAAAGAAGATCATACTGGCTGCTTGGGTAAATGCTCTGATTCTCCCCTAACATTTTTTTAATCATCTCTGGAAGCTAAATCTGGAGTTAAGCCTAGCAAAGGTCCATGCTTGTGCAGAAAAGCTTGGGGGCGGGGGGAAGGGGCAGGGAAGGTATCTTTAAATTAGTTTTCTTGCTTCTTTTGAAGGGACTCTTCAAATCTATCTACCTTTCCAGCTATTGGGACTAGCTGTGATTACACACACATCCAGTCTTCCTAGGTGTGACAGCTACTTGGGAATCCAGTAAGGTGCAAATGTGAAGCAAAGTATATCCAGAATGAACTCCATCTTTGTAAATTTTTTCTTTTTGATTAGGATTGTTTTTCCCTAATCGAATTAAACCCATTTCCATTCTCTTCTAGCATTTGAGACAAATGGGAAAATACTGTCCTATTTTCCACTGAGTGTCCACATCTGAGTTCATTTCAATATGGACCTTATGTAAATAAGCCCTTAGTATACAGAAAAGGATTCTCTATTTAAATATTTTGAATCTGAGTTTGAATTCAAATTTTGTTTCCAGATCTTGATCCTAGCATTCAAGAGGACTGAAGACCATTATCCATTGCAGGTTTCTCATCAGCTCTGTGGCATAAATCGGAACAGCTCATTCAGTTCCATGAAGTGATGCTGATTTTGCGTTAGCTGAAGATTCACTTTCAGCTGAATTTCAGTATTCAGAATGAGAAATCTGTTGGGGAAGTGACTCAGGAGAATTATCTAGTGTGAAAGATTCTGGTTGTTGTACCTTTAAAATAGAAATGATGGCTATACATGCAGCAGGTTCTGCATGTAGGGAGGACTCAAATGAGACAGTAAATTCCTCTCACTGGCATCTTAAACTGGGTGTTGAATACAGGGTTCCAGTGGTGAAAGGAGAATAATGKATAGATGAAAATGTCCTGTGCTCTGTGCTGTAACTAAGCTGTGTCTTTAAATTTGGATATCTGACTAAACCTGTGCTGTCAAAGCAGTAGCTGAAGGAGGGTAATTGAAATAAAAAATACTGACTGTTGGTTGCAGGTTTGTTTGTTTATTAAGGGTTGGATAGGAAAAAAATGCGTTGTGAAGGAAATAGAGTGCTAAAGTTTTAGATGCCCACTGAGGACACTATTACTTGGCACTTGATATGTTGCTCATCTCCTAGAAATAATTATGTATTCAGGCTCCCTCAGTTAAATTGGCACATTAAGATTTCTGACTTAGTGTCATAACTGCAAAGCAGAAATCCTGCAAACCAGTGACAGATCTGCCTTTGGGGCTCTGCCAAATCAAAATCCCAGCAAGTACAATCTAGGGACCAGATCCATTATCAGTGTCATTTAGCAGAGCTCCTCCAAAGGCAGCAGGACTATGCTGGTTTACACCAGTGGAAGGCTTGGCCTCAAAGTGATGTGTTATCACCATTTAGGTCAAATGCAATCTTGAAAGTGTTCAAAGGCACGGGGGAGGACACTGGCTGCTGTGCCTCAGCACAAGTTTCCTGCAGCAGCTCTTGGAAAAGGCCTGGCACATGTGTACAGAGTAGGACAGCTTAAATAGAGGCCTCCTGGGCAGCTGGAAAAGCTGTCTCACTGATCGCGGCATGTGTATCTGGCACTCACTGTTGGAAGCAAAGTTAATCATATCAAACATGCAGCACGGAGACTATGCCACAAAAAGGCCCTTTGATTGAGGAAGGGGGAAACAGTGAAGCTCTGCCATTATCTGTTTGTCCCCTAGCCGCTGCAATAAGAGCAAAAGGCTTACAGATGAACGGCCTCTGGGGGAAGAGCTCTTTCACGTCCTGAAACACAAGAGGGTAGAGAAAATCTACTCTCTGGAGCAGTAACTCTGTTAACTGTATGTCTTAGGGCCCTCAGGCAAGTTCTGGCAAGTCACAGTATTATCAGTTTACTCCTTTCTCCTTCACTGGCATCATCACTGCCAAGAAGGGAGACCATTCCCACTGCAGCTGCCGCTGGAGGAGAACGTGGGATTCAGAGTTAGGAGATGAAAGTCTTATATGCATGCACAATGCATTTAGTGTGTCAGCCACGTTTTTGCGCTGTGAGAAAAAGACGGGGTAAGAAGGAGTTCGGTTTGAGGAAGGGGTATGAATAGCGAAGAAAGAAGCAGATGAGGGCAGGACGTAGGAAAGAATTAGTTCCCCTGTAGAACATACTGGTAAAGCTCCACCTTGAATATTGCATGCATTTCTACTCATTCATATCAAAGAAAGATATCTGAGAGAAGAAAAAGAGTCAGGAAGGTCTGTGATAAGATACAAAAGGAATAAAGAATCTCTCTCATACAGGGTGACTGAAGTACTTAGACTTATTTAGCCTGAAGGCTGAGAGGGAATATGGTATCTTTTTATAAGTACATCAGTGGAGTAAGTAGGCTAGGAATTTCGGCCTAACCAACAAAACGAAARGAAGGAGAACTCTTAAAAATTTGTAAATAGGCTAGGAATTTAGGCCTAACCAGCAAAACAGTAAGGTTCCTACTGTGGAAATAATGAGAGAGAAAAAAAATGCCTCATTAAAAATTAAGGTCAATTAAAATATAATGTAATGACTGTTTTACTAGAGACCTGAATTTGAAAAAAAGCAGAATTTTCTGTGAGCTCATTACTTTTTCAGAAAAGATCACTGAGAAAAAGTTAGAGGAAACAGAAGCATGACAATAACCCCTCCAGTCTTACATAGATGACACATACCACTAATAATAACAGAAGTTTTGCCTGTATGAAAGGCACAGAATCAGGTCTGTTCTGTTCTGTGATGTTTTTTTTCATTTAAAGTATTTAATTCTTTCTTTGGTTGTGCAGGTGGTTGCTCATGACAGGACTGGGTACAAAAAAATACATGAATGTATCACACTATACATGCCACAGTGCAGGCTTCTCTATCGAAAACCAAGTGCAGCAAGGCTTAGGAATCATCAAATAACACTTCTCTGGTATCTGTATTTGCAGCAATAACTTGGATTGAGTAACTGAGGAACCACATTCATTCCAAGATATGACAATTTATAAAATACAACATCATAGTACATATGAGATTTTTTTTTATTAAATAATATAAGGAGTACAGCTGATGAAAGTTGACCAAAGAGAGCAAGTTGCTCCCAGACATTAGTCTCAGAACCTTAGGTACTAGATGAGTCATTTTCTGCTAACACCTCTCTGAACACCAAGGGTCAGATGCAGCACCAGTATAATTCAGAGTAATTCTATTGAGGTATGCTAACTTACATTAACAGAGCATATGGCCCACAATATTTTGTCATTCAAGGCAGGTAGGTCAACACACAAGTTAAGGAATTTTTATATAAAAGTCCCATTAGAGCCTGCTCATTGTACAAATCCCACTAATACCTCTCTATCCACCTGTGTATTTCTGATGAAGGCTGTTCTACCCTGGCAGAATAACATGTAGCTGTTTCATGTGCTCAAAGTGGGTCAAATCCTCTTGTCTTTATTCTTTTCAGTTCAAAAAGGACTGTATCTAAGTTAACTCTGAAGGATTTGAACTCACTTGAATAATTTTTTTTCTCTAATTTCCTTCCATTCAGTCACCCTGATCATTACACTAGGATCTTAGACTAGAGATCATTACACAGCATACACCGTTTCATAGTCCTTTTGCTTTGYCGTGTGTCTTGTAAATTTAAAGATCAGCATTTCCCTTATTTTGATAAAGACATAGTTCTTTGCTTTATTCTTTTTTCCTTTTATATGCTTTTTCAATATCAATCTTTATGTTTTCTTCATCTTTTCATGGTTCTTTCCTTCCACTGACAAATCTTCACTAAGAATAAGCCTTCATATTCAGGACACAATAACTTCATTTCATCCCAGGAGACGCAGAATCTCTTTTTCATTCCATTGGTGACCTAGATGTTACACTCCCATTGTCCTCTTCAGTCTATAAGTATCCTGACTTGCCCCAATTTTTTGTCATCAATTTGCTAACATATGCTTACATGATCTTTCTCACTTTATGTGTCAAGCTCAGAATTTCTAATGAAAATAGTGAATATAAAAATAATGAAAATCCCTCTAGCCAGGGAGGGATTTTAAACAGCATAAAGAGGAGGGTGCAGCTCTCTTTCTCATGCTCTCTACATGTTCTATAGGGAGACACTTCTCCATATGGAGAACAAAGAGCAAAGATCTACTTTCCCCAGACAGAAAGGCTATCTCACGGCCATGCTGCCACTGGTGTCTCTTATTTTCAGTAATACATTGGTAATGTACAATTGTTTCCCTTTCTCTGCTTGCCACAGAAGTACATATGCACATTTGCAGAGATGGGACTCAATCTTCAGTGGAGAAATAGAGAGGAAATATCTTCTCACAGTCTTTATCTGAGTTGCCAGAAATATGACATAGTAGTCAGAAGTAAAATCGAACTTACCAATGCTCTATTAGTGGAGTTCCTACAGTGTATTGTAGCAGAGGGAATAATATGCTTCATACATTAATAGAGAAGGAGCTATTAAGAACTCAGCATTTTTCATTTAGGGTGTCACTTGACATTCAAAATACAGGAGGATATTGTGGTTATTGCAAGTAGAGGGGCAGTGCCTACAGAATTTTAATGGTGTCTATTATATTAGAGAAAAAGCAGTGAGACATATTTTTCATGTGTAAGAMAAGTTTCCACATTAAATTCAGATTTTTTGAAAAAGAGAAATTCCAGTAAAAATGCTCATGCTGAAATACACAGAAGTCCAAAATCTACTACCTTATATTTAACTGCTATAACTTCTTCTAACGAGAATCTCTGAGGCGTGAGAATATACTGAGAGACTTCAATCTTGCACTTAAAAAGATAGTTGAAAGCAGCTCCCTTGAAAAATTCTGAAATGAACCTTAACTCTCAAACAAGTCAGTCTTTACATTTTTCAGTACAATGTTTGCAATAAATCAAAGATTTTCGTTTTAAAACTATAATCAGCTAAATGTAGGGAATTCATTTATAAAAAAGCTAAAGTATAAAAAATTATGTTTCTCCTCGCTCTTCAGTTTAATATCCTCAATAAGTCAAAAGTCCTTGTACTAATCCAGAAAAATAGAAAAGCATATATTTCTGTTAGAATTTTCCACAGAAGACATTTTTCCATGGGAGTATTTGCAAGGTGACTACCTCCTATAGAGCTTCATGTCTCATTTAGCAAGGCCTTGGGAATAAATTAGGAGAAAGATATTTCCTGCCTTTCTATTTATGTGTACAATGATTTTCTAGTCTTAGCACAATCTTTATATTTACCCATACATAAAAAGCTTGAAGCACCTTGTCAAGCTATCTGTTTCTGCTAAAGTGAGGTCTGCGAATGGGGCAAGGAACTGAAGTTTAGAACAGGTACTCAGGGTAAATGGGAGGAGGATGTTCATCCTCATATCTATTGGGACCCACTGTTTGTTCCAGGTCCTCAGTGGATATAAATGTCTTTTATTTCCATCAGAGGCCTGTTACAAATACTGAGTCACTTACTTTTAGGATCCCCTAACTAAAAAAAAAAAAAAAAAAAAAAAAAAAAAAAAAAAAAAAAAAACTTTTAATAGGCATTAGGCATCTTGATACATGGCATCTCTTCAATGAGATTGATTGTGCCCTTTTTCACTGAAGTTTACAGAGACTGGTAGTTATTGCCATCTCTATTTTGTTTAGTTAGCATGTAAATCTATGTGATAATCAAGTTAGCATGTAAATCTATGTGATAATCAGACAGGAACAGAGCTCTATTAAAAAAAACAAACCAGGAATTTTATTGGGGAGGGCTGGCTGAACACTAGGGTTTGCAAACATTTCTAATTTAGGCTAGAAATAGATTTGAAAATAGATCTCTGAAAGTTACTCCCCAGAGTGCTGAAGAAATTGTGTTGAGGACCTGACAGCCTCTGCTCCTATCTACTTTAAATGCAACTATCCCAGGCACAGGAGAGATTCTGTTTTTACAGCTATATAAAATATGGCAGTTGCAGAGCCAGTATTAAACCTTCAGCCAATTTGCACTGTGATATCCCCTCTGAAGTATATATTGGCAGCTGCAAAGTACTTATAGAAATGACAACATTCAAGATATCTCGAAGAGAATGATGTCCAGGATAATCAAATGACCTGACATTAGRTCTAAAATCAAGATATCCTAACTTTTCTTAACTTGGTCTAAACATCTTAAATAGATGTATTTTGATATCATATATCTGAGGTATGATTTTCATTCATTTTTGTACTACGGTCCTTATTTAAATAATCTCTACTTTAGCAGACTTTTAAAAGTATATGCATATTTAAGCCAAGTTGTGTTGGAGCTGAACTTCACTTTAAACACATTTCAGAAGTAAAGCAAAAAAAGCTTTCCTCCCCCCCCTTCAAAAAAGATAAGATTTTTTTTTAAGATCAGTGAGGTTCCTATGTGATAATATAACTTTTTTCCTTCCTCTCTTGTAAAATCCATAAACTTGAATTATAGAAATGAATACTTCGTGCTTCCTATGTGTCGATATCCAAACATAGAACTTGAGTGACCCTGTGACCAGTCTTTACAAGCCAGCCAGAGGCAAGAAAATGCATAAACACAATACAAACCCTTGACAATAGGAGTGGAGAGCTGCTCAATTCAGCTTTTACTTCCACCACATCTGTAGGGCAAAACTAAGGCTAAGAACAGAAGGAATGACTGGGTTTACATTTAGGCTATTGCAACAGCTCTAGAATGACTTTCATTATTTATTTGAGAAGTTCAAAATGTATGAAAATATAATGATGTTAATTTCATTAAATAAAGCAATTTGAGATAGTTATCGGACTGAAGAGCGAAAGAATTACTGTGTATAATAAGAATACCTGTAGGTAAATCATCCAACTTTTTGGAGACTCCAAATTGAAACCCTTACTCTAATCCCACAAATAAGGAATCTGATCTTCTGTTTCTGACATGCAATATGGTGTACAGATTGTTTCAGAGGGCAGAAGGAAGAATCTGTCTCAGAATTTTTCACAGAAAAGGATACACCACTAAACTCTATTTTGGATCTCAGAGTGCCTTATTACCCCCGTCATCATTTTTCGCTAATTGGCATTGCCAATTTTTCAATCAATTCTACCTTTCACAGTAATTGGTAAACAGTTTGTTGTAACTGAGCAGCTCTAATTTTGTCCATAACACAGCCATCATTTTATTCATGTTTCCACACATGGACTCCCCCTTCCTATTGCTAGCTTAGCTCTTCAGAGTAAGTGAACAAAACATCAATAACAAATTAATTAGGTTCTTTACTCTTAATATTATTTACATCAGATGTGAAAGGGCTCCTAATTTCATTAAGGAAAATATGCAGTTTCATGRTATTCTGCTTGAATACCTTCAACAGTCTTAAAGAAATACCCAAACAGCTATCGGTTTGATAATTGTGATGGCTTCAAGTCTACTGAAAGAAATACAGATTTTTGATTTGCTAACCAATATATTTGTTCCATGATGAGTAGTCTAATATAAATGTCTTATTATAGGGCTCTCTCTGCTCATTGTCAATGTACAGTCCTTGAAACAGAACTACTATGATGAAATAAACTCCTTCCACTGGAGCTAAATGCCGTTGTGTATCTTTGATCCCTATGCAAAATGTGATGCTCATAGTGTTTATGCTACTGCTGTAGGAGTAGGGCAAAGATGGGTGAATATTGCGGAAGAATATTCACAAAAATGTGTTCACATAAAAGAAATCAGAAATTCATTTTGACAGTATTAGGAACCTTTTTAATGTGTTCTCTAGAAACAGCTGTTTGCAAAAATGATGGGGAAGGCAAAGCTGTTGCATGTACTCTCGCTGATAGAGGAGAGGTACAAAAATCATTAGCTGACCTAGATTTTCTTAGGCTSCCTCATTACAAGCTGGTTAACTCGTAACTCACATCAACTTTAGAAGAYGTTTGCACCCACTTTTTTTCAATTAATATTTGTGACAGTATGCTTTATGTTATTTATGTTATATTAGTAACGTTATATCATTTATCATTTATATCATTACTTCCTACATAATTCCAACAGGTTTAATTGTAAGCTGAAAGTTACACAAGTGCTTAGGAGCTTTGTTGAGTCAGGWCTGAGTTGTCCATTTCACGCAGGGTTAAGGCAGAGCAGTGGAAGATTCCTCTCCCTAGTTAAAAAGATTCTGTTACACAAACCATTAACTAACATTTTGAATCATTGTTTCTTTTCAAATATCCCTGAAGACAACAGGCAGAGCCCTTGAGGAATTAATACATTGTTAGAGAGACCTTAAAAATTACTTGAAAAGTCACACAGAATTGAGTGTATAACACATYGCATTCTGACAGTGGGGAGCTCTCCTTTAGCACAAGGATTATAACTTTGAATAGTACAAAAGAATATGCAATAAAASACCTAAAGGAAGTAGCAGAAGACATATTTTTCCATAGGATTCTGGAAAAAATGATAAAMAGCAATAAATGAGCACATAGTGTGCATATGGTAAAAAATATTTCAAATAAAATTGTGCCTTAAGTGATCATCTAAATCATTGATGAAAACACAACCTTTTAAATGGCGGGTGAGCTGTGTTAGCCTTGTATTAGCAAATATTACATTACATACATTACAAATGTATGTCTGCCTTTCTATACTTGACCTCTTGTGCTGAACAGTTACAGAGCAGCAACATAGACCAAAAATTTGTTTGCAATATTTGTAAGAGTTTTAGTTCCACGGTGCATGTGTAGTGCGCATTGAACAATGTAGATTAATATAATCCAATTTAAGAAGTTGCAAACAATGAGTATGTGCCAAATGATGTAACAATCTATTTTCTTTATTGGAAAGAAAAGAAGTAATGAAAAAAATATCACTTTCATCATGTCTCTCGAAAATGACTAATGGACTAGTTCATTCCATGTTGCTTTAATAGCATACTTTTATTAATTCAAGAAGATAAAGAGTGCCGAAAAGCATGTGAGTAAAAAGTCTCATTTCCAATGTGGAAAAAGGTACAAAATATTGTCTTGCTTAGAGTATCTGACTTACTGTTWGTGCTGGAATATGACTTTTCCATAAAGATGGGTTGGGTGGTAAGGCAACCTAGAATTAATTCTTCGCAGCACAAAAATTAGGACAGTCATGTAGGACTAACTATATACAAGAACTTTTCTATCTCCTGCACCAGCCTTGCGATTTGTGTGTGCCAGGAGCCTGGATGACCTGCTTGCTCAGGATAAGCAAGAGGAGTACAGGGCGTTAGCTAAGATCAGAGTTATGATCCTAGATTTGAGCACCTTTTTGAGATGTCCATTTTCTTTTGACAAGAAACAGTCTAGAATTGGAATATGAAGCCAGGATTCAAGAGATCCAGACTCAGTTCAGTGAAACAAAAGGCAACTGCCACATCTTGCATGTCTGCTTTGTTTCTCGTCTATAGATGTTTGTTGAAAGACCGGTAAACTCAACACAGCAAGAAAATGAGGCAGGGAAGGGATAGTTTATGCCTTACCATTGGTATTAGTGTGAACTACTTCAGTCAGTTTTTCTGCATGTATTAGAAAAAAAATGAGCACTTTGAGAACTGGATCTTACATCTGTGGGATTCAGTTCAGAGGTGAACGAAAGCATAGCAAAGGCTGCAAGAATATGTATTTCCAGCCTAAGTATCTACAGGGCTAGCTATGCTGCACGTGCAAACATGCATTGTCTTTTTTTTCATCTTTGACCTTCAGTCCATCTCAGTTTGTTTTTTATGAAACTGGAGGTCTTCCTACCAGCACAACTCTGAGTACTGTGGATTACCTTTGTAGAGGTTACAATACATCTGATATCTCAGGAGCACAGGCCTTGTATCTACCTTACCCTGCACAGATTCATACTTTGAGAGGATTTTTTTATAGAAAGCAGCATTATCTAACTATGTTGCTGTTGGATTTGTAAGAAATCCTGTGTGTAATAATCACCTAGCCCCAATATGCTACCAGGACAACAGTAGCCAAGAGCACACAGAAGATAGAAGAGCAAGAATTATAGTCCCCAAATACACTCCAGGCTCTAGGATTTTCTGCTAGAGACAGCCTGAGTTAAAGGTGGTATTTCTGGCTTCATCAGTGCTTGTTGTCTGCTCCTAATGCCAGCTGGCTGCCCTTGCCTGTGAAGMCAAACTCTATCGACGGTGGATCTACTCCTTGTCAGGTCTCGAACTATGCCCAGGCAGTGACTAGGGAAGTGTTGGTTTTCTTACTCCTAGCCTGTTCCARGAACCAAGCTAATAATTCAGCAGTGCAGACTATAATATACTGATGCTCAAACTTATTCTCTCTCTCTCCTTAGTTTACTGGTATAGAAACAGAAGTGCTGTTTAACAGTCCACAAATGGATTTACCTTCCTGGAATTTGTCTAACTGAGCTTTGAATCCATGTAAATTCGTAACATCCAGAACTGACRGGAGTTTTACACCCAATTTCAGTGAGAATAGGGTCAAGCCGATACTGACTATTTTAAAACTCCACCATTCATCTTYCTGAGGAGTTAAAGAACTYRAGCTGTATATTGCRTATTGTTTAGCAGCCTTTTTTTATAAATCTGAAAGAGGTAAACAATAGTTTTAATAGCTGATAATACTGCATTAGTTAATAAATCAGTACTCATGTATAAGGTAAATTGAATTAGAATCATATAAGCCTGACTGTTGCTATGAAAAGGCTATGTAAATATATACAAATTTTTACTTATTATAGAAGACATCAGTATGTCCATTTGTCATACGCCATCAATAGATCTTATGGAAAAYGTTGAAATTCATATACCACATGATATTTTATAGATAATTATATAAACATTAAGCAGATGGGATTAGATTTTCAGGCATTTCACTATATCATTTACCATATTCTATGCTAAATGAAAGTCATATTTAAAAGGTGCTAACTGCAATCTGAAATATGTTAAGTAACTACATAAATATTATCTATTAATTATCTACATTCTAAAAACCACCATAGTCTGGGAGGAAGTAATTAGGTTGGAAAAAGTTGGGCATTATATTGTCTTCAAATAATTATATAAAATCTTCAAAAGATTATAAGAACAAAAGTAGAAGGAATATTATATCATGAACCTGTGTTGTCCTCATTTTTCAACTTTTTCAGCTTTTTAGCTCCGTCTTTATTTTTCCTAGTCTCCTTTCTCCTTCCTCCCTGAAAGCATTGAGAAGATCTAGTACAGCTCTAGGTAGCTGCATTTACTTTTCTTTTCATCTCTCTTTCAACATTCTGTTGTCTTCATCCTCCTTTCTATCGCTGTTGTAGATTATCCAGCCTTCTTCAAGCTTTTTTCATGGTTGTTAATTTCTGCTTTTCTTGTATTCTGAAGAGTTTTGGTCGTTACCTGGATATGGAAACCAGGCTTTAGCTATAGCTTGAAGGTACAGTTTTTCACATCAAATACCTCAGATAATAGGAAATACTGATCTAAAGTGCTGATTGTTCCCAACATCAGTTAATATTAGTGATGATTATTTTCATATATATGAATGAATTTCACTGTTCTACATCAGGGGAATAAACTACCTCATGATTTCCCTATAGGATGTGTGGCTTGTAGCAGTCTAGAGCCATGTGTGAAAACACTGAAAAGGAGAAAAGATAGAGACTCACTGGAATACTCTTGAAAACTTGGAAATAAAAAAAAATGATATTAAAAACAGATAATAAACAATCTTTCATTGTTTTCTCAATAGTAAGAAAGGAAGGCCAATAACCAGAGTGTTCAAGAGTTTTATATGGGTCCTACTAACATCACAGGTTCCATAGTAGATTTAATAAAAAGGAAGAATTAAGTCACAGAGATGAAAARGTTTACTTTTTGCAAATTAACCATTGCTCGAATTTTCAAGCGCCCTGAGCCTTAACCTACTGTGTTGTTTGTTGGGGTGCCCATTTAGGCAGGCTTGCATGGAGCTCACTTTCCCTGAAAACATTGAGATCTAGTACAACTCTAGGTAGYTGCATTTACTCACACTGCTATACAGACAGGGCAAATATGTGATAAATTATCATGAATAAAGAATTGCTTGAAGAAGTTACAAATGCATAAAAGAGCAGTGGTTGTGTTGCTGAAAGCAATGTATTAGTGCATGCATATTACTATAAAGCCTGGTACTGATTAATTATTCTACTTTTCTGTGGCTTTTTTTTTCTGAGTGGGGTTTATGTTAATTGTCACCTATTTCAATCACTGCTTGCGTGGGATTTCCTTTCAGCCATGAACTTATCACAAACAAACAAATAATAATTAAGTTATTAATAGGCATGTTGATCACTATGCACTGGGAAACCAAATGAAATAGAAGCTCAGAATTGTTGTTTTCCCTCAAAGTATTTTTSGTAAATTTCGCCAAGTAAGGGTTTGCAGGAAGATCATTTAGGTAYAGAGAAACCATAATCTTTTTGATTAACCCTGTCTTGTGGAGCTGTTTAGACCACATTCACACAGCTTTATGTAGGCCTGTAGCTTCTATCTATTCCAAAAAAAAAAAACTTTCCTTTCTTTCCCTTACAGTATGTGAAGATTTTATAAGTAGCACTTCCAGGTAACACAGAAATGGAGTAGTGCTAGATTATTCCTTCAGTAAGCAATTTGCCTTTTCCTGTATCATGAAGACATATTTTCCTGATACRAACAATGCTATATCAACATCTGACCTGTGCTAAATTGCTTCTGGTTACTGAGGTATTAAAAAAGAAAGGAAACTGAAGAAAAAAGAGTTTGGCTTGGCATGATTTACTTCATTTCTGTCTTCCTCTAGACAGCGAACTTCACTTTGAATGTAATTGGAGAAAACTAAGAGTACACAAGAGTAACCAGGAGGAGCAGAAAYGCTGCTTTACACAGAGATACACTGTATGTGGTACTAGCAGGAAGGTACTTTCATAATTTCGAGCAGCTCTGCTTGTTTGGTTGTGTAGATGATACACATTAAGCAAGGAAACCTCAGCTCCCCGATAGCTTCCATTTTTTTGCTATGTTTTTGCACTCAGGCGGTCCCTTGTCCATTTATGTTATGAGTAAATCRCTCTGTTGACAGCAGCTTCCACCCYGTGTGTTGTTCAACTCAATTTTAAACCTCTATACTGGTACCCTTAGATACCTATACAGGTGTGTTAATCAGAGCTTGTGATATACTTTTTTATAGTCAATAGARAAAAATAGTCTCTGACAGGTATGGGTTCTTCTGGCCCTGGTGAGGTCAGATTAACCCCTGGAAGAGGCCATTTCTCTATTCATCACAAAAAGCAACCTAGGATGTTTAGCTTAGCTAAATGCTAATTTACATTGTAGATATCTGAATAAGGTAGGGGTATCAAGTTGCAGCAACCAAGTYATTCCTGAAGCGTAATGCATTTTCATTTCCCCCACAATGAGGGGGAAAATTTACCACATAAATACAGGAGAACTACTGGCAAGCAAATGAGATCTGGAAGATGAGAGAAAAGCCCACTGTAGAAAAGAYGCCTTTAGGTTTTGTTTTCTATCGTTCTTGCCATGTTTCACATCAATATTCASTGTTAAACATTGCTTCAGAACAAATCATGCCTTGAAAGTCTCCACCAGGTTTGAGGAGGGTCCACGGAGAATTCCACAATCTGAGCTCAACCCATCTTGAATGGACAATACAGCTGTGGAAAGAGCTGTTTGGCAGACTTTCAAATATCTTTTGAACAAGTTCCTTTATGCTCATGCACTCATTGTTTCTGTTCAAAGCTCATCATGAAAACTAATCCTGAAAGCAGCCAATATTTGTATTGATTCAGTTGTTTTATTTCAGAATGAGAGCAGTCAAGGAGAAAAAAAGACTTTCTGTGCTTATAACAAAATTAGCATCTTCAGTGTGGGAAAAAAAAACTTCAAAGGCACCCATACTCCACTGCTGTCAGAGAATCTCTAACTTATGGACCTATGATATTTTTTAAAGGCTTGATCCAAAATACACTGCAATTGACTGAATTTTCCAAGTGATTTTTACTGGTTTTAAATCCAGGCCTAAGATCACGATCCCTTCAGAGAGACCCGGACAGGCTGKRRAGCTGGGTGGAGAGGRACCTCCTGAGGTTCAACAAAGGCAAGTGCWGAGTCCTGCACCTAGGGAAAAAYAACCYGAGGCACCAGTACGGGCTGGGGGCTGAGCTGCTGGAGAGCAGCTCTGYAGAGAARGACCTGGGAGTGMTGGTGGGYRACAAGTTGACCATGAGCCAGCAATGTRYCCTTGKGGCCARGAAGGCCAATGGTMTCCTGGGSTGCATTAGGAAGAGTGTTGCCAGCAGGTCGAGGGAGGTGRTCYTRYCCCTCTCCTCAGCCCTGGTGAGGTCTCATCTTGAGTACTGTGTCCAGTTCTGGGCTCCCCAGGACAAGAGAGACATGGAGCTACTGGAGAGAGTCCAGCACAGGGCTACAAGGATGATCAGAGGGCTGGAGCACCTGCCCTCTGAGGAACGGCTGCAAGAGCTGGGCCTCTCTAGCCTGGGGAAGAGAAGACTGAGGGGGGATCTTATCAGTGTGTACAAGTACCTGAAGGGAGGGTGTCAAGGGGACGGGGAAAAACTCTTTTCAGTTGTCCCATGTGACAGGACCAGAGGCAAACACAGAAATTGAAGCACAGGAAGTTCTGCCTGACCGTGAGGGGGAATTTCTTCACTGTGAGAGTGACAGAGCACTGGCACAGGTTTCCCAGAGAGGTTGTGGAGTCTCCTTGTCTAGAGATCTTCAAGGCCCACCTGGATGTCACCCTGTCACCATGCTCTAGGTGACCCTGCTGAGCRGGGAGGTTGGAGTAGATGATCTCCAGAGGTCCCTTCCAACCTTACTGATTCTATGATCCTTGTCGTATTTTGTTTTGAAAATTTAGCCTATAGTTGTTTTGTAGTCTTGCAGGGTCTCTTCTGGTTTACTACAGAAGTTAACACTAAGCTCAGATTTTTAAGGAGGTATACAATAAATCAAGTGTGAGAAATGTTTACAGAACATTATAAAAGTCTGATATGCTAATGTGGACAGTTCATCCTTTCTAACTCCATACTTTTCTGTGCTTTTAAAGCGTGGACTCACGGCCTAATATCTCTGAGTTGTTTTCGCTAAAGCTAGAAAATCTGAACTGACTAACAAAATAATTKAAGTAAAAATCACAAAATAGTCAAMAGCCAATTTCATACTCAGATAATCCTGTTGGTTACAAATCCTGAGATTTGTACCAGGACTTTGTTTAGAAGATGCTGCTTCTCCTCTTTCTCTCCTCTTATCCTCTCTCTCTCTCTCCCCCCTTCCATTTTTTTTTTGATCTCATTTTACCAACATATCAAAATTTGTAATTGGTTAGATGAAGAGATGCATTTGACACTAACAGTTCATCCTAGCAGGGTCATATAGTTATTACTCTCTGACCCTSTTCATTAATTCTCTTCCATAGTAGAATCCATCAAGCACTTCCTGTTTCTTGTTTTAATAGACACTATATGTGTTTTTACAAGGCCTTCACATAGCAGCTCCATGAAATATAAAGTGATGGCAATACACTGATTTTGTATGTGTACACAACAATGATAAAACCAAACCTAAAGATAAACTGGCAATTCCATACTATCTTCACATTAGCTATTTCTCAGAATTCTGGWTAAACAATGGTTTTAGTAGAAATAGAAGGTGTTCAGAGAAAGATAACAAAAAGGTGAGAAGCACAAAGAAATTTTTTCATACAGCAGTCGTGGAGAGGTCAGTCTTATTTAGTGTAGAGATACCATCTCTGTCTGTTCCCAGTAAGAAGTCATAAGACTAAATTAAAACCCATAAAATTTACTGAGACAATCGCAGGAGAGAGAGGCATTAGTTTTATTTAGAGTACATATAAGTCCCCTTTACAAACTTTCCCTCACAACCAGAAGGTTTAAACCTCAGATTTTTCACATGATTCTGTAACATGATTCTATAAAGCTAAAAATAARAAAACAAATATCAGAATGGTCATTTTTTAAAAACGTGAGGGATAGAAATGCTAAAGTAAGAACAAATAGAGGAGAAAAATTGTCCAGTGAGACACTTGTCACACTAAGTTAAGTGGTCAACTGTCCACTTAACCTTTCTTCTAATACACGAAGTAGGCTGCAAAATGAAAGGCTATATATTCAAAATGTACAAATAAAATTCCTTTCACAAGAGATATCTTTAACTTACAAGATGCACGACCACTGCGAATTATTGTATGCCAGGCTACTTGGTTTAAGAAAGAATTTGTCATCTATAGAGAGAATGACTATTCACAGCTATAGTGTATTTTAAAATAAATATACTTTTATTCATTTAGCTAATTTAAGAGAGAGGTGAATGTCCACATCTCAGGACAGTCACTCACTCTTAAGATTTCAGATGAAATTTACACAGCCTGCACGCATGCGTACAYGCAGTAAATCCAGGAAAATTCATCTAGTTTTAGTAGTTGGAACGGAGCTTTAGCACACTGATATACCATGCCTCAATTTATATATTTTGTATGCTATGTGACAAGTAAATGAGCAGTATGATCACAAATGGAAAATAGGGATAAATTTGGCTTGTAACTTATTGATAAGGTTAAAGCCTGGATAAGAGGTGCCGGATCCACACAATACAGAGGTACTCATATTGGCTACAAACGAACTATGTAACCATAGTGTTTCAGTCAGGCTAATTAGCTGTGCAGAAAAATGTCCAGGCTAATTAACCTTGGCAGAGTGCTGTGTGAGTGCAACTATATTGCTCTAGGACCTTATTTAGTGTCTCTGCACTAAATAAAGGTAAGATCTATACTTAATATTTATGATTCATCATTAGTCTTTCCTACTGCCTCCCTAGTTGCCAAGAATTTGTTTCAGTTTCATTTTTTCACTGTAAAGTAAGTGTATGTACTATGCTATGTAGAAAGCAGTGATTCCCTTTGCCAATAACAGACTGATCTACTCTAAAGCAAAAGTTTTCAAAGATGGGCCAATTCTAGACCAGCTCTAAAGGATCCATAAAAAATGACCAGGAAAATGAATTTGATATTTATAAAGGGATCTGAATCTTTGCAATTTTTTTAAGGGAGCTGGTAATTCTAGAAAATGTATAAAAAAATCTGTCCTGGGTTTCCAACCATCCTGTTTTGAAATAGGACTTCTTTTAGACTTTCAGTACTCCTTCATGCTTGGAACATGTGGCTGAGGTAACRGGCCAGTGGCAGTAGTAGTTCTTCAAAACAGCCGTTGCACTATGCAATGTAGCAGACACCGTGCAAATTAAAATGTGAATATTCTTTTTCTTCCTCTGGTGAATCTGTGGTTTAGATAATGGGTAGTTTTGTCACTGGCAGACAAGTGGTTTCCCCTCTAGGAGATTTCTCTCTGCACTCAGAAACTCATTCTTTGAATTACTTTCTCCTTATTGGGTGAACCCTAGTAAAACTAAAATGTCAAACACTAGCAAGGAGASATGATATTTTATCAGATACTTACATCATAGTGAATGAGTAAAACTGAATCAAGTATATTATTCACTGAAGTGCAGATTGTTGGCAACTTGGTATTAAGAAAGGCTAAAGATGAATCATAAATGTTAAACAGTTCTTACAGCTGCAGAAGCTACTTGCAAAGACGGAATCAGACTGGTAGATAAGAGCTGGAAAAGACATATGTGCATGCAGGTCAGCTTTCTGCTGGTGGAAGACTGTTGTGTACATTACAAAGGCTAGAGAGGTAAAATTTCAAAGGGAGATAATGTTTTGCCTCCCTTATATTCCTGTATAAAATGACAATAGACAGTTCTATTACATACATTTGTTAGGTCTGTGCATAGGCTAATTATATGTCTTGCTGCAGAGATTTGGATTTATTCTAGGTAAGTTGTAATAAGCCTATAGAGATAGAAATGGTTAGAAATTTTAAGGCAAAGGACATTACTGCTTAGGAGGGACAAAATCYAAATGGTTTGGGAACTATTGGTTTCTAGTGAACACAGGAGATGTGCAGTGCTGTCAGCTCTTTACTCAAGTTCCTGCCATCTTTCTAATATGTTGTATGGTGCAGGTCTCTATGGCCCATGTCTTCGAGGTAACTCTGCCATGCTGTCTGTTCATAATTACCAAGAATTCCAGTAATCTCATATTTCTTGATAAACAATCAGGACCTTGTTAGCCTTGGAGGTCCCTGGCTATTGGAACACACAGTGTGCCCAGGGGATGCACTGTTCGGGATGTATAGGGTGCATATGTGTGCATATAGGCAAAAGCTACAAGAGGACCATGAGCTGGATGTTCATACTTTGGGGGAATGTGGAAGTATAGAATGGGCTCCAAATAGTGACAGAAATTGTGAAGTATTCCCCATATAGAATAGGAAACATGATGAGTCTGACTTACTTCGCTTGTCAGATGAGAAGGTAAATTTGAGCATATTTGTGGCTGTGTGTGGAGAAGATGATTGAAAATGGGGAGATGTAGAGGTTCCAGCCTCACCTGGACCTGACAAAACTGAAAAAAAAAACCAACATTGGCATTTGTTAGTTTTGAGGCATGTCTCTTAAGCAAGCACAGAATAATCACTGTTTGAAGTCTGAACACAAGAACAATTCATTTAAAGATACTACAGGAGTCAACTATAGGAGAAATTCTGTGACCTTTGTCTAACTGTAAGACAGCAGAGTCCCTTCTAACCTTGGTGTCTGTGAGGTGAGTCCCTCACATTGTGTTATTTTTCGGGTCTTGGAAGGAATTGCATTCCCTTAGCAAGCTCATAGCTCTTTTATAGTCCCTTTTCAGTGCTTCAGAGATCTATTTCTATAGGGAAAGGCTCTTTTCGAATACATTCTACTCTGTTTATCACAGCATCTTCAAAGGGGAGTGATCACAGAGGTAGGACTACTGAAGTTTGTAGACTTGTACAGTAAGAGAGAGCATAATGTTTGATATCATCTATCTCCATCTCAGATAGAGATGCAGATTTTGGCCAGAAAGAGAATTTTCTTCGGTCAGACTGGCAGGGACTTTGCTTTTGTTTCTACCTTGTTCTACAGCTAGGGATTCATTCATTAAAATCAACTATTCTTCATTATCCCTTCTATCCCATTACAGAGTTGTAATCATACAGACTGTCTGTAGACAGGATYCAGACTCCTTCAGAAGTATTACACGTATGCTTATATGAGCATAAGCTCATATACATGCACCATAGGTCCGAGGTGAGGTGCATCAAAATTACTAGTTTTGGAGTTGTCAGAGAAGGCATATCTGTCACTATGCTTTTGATTTCTAGTCCAACATAGAAGGAGAGAGAGAAAATATGACGAGGGTTACATCCAAAAAGGAATTTGCACTCTATCAACAGTATATGGTCTTGCTGCTTCAGTCTTAGGTGAAATATCATGATCTTGATAAATAGAGTTCAAGCTAGCTCCTGACTGTCCTTTWTGTCCTCAAATTCTGGCTAATGAGTGAAGAGAAAAAAAGTCTTAGGGCTTCTAGAATCATTTTCTGGAATGAAACCTTGCTCATTCTGCAAACTTGCCATTCTGCCTAGCAGATGATCTATCCAGCAGGATTATGAAATGATAGATACAGAAAAAGTAACGCTGAAATCCTTCAATATAGCCATTCTCATAAATTTTTAGAGTAARCGTATCAAAAGAGTGGTCAGACCTAAGACAGATTTCATGTACAGGGWATAAGCACTGCTGGGTTTGTTTTCCTGAAATATTGGGGAATATAGAGCAAGAAATTCAAAATGAAAGCCAGAAGCATTTAGAGTGAGATTCATTCCTTTTGGATCAATATATAACTCCATCTTAATGCCTTTCTCTCAAAAGAAAGCATTTTGCAATGTATTACCTCCATAAATATGGCTGGTGATATGACTTTGTAGGTTTTTGAAATCAGTTCTTTTATCTGCAACTTCATTTTTTTGACTAATATATTGAATATTTTTATTGATTACACTAGTTATATTACACATTTCACATTAGAATAAGAGATGAGAATATTGCCTCCATTCAAGACCATGGGAGAAATGGCCAAGTACTCTCTTCAAGTCATTGTCGTTTAGAGAGATATCTTGTCAGGATAGCAATATAGTATCATTTACTACCACCACCCCAAGCTGTGGGGTAAACTGCTGTAAACCATTAACCATTTAAAACGAAGTGTGCAAAAGACACCAGACAATGAAAAGAAAATGATCTGATCCAGTTTGTAGTTTAAACATTTATTTGGAGAAGCTTTTAACTCTTTTACCCCAGATATCAGGTACACTAGTACATAAACCTGAGGATAATTTTGAGAAGTAGAATTTTCCTTTGGGTTTGTTTTTGTTTGGTCAAATGGAAAAGTAGGTGAGAATATACTGAGCACCTCAATGACACTGACTGCATTTACAGATGGAAGAAAAAGATGATAATTAGTGAGCCTGTATGCACTGAAACATGAGACAAATAAATTGAATTCTGCCTTTGGTGGTGTCAGTAATCTGCCAGTAACATGACTATTTCCATAATAACTAAGGGGGAAACAGTCAAAATATGAACAAAAGAAGTGATGTGTGTGATGTATTTAAAATGTATCATGTGGGTGGTGTGCRGAAAGGACACTTGCATCTCACAGGTTCATGGGTAATATGGCATCTTAAAGTACCAGGAAAAAATCTAGCCTACATGATAAGAACAACCTTATACAAACATTTAAGGCTTAGTTAGATGAGAATAGCCAGTAAGTGTCTTTAAGTGTACAGGAAGAATGTGATCTTGTAATAGGAGCTCAAGCACAGATAATGTACAAGTTCATTCAGAAGAAACTGTGTATTATTATTATTGCTTGCAGAAAGTGAGTGGTATAGAAGCCTGTCAGGCTATTCTGTGCATCAAAATCCAGCTATACAATTTGAACCTACTCAAAAAGAATTCTGCATCCAGACTAGAATAATTAAACTGTGATCCTGCTGAGATTAGTGACAAAGAGATGCTCAGTGACGAACTGTTTCTGGATTGTGCACTACTGGTGGCATATGATGTCAGCTTTGTAGAGCCCAGTTAAAAACAATTCTCCTGAAAATAGTCAAACTGAAGGTAAAAGATATGCACATATGTACATATGTATGCATGTATGTATACACACACACACACAKACAGTTTGCTGTTGTATTACAGTGGGAAGCCTGGGAAATACATTCATCTTCCTGCCCTCTAACCTCACAAAGTATAAAAAGTTAGATTGTATATTATATACTAGTAGATTTGACTCCATTTGCTTTGACTCTTTCCTCATTGCTATATTAACACTTTCTTTTATTCAGTTGGCATTTCTTTACAGTGAGCAATAAAATAAACTACCATGGAGAAATAAATGAACARCCTATAAAGACCAACTGGCTATCATGGGGAGCTATAGCACTAGCTTCTTTTGAACCTTCATTTCCTTTATTCCATTTCCAAAGGTGTAAAGAAATGTAACATTCCTCCTAAATGGAAAGAACAAAAGTAAACTAAGGACATGCTTGCTGGAGCAAGACTTGGGAATGGAAGGGGCTACATCTGGTGTGTCTTTGACTAGAAGTCGGTCAGTCTCAATGCGATTATAAGTAAGACTGAGTTGCTGGAAGGACGGTGAGAAGTCCAGGGAACAACAGGCATGTGTTTTTACTGCTTTTTAGTTATTTACCAACTTAGGTAAATATTAATACTTTCAGTAAAGTTATGTTCTACAAGAGAAATCATATTTGTGTGGCATAAATTACAGACAGTAAAGTGGAGCTTTTTGATTTTCAGATCAAAGCCTGTTAGGATACCCATATTCCAGATACTAGTTGAAAAATTATTGTACAGAAAACGGCATACCCATGACAGGACAGCTGCCAGAATGCATTCTGCACTAACCTAGAATATCCTTACTCTAAGGCTAACAAGAACTAAGAGAGTTTCATTCAAGTTTTCTCTTGAATTGGTAAACGGCATAGTATAACATTTCCAGAAAGGAATTTTGGATTTTGTATACCATCTTGTGCTCTATCTCTTTTTTATTTAATAGTAAAATACACTTCAAACAAATTGTTTCACTAAACCCAAAGAGAACTGTTCAAATTGGCTATGATTTCAGAGAAAATCAAAACAGCTTAAAGAAATCATTTATTTTCTCTAGTCATTGCACAAAAACATCCAAACAAATGAAGAAACTAATTCAAAATAAATTAAAAAGTTATCATCCTAGCTACAAAAGGAAGGTACTCTGATTTTGGAGGACCATTTTGCTTTGCTGTAAACCCATAGAGAAATCTGTCAGCGCAAGCCTTTTTGCTGCTCCAAACCAAAATGAATCTCCAGACCATGAAATCATTCAAAGATGCTGCTATTCCAACTGCAAAGAAGAAGCATGCATTCTAACCATATTTCCAGGAGTTGTGGGGCTGCTGTTGCTGATCATAACAGTTTTACTACCTGAAATTATAGACAGCAGTGTGCTTATATCCCATAAATCACAAGTTTCAGCCCTGTTCTGTATTGGACGCTGGAGGAAAGGTGACACTGTGCAATACAAAGCACAGCATTTTCATGTAGAAATTTAGGGTGTCTAAAGTACCCAGAGGTCTCTGCTGAAGAGTTAAAGGCATTAATTTGGTTTTGTTTCTTTTACATGTATTTTTCTGTAAATACCTGCTTTCTTCAAAGTCAAGTGGTCCCTTATGTTTTGGTCAGCAATTCCTTAGAGATTCTAATTAAATCCAGTCCATTACAGCCCATTAGGCAGTGTTAAATAGCAGTTTGGTTCCCCTTCCCCAGTCCATTCCAACATGCTTATCCAATTACTTCCGCAGTGCTTTAAAGATGAGATTTTCAAAAGTATCAGCATTGGTAAAATGCTGTTTTTTACTAAGTCAATGGCTATCCCATTGACTTCAAATCTACACAAAACAAAGTAGCAAATGCCCAAGTGTCTTTTAAAGGCCAAGAACTGTCTAAATTATGGGATAACATTGTAATGCATTACAGCAGTACCACTAAGCTAATTAGTTGGTGCTTTCAGTGACTAGTTATGTCAATATAATTCACTTGTATGAGAGCCTCTTCCTCATCCTTGTTTTGGACAGTAATGGGGACATTTTTATTACAGCTGACAATGCCAATTAGATTTCAGAGATTACTTATGAACCTCATTTCTTTTCTTTTTTTTTTTCCTATTAATGTTACTTTTGAGTCACAGAAAAGCAAATGTTGGAGTTTATGAGCCCATTTGTGGGGTGAAGGGAAAGTACAGGCTGTCAGAGAAGACCTGAAATCATTCTACGTTTAAGAGTTTAACAAATGCCAGTTTGAAAGGAAAGCAGGCAGCCAAGACTGCAGTGATCTGGCTGTAGAATACAAAATTCTRACTCCCAAGCTCTATTCTGAATATCAGGGATATTGAAAGGGATGTCCTACCATGCTTTCCTCATTTTTATTCTTGTTCTGAGCATAAGGTACCATCACAAAATGGTTCTTTTTCCACACATTAAGTTTCCAAAAAGTGAGTATTCCTTTAATGACAGAACTGGAGTCCAAAGTGTTTTTTGTGTCATTATTATAGTTATTACTTTGAGAGCAAGAGAAACATTTTCAATAACCAGCATTAGACTCTGCAGATAGGCCTCATGCACCTAGGATGCAGATTTTGAATTAATCTGAGTCTCGTGGTTGCATAGCACCTCTTATAAAGTTTTCACTACAGAGAGAAGGTTATTTTTCTCCTTTCTGGTGAGAAACTCATGTCAGGAGACCTCAGTTTTATTAGTCCTTATGGCTATTAAGTTATATGGCCCTTAATAGCCCTTATGGCTATTAAATGTCCCAATCTGGTCCTTGTGGATTTAATAACAGCTGGCAAATTAACCAATTTTTAGCCTATATTCGGAGAAGCAATGGACAAGCTCTCTGTAAGACTGAAAAGTATGAATCACATCTACTTAAGGATGACTAAAAAGACATGCTGTCTGTTGGATTTAGCTGCGTGGGTGGTGATCTCTTCCCTCACCACAGTTAGTATCCAAGGGGGAGAAGGAGTCCTCGGTTATTACCCTTCATAACCAGGCACGTTAATGCGAAACTGAAAACGATGGCAGGCTATGTGGATAGGCTAAGCAGTGTGATGCAGCAGAGGAAGAGCCAGCACAGCAGCTACACCATTGCCTCTGCCTTGGTGAGGGCAATGCTGAGGCTCCCTGCTCACAGACCCCAAGATGCAGCTAAGCATCCACCTCAAAGAGACCCCATTGCCCGTTCAGTTATACTTGATTTACAAAGCTGGAAAAACAATCTTGTTAAGAGGAAAAGAAGGAAATGGAGACAAAATAGCTTCTCAATTATAGGTACAAGGTGTTAGGCAGTGCGCCAATTGCTCTCCATCTGTATTCTGCATCTGTTGACTTTAGCACATTTAGTTGTGTGTTTTCAGCACTTTTCATTGATTATAGATTCAGGTCCTGTAATTTCTACTAACTATGATATTGCAAATTGCTATAATATTTGCAGCTAAATGCAAACCTGCTCAAAAATCCACCACTTTTAAACTCCAAAGGTTAGAGGAAGTAAAAAATGAGACTTGGTGAAAAATATTGCTCAGATACATAATTTCCTTCCGTAAAAAYAGGTGCATTTTCCAGTTTGAGGTGATGACTTTTCGATCAAAAATTTTTGACTGATGAATACTGTGATTAAAATTCCACAAAAAAACTTTTTGAATTTTACATACTAAAAAAATAAAAAGTATCAGTTCAGATTTTTCCAATTATATATTTTTTCCTAATTTGGAAGGGATGTAAGTTGTTCTTTGGCAAGAAACAAACTGGATTGTAAGGCAAACCTTGCTTCAAAGGTAAAGACACTTAGAGCAAATATAAGCTGAGACAGTGCCTGAACTCCTGTGACATTAGAACTTGATATAAAACACTTGGTATAAAACACTTGTTATAAGACAAAGGAAAACGTAAAGGGAAGACAATAACCACTGACTATACTCAATAGCCCTTTATTAACATATTAACCAAAGTTCCAGAAAGAAAAGATTTAGTTGAAGATCACAAAGAAAAGAAATTCTGTCTTTTTCCATTAAGACAGAATTAAAATTATTAAACATTAAAATTTTTAAAGGTTTTATTTCTTCCCTTTTAAGCCTTTAATGTTTTGTTGCTATTGTTTCCCATCTGTAAGGCCAAGCAAGGGTCTCAGTGAGACTTGAAATCTCTGTAGATTTTCCTACTGGCTTCTAAGCTGAATATAAGCACAATATTCTCAGGCTTATCCAGCTCGGGTTTAGAATCCATTTGTAATCCACACAAGAGCAGTAAAGAAGAAACATATACAGTATTATTACTGGGATAATTGCTAGCTGGCTAATCTCACGATTCATTGCTGCTGGGCCTCTTTTCTTATTAGCTGTGAATGTTTACAATTTCAAGTGATTGTGTAAGTCCTTCTTGCCTCATCTAGCCCCTCTGTAGAACTGACAGTTGTCCTTGACTGTAAAGCATGATATATTCTGCTTCATTTACAATATATCCAAATCCGCTCTAAATAGACGTTCCACTTCTTGGAAAGGTGCCAGGGATTCTGCACAGTCAGATCCTGCCAGCGTTGCTGTTGTCAGTAACTGACTTTCAGGAAGAAAGGCACAGTATGAGGCTTTGAAGTAGATGATCGGTTATGCTCAAGTGACCACTGCTAGCAATGTGGCTGTAGCTTGGATTCGTTATATTCGTGTAGTTTTCATTTCAGTACAAAACCAGAGAAAGTGCTTAGCGAATGTGGCTAGCCTCAGAACTACATGTTATCATCTCACATTCAACGCTGGGCAAAATAGAGTTAAAAGAAAAAGAATAGGGGATGTATTTATCCCTTTATTTATGTATGTATTTATTTATTTGCATTGCAGGTTTCATCAATACTGCAATATTTTTTTCCTTGCATAGGGCCACATGCCTTTAGCCTTTCTGTTGTTTACCTTCTTCTTTTTAACATCCCAAGACAGAAATTTAAGGGACTCAGTAGTAGAAGTAGTGATTTATTTTTGTGAAAATCAAGTTTGTCTCAGTTTTGCCAGGCCCTTAACCATTAGTAAATGCAAGGCATGTGTAAGTRCAAATGCAAGTGCAATGACTATTTCTGTTTTGGGAAGAGGGCAACAGCTATCACATCTGCGACTGTCCCCAGCATTCCAGGACCTCACGTTTGCTCTGCTGTCCAAGGAGAGCAGAAACTGTACTGCTTGTTTCCCTCTCCTCTTAATGCCTCCTTTCTGGTAAATCTGCATCTGGCAGTGACTGGAATCCAGGAATTCTGTCTCTTAAGTGAATCCTCTAATCACAAGCCAGGAAGCTTCACTATTTCATTTTTTCTAGATCAATGAGTATTTAATTATTCTAAAACTGCGAAAGCTCTGGCTGGAGAGCTGACTATTGCAAGCTACGCCCCAGCTGCAGGTTAGAACATGCTCCTCAGGGACAAGATACTGCATGACCTATTTGGATATCTAAACTCCTGTGTCTGGTGTATTTTAGACACCTACCCATCCTCCAGTTTCCACGTTAGAAAGCTGCTTGTCTCTCATATTCCTACCTTGCAACTGCCAGTCCCCTCTACAGATACCTTGGTTGCCCTTAGGCTTCTGGAAAGGCACAAGACACCTATATTTAGGCACATGAATCAGACCCTTAAATGCATAAAGCAATTCTCTGCTGGAAGTAACTCCTAAACATCATAGGAAGTGTATGTTAAAATTTTCKCATGGGGAGGATGGAGCTGAATATAGTGATTCAACATTCTGTATGATTGTTCTAAACACTATGTTGTAAGAGCAACTCCTCCTTCAGTAGTCTTGCAAACTGAGTCCTTCCCTTCCTTTCCTTCATCCTGCCTGTGCTCAGAAATTAAAGGGTTAACTCAGAATTGTCACATTCTCTTTACAAGGAAGAGAGGAGAAAAGACAGTGAAATAAAACTCATTTTCACAAAGATATCATTGGTATTTCTGACTTGGCAGCAGTATTTACTTGATGCATGCATACCTGTATTGCAAGATGCTGCACTAATAATTCTGATACATTTCCCATCAAATTGCATCTAAATGTTCGCTATAGCACTAATAACATGCTTGTGGAGAATTTAGATATGTTTCACAGACTACGAAAAATATTCCCAAATTTTAGTATCCCAGACTGTCCTTCCATCCATATGGAACAGAACAGAAATTTCTTTTTTGTACCGAATACTCTTCAGAGAAGGACTGTCTGAATTCATTCAYTTGAAAGTGTTTAAACACAGTGTAAATCTTGCTGATTTACAAACAGATAATAACAAGAAAAGTGAATGCATTCATGAGGAGGTATTCTGTAAGTACTCTGACACTGAAGATCCAAACTTTAGTTCTGAACATACATCTTTTTAAATGTTTCTTATATATATAAAATCCTACCTTTTAATGGCACTAAGCTGTTTCTCCATTTTCCCTCTACTTCTTTTGAGTAGCTCAGAGCTTGTCTATTTTTGCCTCTTTCACTCTTGTCTTGTCAATGCTATCCTCCCCTAGTGGCAATATTAATTCAGAATCCTTTGACAGGATGTTCTAAGGATGTGTGTGTCAGAGAAAGCTGAAGCATCACCATTGCATTATGCAAAAATATCTATTGTAATATAAATCTCTATGCCATAGCAGTTTTAGCTTCTCATTTAGTCATTTATACAAGATGTGCTATAATCATGGTGAAGACATAACTTATTGTTGCGCTGATAGATTCCATACAATCAGTGCATTGTAAAATATGATGAGAATCAAGTTTTATTCTGGCAATTCAGCATTACATAACAATAGAGCCACAGCTCCCTTAAATCCTCCACAGTTCTCAGTCCTTTCTGTTTCACTGGTTAAATTTGCTCTTCACAGAGGTTTTGAGTTGCAGCCAAGTTTCCTCCACAGTCCTTCTCAAGAGCTGTTCTCCATTTGACTAACAGAGCATTGCCTGGCTCACTGACCCCCGTGCAAGGAATTCCCCCAATGGATCTAAAAGAACGAGTCACATCAAACCCGTGACAACAAGATTCCTTTTTCCCATTTCATAGAGTTTACAGGCTCCTGCTACCAAGCTGGGAAAGGTTTTCCCTGGGAAAATATCTTTT
>NW_028186801.1:2395292-2475950 GCF_003343005.1 Rhea americana | reverse complement strand
GCACTGCCATTCTAGCAATGTAGCGGTCTGGCTTTCTCACGTCTGGCTGAGGAATTGCCTTGCTCTGTGAGCTTCACTCGGCCTTTCACCTAGCAAATTTTAAAGTGTTTGTTCAGGGATGAATCTTCAGGATATCAGACCAAGATATCTTCCACAACCACTCATCCTGAAACAATATTTTTTTTCAAGTCAAAAAATGATGCTTTTTCATAATATTCCTGGCCTCATTTCAGAGAAAGAATAGGCTCTTGTTATTCTTCTCCTGGTTTCAGAAACATGGGTAGCAGCCTACTTATTGTTCTTCTGTACAATAACTCAGAAACTTCTGTGGAGATAACTAACTATTCATATCGACAAGTGGTAACAAGGAAAAATTTCAGAGTGGTACTGCAAAATACCTTCAGTGAACATGCAAATGTAATATGACAGATGGAAAGTACTGAAGATACAGATGCCTATTAGGAGATGTTATCTTTGTAAAACAAAGCAAACTTTCCCATAACAATTTATACTGCTGGATGGTAGCACACTGCAAAGGCCATCTGTATCTTATCAGACAAACAATAAATGATGTGAATGTTTTAATACGGCTTCTCCTTYTCTGCTCTGTTATAGATATCAGTTCCTTCACAGAGGTGGTTCAGAGCAGCATGGAAACAACCTGCCTTTTCAAGGATTTCTGTCTATGCATGAATACAGATTTCTTATGAAACAGCTTAGCACCAAGAACAGATGCCAACTGGAATGATTAAAGCAGTGTGTAGATTCTCTGGGTCTTCTCCAGAGCTCCTCCAAAGAACTGAGGAACACTACAGCATTTCTTGATACCTTACCTGCTTTTCCACTACAATATTTACTGTGTTCAACTTAATTACATAATCTAGTGACTGCTGTCCAAAATCCAATTTTTTCTTGTCTGAACTCATTTCACTTCACTTCGCTTCATATCATATCATATGGCATTAAAGCCAATGCTAGAAAATCTCTACAGCTTTTCCTCCATCTTTTATTTTCAGGCAAGTGATTGATAGAATGTRTTTTTTGACATTATTACTACAAAGATAGATAGGATAAAAAATGGTTTTAACATTTAATACTGATGTGAAGTTTGAGGTCATTCTGATGTCTCTTGGAAGCAAGTTCTAAAATCATGGGCTAGTTGCTGATTTTCTGCACATAAACTTCACTTTTGAGATTAGCAAGTCCATTGTTATGGAAATGGGATATCACAAACATATCACAAGCAAGTGTCTTTGTAATTCCCACTGAAGGTTTTCAAGATTAATTGAGGGCAGAGAGAATATTGTTTTTCTTTTTTTATATGCTGCAACTTGAAATTTTGTGAAATCAGTCATCCAGAAGAATCCCACATTGGGGTGTGATTTAAACTCACTAACAAATCCTTCAAAGCCATGAAGTCTTCTGCCATAACACTGCTACCTGGTGATTTTAACGGGTGGTGCAACAACAAATTAGAGGGCATAAGTGAGAATCATTATGCTGAGTTAAAGCAAATCCCCTGAATTAGTATTAAAGCATCACCAAGACATGGCTGCAATATATACTTTCAGTTTGAAAGCTCTGCTCTATTAATCATTTTGAAATAACCTACAAAAGGAATTTCACTGTTAATTCCTAGGGAACATCTGTAGTTGAAAATGACATCCAGTACATCTGTGAGTACACTTTGATTCAGGTCAAATCACAATCATTTAAGTCAGGAAAAAGATATCTTAGAAAAAGTAGACTTCATTCTCAAGGCAAAAGCAACACTATGTTATAGTCCCTCTTTGTGAGAAAAAAAAAGTATCCAATCCTAAAATTGACAAGTATGTTTGCAAAATTAATTAACTGTAATGTACTCTAATAAAAGAAGAGAAAGAGTCCAATTTATTTTACACAAAAAGAATAAGTTGAAAATCTTCAAAGTGGCCCCACCCAACACCATTTTGTTTCAAATAGTTAAGTGTTTGATAACTTGATGATACTGCTATATCATTCCAGGGGAAAAAAAATATTTCTTTGGGGCTATTTTTAACTGAAAAAAAGCTTTAATGGCTTGACTTTTATCAAGATCAAATGAAATTACAGGAGACACYATATGTCCTAGAATCTTGAGTGACTGTTGGAAAAAAATGGCATTTCTTTCAAGCTGAGTGACAGGTTGTAGGAGGTCGAATAACATGGTCAAGCTTTTAGAGTTTACTTGGCTGAATGAGAGAAAGACATTATCAGAGAAAAAAATCTTTCTTTCCCATCACTTTTAATTAACTGAGAACACTTTGTCAAATACTGGGACCTGGCAGCATGACTTGAAATTGATAGAAATAGATGTATTAGTTTGGCTGAGTTTTTTGTGGTTCACATTCCACATTGCTGGTTTACCACAAAAATGACAATATTTAGCTTTTATTTATAGGCAGTTTTCAAACAACAACACAAATTCTAGTGTTCTGCAACAGTCTCTCTGATATGAATAAGGACCTGGAATAACTCCTGAGAAATTTAGCTTATGTGTAACAGCACAGGGTCAACACAAGCAGCCCTATTCCATCTTCCTGCAGAGTCGTGGCAAAGGTGAGCTTCAGTGGGAGCTAAACAGTCTGAGCTACCCTAGATCGCCTAGAGTAGAGGTATCAAGGACTCCCATCTCCTTTACCTCAGGGCAACCCAGAACTAAGCTGGTAAAAATACAAGTATGAATACATTTCTTTGACCAACATTTTTGGAGGATGTGAGCTGTAAAATTTGTTAGAGTTTCTGAATAGGTAATTGGTACGCACTTAGAACTAAACTAGCAGCCCCATCACACGACAATAAACAGCTTTTTAATAAGAAAATAATCTAAGAATGTAAATGTTATTGTAATGGGCAAAAGCAAAGATCCTCCACTGTCTTGTTTTCAATATAAGCCAATACTAGATTCCCAAAATATGTAAGGACAGAGCAATCATGTGCTGCTACTCCCCTGGGATGTACTTCCCCTAGTTGGAGTTCAGGAACTTCCTGATCCAGAAGTGGTGCTTTTTATCTAATAGCTTTCTGTTATCTCTAAAGCCATGATTTTTTCTGTTGTTTTTTTGAGCCTATTCAAGCTTTATGCATGGATTTTGAAAATAAAACAGCAGTCAATCCTGTTCTGAAGATACAGCCTGAACAGTGAGTGCAAATGGCTCCAAAGCAACTCTCTGTCACATACTAAGAACCACTAAGTTTTCACAGATGTGAGAACACAGAAAACCCAAGAACACCTAAAAAACTCTGGACTCCTAATTTATAACCTGGACTGCAAATCCATGACCAGGCTGAATAGATTTTTGAATGATATGATCCTAGCTGGCAGACACAATACAGAAATTTGGTCCGACATAATTCTTATGTCAGCATTGTGGGTTGTGTGTCAATAGTCAAACAAATAATGGTGAATAAATCAGAAGACTGGAGAAAGGACGGCTAAAGCTTGCCATTCTCATTCTCTCTCTTGCCTCCATTGCCCTCCTTTTGTCATTGCTTGAGCCATAATTTGTCTATATCTACATAGGAACATGTTTCTTTTGAAATTTGGCCCTAGTTACGGGTACTGGTGTCTTTTGAAAGTATGCCTTATGATACACCTGATCCATTGTTAATTAATCCTGTGTATAATTGCACATGTAATGAAATATTCTGGAGGATAAAACATTTAAATACATGGTATATTAATTATCAGGTCAGAGAGAAAATATACATGATTTCAGATAATGACAGAAAAATAACAAGCAAGATGATCGTTATTAAATTTATTGGTTATGTAATTTACAGTCAAAACAAAGTTTGAGTTGCAGAATTAATACAGATGTCTACAATGATTGGCATTTAATTTTTCCATCACATTGTCAGGGAACTCAGTTTTGTCTGATAGTAGGTCAAAGTTTTAATTTGCTGGTTGTATAGCATATATGAAGGTCTAGTAGCTTCTTTAAGCCATGGACATGAAGCACTGGGAGTCTATTCTGTCAAATGCATCATTTGTTCGGATGATACCAGTCACTCATGAAGTCTAATAAATCTCACACTGAACAGGTGAAGGAGAAACAGAGAGATTACTTTTAAATAAGGAAAGGCTGACTAATTCGGTATCTTCACTTAGCAGGAAGCAAGGGGACATTTTAATTCCCTTGGAACTTTCCTTTAAAAAATAACCTGCTATCAAAACCTGATTTAGTACTAAATATTGTGAAACTGTCTGATGTCCTTGGAATAATAAATTAGTTGCATAATGTGTCTCCTGCCCTCACTTCCCTTCTGCCCCACAGATATGCCCTTTGACTGCCTGTCATTTTGGATGCTGATAAGAGGCATTAACAGAGGAGTCTGCTGATCACAGACTGTTTGAGGAATAAAATATATCTTTATTTTGTGCAGAGCAGAACAGTGAAATAGCTGTACATAGGAGGTCTTCAGGGTCTGAAAAAGATTCTACTTCACATTCCTGATTCTCAGGAAAAATTACCATCATCTAAGATATCATAGCGCTCTTAGCTTTGTCTACAGCTTGTAGTTAATCAACTTTTTAGCACCTTTTTTAGCCATGGCTCACAGAAAATTTTTATTTCACTGGAATCATTACAGCTATATGTATCAATAGTGCTTTTATCTCATATAAATGTAGAATTTCTAAAACATATATGAAATTCCAAGCTGAAATCTAAAACACCTATTGTCAATTTAACAATACTGAGGGTGTGCATTTCTGAATGGACATTTTTACTAGCAATTTAGGATTCAATTGTAGCTTTGTCAAAAACCTCAAGATGTAAAAACTCAGAACTGCAGCTATTGCCAGAGCAGAATAGGAACCATATTGCAGGTGATTTGGAGTCATGATCTTGCTTTTAGCCTCCCCTTTGTCTTGGAAAAGGCAAAAGATGCAACGAAACAGTTTTACTAGTTTAACTTACTGGTTCAATCTTGTTTGTTGAAATGCTAAAAGCCCAGACTGTACTCACAAAGTTTAAGCCAGAGCTTTAACTAGTCAAGATAAATCCTTGCAAATAGTGGTTCACAGGAAGCAGAAGACTGCTTTCTAAGAACAGTTTCCTCCATSTTGTGACCTGACAGGGGAATATAACTTGGTACACAGAGAGGTAAACCTTTCCCAGTGACACCAAGGTGCCAGTCTCTCCTTCACYTAGTAAATTGGGAGCTATCAGAAAAAAAAGAAAAAAAATGCTAATGCAGTTTTCAGGTGTTTAAAAATGAATAGGTATRACATGATTTTACTTACCTGGAAAAGATAGTGGAATATTGCATGGATGTGTAGAATGCCCACATTTTAAAGGGGACCTTGCACAGGTTGTAGTATGACAGATTTTKAACTGTTCTGGAATGAGCTATTTAGAAACCCATGAAAGGGAGTTATACCATCTGCTTGTCTTCAAAGAAAAAAAAAAACAGTCAGAAAACAACTATTTTGTATAATCAAACCTGTGGGTGTTAGGGCTGACATATAGACGTCTGGGCAGTGAATATTGTCCATTATTATTCTGAAAATCTGACTCAAGCTAGGAAATAAGAATACTTAAGAATAACAAGTGCTCTAGATCTCAACTGCTTTACCCTTGTGATGATACAGAGATTMCAGGGTTAGTTGCACTGAACTTGAGAGACCATCATTTCTCAAGTRTAAGAATTTAATAGAGCTAAGCAGTTCTWCACATATGAGAGTCAYTGGACAATGCTAAACAGTWAATACCACACAATCTACAAGCATAACAAAGCTAAAAAGTATAGCAAAGAATTAAAAACAGAACACACATATCAGAGCTCTATGGCTAAGCCACAGATGCATGGTACAACGACCATTCTCACTCTTTCGTTGTCCTTATTTTCCCCAGACTGTTCTTACCACACTCGAACTGTGCCAAGATGATTCAGGTTCTCCCTGGCAGCTGGCATCGGGGGCGTTCCTGCTGATGGGTGGGTAGTCACATTTGCAGGCCAGCTGACAGTGAGTCCTAGTCCGCACAGAGGTAYGTTGCTTATTTTCTTTTATCCTTCTTGGGCTTTGTTCATTATCCAATCGATCAATGTCAGACCACGGTTTTACAATAGAACAGATGACCTCAGTCGATAACAGTATGGATACCGACAGGATGCTTAACAGTATGGTCAACAGATAACAGTATATGTATTAACAGATATCAGTACGGATGTTCAACAGCTGACTGTACACATGTTCAACAGTTAACCCAGGGCAAAATTGCACAGTATCCAGATGCTTACAAAGCGAGTCTGTGGTGTTGTTTTTCCTTTGCTGACTAGGTTCACTCAGCACTCACGGGGTTATTGGAGGGCTATAGCAACCCCACAGTGTGGTGACTCCAGCTGTGGTGCACCTGGGGTTCCTAAACTCTTGGGAAGCATCTCAGAGCAAACTCCTCTTTTATGGACTGCACCATCCTGAGTCCCATGSTTGCCTATGTGGCATCTATCAGTAGCTTAAAAAAAGAATGATTTTTGGACACTAGATAAAACATCCTAGATTGACCATCTAAAAGAATGTGATTTGCTTTAGTTCATCATAAAGATTTAGAGGTGATATGCTTAAAGTGCCTAAATATTCCTATGGACTGAAAACATTGCAATGGACAGCAGCATAATAAACAAGTATGACTGGAACCTGAAGCCAGACAAGTTCAAATTCAAAATCAGGTATAAATTTACATGCCGAGTGTTCAGCCACTGGAAAAGATTACCAAAAGAAGGTAGTAGATACTCTATTCCTTGTAGTCAAATGAAATCACCAGGCCATTCAGATAGATTTTCACTAAGATACCATTAGCTTAACACTAACTTCATACGGCAATGGTGGAATGAATGAGAAAAGGGAGGGCATATAGTGGAGAAGGCTGAATTATTCAATATGTGCACAAACATTAAGAATTCTAATTAAAACAGGGTAAAAAGGGATCATCTTCTGTCAAAAAAAAAAAAGGAAAAAGATTTCAGGGGCAAAAAATTAAAATACCAGCATAAGAGCTTTTTTCATTTTTTCTCTAAATATAGGTTAATTGACAGAAGAGCATAAAGAGATTTAATTGCCTTCTTTTTTACTTCTTTTGGCTTCYAGATCATCTAGTTTCTTTAAAATATTTAAATATTTTTGACATATTTCCTCAAAATTTCCATTCATCCAGGTTAGCATTTTKGAGAAAATGCTCTTTTCCGACCTTTGCCAACCCTGATCTTAATTCTGTAGCCAGTACAGTGCTGACTGCACCATCAAAACATAAGCAAAAATAATAAAAGGAAATGGTTATTGTTAGTAGTAAAAGTCAAAAAAACCATAGATTTAGCCTGTGTTTAGGTGATCTGACATTACTGGAGAGGGCAGGTTTTGTTTCTGTTTGCTGAAATGGATTGGCACAGGGAAGAAAAATGTCTGGCTTTGTCATAAAATCATTTTTTAAAATTCTTAATTAGTGATTATGAAATGATTATTAAATGAAGGCGTTGTGACTTCTGGTCAGTCTTTTCCTCCTAATACATTAATGTCTCTGACCTTCTGCTTTTGCACATTAATGCACTGTTAATTAAGACAGTATTGCACTTTTTGCAGAAATTCTTTTCATCTCCACTCATTTGAATCAAATTACATTTTAATAGCATTAACTTGAAGGTCAATACTTTTTCTTTGGCATAAACTTTTAAATCGTTGGTAATGGGATGTCAATTTGCAGAAGAGGAAGGGGCAGCAGGAAAGCTATTTGCAAACAGTGCCACTTCCATTCCAAAATGTGTCAGCTTTGTCAGCTGCATATTTTAGCTCCCTTCTTTCCTTTTACAATGCTATTCTGTGGAACTTGCTGAAATCTATTAGCACCATGTGTCTGTGGGTGACCCAGGGCCAGGCTTTGCACAAACGGAGATGTCAGACATCATACCTGCTTTTGAGAAGTTAAATATTATCATAGTTTAAAGAGCACGTCCCAGAAGATAATCCTGCTTGCTCTAGTGACCTACTGGCATTCCTTTCTGTGGTCTTCTTTTATCACGCCATAAAGCCTCTGAACTTTCCCCAGAGCAGCATGGTTTATTTTTCTTTAATTTTAAGATGTCTCATAAACAAATAGCCTTCCTATTGTGCATCTGTAGTCCTTGGTTACTTAGGATTATTTATTCAGACAAAAAAGCCAGACAGTGTTATTTGAAAGGCACAGCATTTGAACAACCCTTTATTATTATTATTATTATTATTACAAACAGAGCATACAGGGATTCTTTTTCAAAAGTGCTGCTCTTATTTTGAGCCCATGCAAGCCATTACCACAGGAGCTTAAAAGTTCCATTTCACAACACGCAAAAATACAATGGTCACGCCACAAATAATATTTATTTTGATTATAGCTATAGAAACAAACCCATGAAATCTTTAAGTGTGCATATCTGTAGGTATTTGTATGTTTGTACTTTTAAAGGCAAAGGATTCCCTGTCATCTTACATGTAGAACTCACAATTCTGAGCTTTCTTTGAAGATCCTCCCAGGAAAGGATAAAATAGACCCTGCTGAGGAGAAAGGTAACAAAGAAAGCATATGCATATTTCAGGATGAAACAAGAAATTCATATAGCTGTGTAAACCGTATATGGTGAACACTACTTATGATAGCATGAGCTTATATCCAGGCCAGTAAACAACACACAGATGACTGTGCAACTGATATTTGATATTAAGCTAGAGAGGCGAGCAAGATTGTCACTGGAAAGGAAGAGGAGTGTCAATTTAATAAAAATGATGCTGTTAATCCTCCTCTTCTCCCATGTGAACACATTACCCTTAACACGAACTCTGGCAGTCATTATTTAGGAAAGGAACTCACTATGTTGCCCAGATATAACCTTGCCCCCATGTTTTTAGCAGCCTGAGGGAAAAACAGATGCAATCTGTAGAGTCAAACGTATAGACCAATGTTTTCCAAACACACATTTTTATGTCTAGACAGCTTTTCTACATCGCCATGGCAAAACARGGCTTGTTTACAACGGGAGTTTGTCTAAGCATAGGACAAGCTGTCAGAGTAAGAAAGTGTTTGTGAAATTTGGCCTGACAAAAGGTTTTATGATCACCTGGAAAGCATCAGTGATTCTGAAGAAGCTATCTGAAGCAGGAACACCTGAAGATAGAGAGAAAAGAACTGAAGAGGAAACAGCTAAGATAATCCAAGAGGCAGATCTGACCCTTTCTGGAAAGAATACACACAGGTATAGATAGGAATGATATAGGCCCTTCATGGAGAGGGGAATGTATAGCTGAAAAAAACACAGATTAGAGAAAAGAAAGAACACTGGGTGGTAAGAAGGATGATTCTGCTCTGCAGTCAGACCTGAAAGATAAATTAAGGCTGAAGGACAATCCTGTAAGCCAGGTTCCTGCGAGCAGGGAAAAACCAGCAGATAAAAGTCAAAATGGAAATTCGAATGGCAGCTTTGAAAACAATAGAAATAGTGAGTTAGCAGTGATTGACTTTGTTGAAACGGTACTGTATTGATAAATAATAACTGACAGACAGAAATATTTTGGAGTTATACATACATACATGATAAATACAATAAGAACTATATAGAACAGAGGAAACTGGGGAAAAAATAAAGGCAATAATTCAACAGAGAAGTGGATGGGAGAGACACTACATTTGCATGATGAAAATGTCAAGAGATGAGGTGCTTTGTCTTAGATGCTTAACCAACCTGATAGCCTTCTATGATGGAGTGACTGGCTGGGTAGATGAGGGGAGAGCGGTGGATGTTGTCTACCTTGACTTCAGCAAGGCTTTTGACACTGTCTCCCATAATAACCTCTCCTAGATAAGCTCAGGAAGTGTGGGTTAGATGAGTGGACAGTGAGGTGGATTGAGAACTGGCTGATAGGAAAAGCTCAGAGGGTCRTCATCAGTGGCATGGAGTCTAGTTGGAAGCCTGTGGCTAGTGGCTTCCCCGAGGTCTCAGTCCTGGGTCCCATCCTGTTCAACTTCTTCATCAATGACCTGGATGAGGGGATGGAATGCCTCCTCAGCAGGTTTGCTGATGATACCAAGCTGGGAGGAGTAGCTGACACACCTGAGAACTCTGCTGCCATTCAGAGAGACATGGACAGGCTGGAGAATTGRGTGGAGAGGAACCTCATGAGGTTCAACAAGGGCAAGTGCAGAGTCCTGCACCTAGGGAAAAAATAACCCTAGGCACCAGGACAAGCTGAGKGCTGACCTTCTGCAGAGCAGCTCTGCAGAGAAGGACCTAGGAGTGCTGGTGGATGACAGATTGACCATGAGCCAGTAATGTGCCCTTGTGGCCAGGAAGGCCAATGGTCTCCTGGGGTGCATTAGGAAGAGTGTTGCCAGCAGGTCGAGGGAGGTGATCTTGCCCCTCTCCTCAGCCCTGGTGAGGTCTCATCTTGAGTACTGTGTCCAGTTCTGGGATCCCCAGTACAAGAGAGACGTGGAGCTACTGGAGAGAGTCCAGCACAGGGCTACGAGGATGATCAGAAGGCTGGAGCACCTGCCCTCTGAGGAACGGCTGCGAGAGCTGGGCCTCTCTAGCCTGGGGAAGAGAAGACTGAGGGGGGATCTCATCAACATGTATAAGTATCTGAAGGGAGGGTGTCAAGGGGATGGGGACAAACTCTTTTCAGTTGACMCATGTGACAGGACAAGAGGCAAAGGCAGAAATTGAAGCACAGGAATTTCCATCTGACCGTGGGGGGGAATTTCTTGACCGTGAGAGTGACAGAGCACTGGCACAGGTTGCCCAGAGAGGTTGTGGAGTCTCCTTGTCTGGAGATCTTCAAGGCCYGCCTGGATGCCACCCTGTCTAACATGCTCTAGGTGACCCTGCTTGAGCGGGGAGGTTGGAGTAGATGATCTCCAGAGGTCCCTTCCAACCTTACTGATTCCATGATTCTATGATTCTATGATTCTATGTATTGGCCAYAGTGGGTCACTATTACTGTCATTACCTAACTTTACACAGCCACATTTGATTTACATTCTGAAATCAGTAGTAAAATCTTGAAAGCTTGGAAAGTTATTTCAGTAAGGTCACTATCTTCCCGAATTAGCAAATCTTGTAATTGCTTCTAACACTGAGTACATTTTGCCAACTGATGTTGCTGCATCTGTGACCTGTGTCTTATGGTCCCATGCCTGTAACTTTATGTCACATCCTGTGTCCCCTCTTTTCAAGGCCTCTGTTATTGTACTAAGTCTGTTTTTCTGTGTAGTATATCATTATGTTAGAATTGTAAAGCCATGATGGTGCCATGAAAAGATAAACAAAAGGCAGACAAGCTCACCCTAGTAACCTGGTCAATAAGAAAAATTGCTGTTAGAGCTAAACCGAATAAAATAAAACTTCAGGTAGGTCAAAAAAAACTCAGTGCTGAGGTCTTGCAAACTCAATATAAAGCTTATGGCCTGTTACTAGCAGTGGCAATAGCATGCTACAGGACTACATGGTTACAAATGAAGTTTAAAAGAGGACAAGCTGAGTTTATTCCTGTTGAAATTTCTTTAGATTTTCTACTTCTGAAACAGAGCTTTCTCAGCTATAATACTGAAAAAGTAGAAATAGTTACTAACTGCAAGTATTTCTGTAGCTGATCCAGTTTATAGGATTATATTAGAAAGCAACTTCTGAGATCTTTTCCAAGACAAATAAAGGGCGCAAACTCTTTTTTCATCCTTACCTATTACTCTCCCTAACAGGAATATTTTGCTTTCTCTTCAATCTCCTTTTTGCCATTCTTTTTTCAAACAAGTGTATCTCATTTTCATACTGTGCCCTGGATAAAATAGGGACAGAAAATTTTTTATAAATTGTACTGCAACAATACATTTTTATTGTGAGTGTTCTTCTTTCTGCTATTGTAGGGGCTAGCAAAATCTGTGTCTGTCTTTGCATATCCTTATCAAAAATCAGATATCTATTCTGTTTTGTCCTAATGTACAAAGCTCTTGAAAACAGATGTTATTCACTAATTTTTTTTGGAGTCAATGATTTTTCTTCTAATCTTTTCCCACAACCCCTCCTGGATTTTAAAAACCTTTAAAATTTCTGCCTCACCAGCTCAGAACTTCATGCAGTACAAAATGCTATTGCTGTAACACAGGATTAATGTTCACAATAGAGATCATGATAAAACAGCTTATGTTTTCATTGTCAAGAAGTTTCAGCTAGAATATCTGATCATCAATCCGATTCTCTAGTCCTCCCTACCCATCATTTTCAAACTGAAATGGAAACACAGTGTCATTTTATTTTGTAAATAAGGAATTCTCAGCATCAATACTTCCCTTGATTTTAATTAGAAATGATATTTTCCTGAGGCATATGTTGATCTGAATAAAATCATCTACTTCATTGGAAAATCTTCACACCAAAATTTCTGCCACATCCAGTTTATACCTTTTTTCTGCTCATATTCATGCCAGGGTGTCTAACACACAGTATTCCAAAGTGCCATGCATAGGGCTCCATCTGAGAGTGTTTTTTTTCTTTAATTCTTCTCAGAGTCTACTCCACCTGCAGATTTTATCAATAAGAAACAAACAACCACCTGATTTCTACTATCCCTAAGAACAAAACTGTTTTTTCCCCTTTGATGTGTGACCAGAAGTCCAAGGATACTTTCTTTATCCTGAGTAAAACATATAATGRTACATGTGAATCATTACTGGCCAGGTTATGTTCATCCTGCATTTAAATGAGTCGAAACATTGGAGGTAAAAAAAACAACAACAAAAAGGTACACAAATAGTTTCATTCAGATCCCATAGATTTAACACATAATATGTAACTTGTAACRCATAGTTTCCTTGAATTTGAAGACTCATTACCAACTAAAATGAAGATGAATGCAAATATGTAGTTTCATGTTATTAGAATTTTATTGGTTATTTTTAAACTTAGCAAAACCGTAGTTGAGTGCAATTCATAATTCTAGAGCCTTTAGGATAAATGCTCAAAATTCAGCATAGAYGGATACAGCTTTAAAAGTCCATCCCATTTGTCATGTCTATAGCCAATGTAAATTCAACAGTAATACAGTAGTTAACAGTAGTTATATGTCACTCTGAGGAGAAGCAAAATTAGACTGTGTTGTTTCCTGCAAAGTCCAAGACTTCTGCATCTTCTGTACTTAATGAACCAGATCTCGAACTGCTAGATAAAAATATGATCCCCTCCCAAATTAAAAGCACTATTAAAAAATCCATCATCTTTTCTGGGCAAAAAATATGCTATATGAACTTGCCTCCTCCCTAAAAAAAATGGCATTTGGTGTATACTTATTGTAATAATAATGAAAATAAGCATTCTGATTTGCAAAAGATATATTAAGTTGCAATTTAAAGTATATTAACATGTACATTAAGCTATATTGACATATTTTAAGCTATACTTTGAAGTAACTTATAAGTTGGTAAAAACTATATAGTAAAACTATATATCCAAAGTACAGACATGTATGGGTAAAAAAGAATAAAAGTTTAAGCCTTAAATTATTTTGGTTTTTTGTTAAGAAATTTCTTTTTTGAGAACAGTGCTTTTTATCTGACCTTTTTCTTTCCAAGAAGAGAGTAATGTAGGYCACTCTACCAGGTGGATTTCTTAACACACAGGATAGCCAAAAGGTTTCAAGACTCCTAAATATTGAAGGGGTAGTTACAAGAAGCAGCGCTACAAGGAGTAGTCTCACTAACGCATGTCTAGTTAGCCTTAATAAAGGCAGGGACCTTAGAGGGTGGTTGTAAGTTAAGTAGAACACTGAAACAAGCACAGAAACAGCAGAAGAAGATTGATTGATTGTTGGCCCCTACTGAACTTTTCTGGAGAGATCCCACCTACCGTTCCCAGCATCGGTCCTGCAGTAAGTACCTAATCAAAATACTTATAACTATATTCCTGTGTGGGAAGAAACTGCTTCATTATAACTCATGATAAAACTCAAAATACTGTGTGAATGTTAATTGGTTTTAGGTTTTAAGAGCATTTCTTCCCAGATAAATTAGTTTGGTAATCTATGAGTCTAATCAGTTTGCAAGCTCAAGTTTTAACTTCTTTTTCTCAATAGTCAGGCTGTGTTGATTTGGCTGTTCAACATGACTCTTCAAGATTATACTCAGCAAGAACTGCACTTACTGTAAGAGAATCTGTAATATGTGTCTGTGTCAACTCATTTCTCTCATATAAAAGAAATAACCTGCTCTTTGTGTTCAAGGCATCCTGACTGCTTCAAATTCCTGACAGGGTAATTTACTCTGGTTGATCTTTGTAATGTTTTTTTGGTGCACACCACTTGGTAAAATGTATATGCAAGGCACTGAAGAGAATTGTACCTGCATCAGCAATTTGTGACCATTTTATGAAAGATATGATAGCCCTGARATTGGGTTCTTATTTACATTCTCTTGTGAAGCAGGCAATAAACTAGGAGCTAAATGAAATCAAACATCTTGTCCATTTTTCTGTCCATTATCTTTTAYGGGTTTTAGAAAAGCAGAGCAATGAGTGATTTACTTGATTAATTTTTCAGACAACTGAAGCAATGGCTAGTTAACTATACATAATGAGTTGGTAAAGATAGGGTTCCAGGACATCTGTTCTGTGGAAGAACTACGATTATTTTAGAAATGATTAATTCTGAGATGTTTCTAATACCATGCATATACASAGGTAATAGAGCTATTAAAGAAAATGACATGAATGAAGAAAAGACCTTGGTCCAGATTCRCCCCTGGGGTAGTTTCATTGATTAGAGTTGAGGCACACTAGGAATAAAATTGACCCCCATGTCAGTATTTTAAAACTCATAATCTTTAAAGGCAGTAGAAAAGACTTAGTAAAATTACAGATGTTATTTAAATAACAGAGTGATTCAGTGGATGTGAACATATGCTCAAACATTCAACTAATGTAAAGGAGTTCAAGACCCTGAACAGAATGAGTGCTTTAACTAGTAAGAATATTTCAGTATTTTAGGGAGGTGGTACCTATTAGACTGTGGTGAATATCAGACAAGGAAATGGTTGTCCAGAATTGTTTGAGAACAAATTAAAAGTAGCATAATTTTGGGAAAAAAAATAGATGAAATATTAAAAAGATATCAATTAAAAAGATTCAGTCAAGTTTAGTGTGTTTTCCGATTGGTTGATTTTGCAGGTAGGCACTGTAAAAGGTCTTCGGGAGACATCAGAGGAGGGGTGGTTTTGATAGAGACTGACAGAAACCATGGTGGAAAGTAAAAAAGAGCAAGGACTATCACGAGTCTTTCAGAAAGAAGACTGCAAGACATGTCAATTCACTGACAACTTTTGTTTTATTATTTACTTGGGGAAAAGTTTAGAGCAAGGGAGAGAATGATTCCTAACCACATTCACATACATACAACACAGACTCTCAGGCTGTCTGCCCAAGTAAAGATCCCTCACAGATCCTTTAATTGGACAGCACAAAAATTGGATAGTGCAAAAGTTAGTTACTATCTGAGAAGCACAGAAGCACAGCTATTGGCATACTGTTTCCATGCTATCCATGTACTCTCCTGTTGCTGGAAAACTATTCCACTTTTACAGCAGTTTTGTTTGAAATTTTCTACTGTGTCACCACATCTTGCTGATGGGAAAGTCCCAGGTCATGAGCTTTATATCTAAAATCTTATGTACCTTAGTTCATACCTTAGCCTGGATGATGTCACAGTAGCTAATCATATATCTCAAAAGCATGCAATTAATGGAAGAGAYTGCATGTGAGATACAGAGGGTGATACAACTTCCTGAAGAATTTTGCTTTCAGTCCCAAACCAAAGTACTGAAAAAGAAGTTTGGAAGAATGCATACCAAGAGGAAGAGATAAAACCAATACTGGAGCAAAATAACAGCATCATGAATTCATGATAATTTTTTTTATATCATGATAAATTTTTGACTCAGGCAGTAGAGGAGCCCGGTAAGCAGACATGTGCTGCTGAACCTTGTGCTAACAAAGAAAGAAGGACTGGTTGGAGATGTGAAGGCTGGGGGCAGTCTTGGTGGCAGCGATCATGAGATGGTGGAGTTCAATATCCTGTGAGGAGGAAGCAGGACAGTAAGTAGGATTGCAGCCCTGGACTTTAGAAGTGCAAACTTTGGCCTCTTCAGAGAACTACTTGGAGGAATCTCATGGGTTAGGGACCTGGAAGGAAGGGAGGTCCAAGAGAATCAGTTAGTATTCAAGCATCACTTCCTCTAAGCTAAAGAGCAGTGCATCGCAAGGAGAAAGAAGTCAAACAAAGGGGCAGGAGACCTGCATGGATGAGCAGGGAGCACCTGGCACAATTCAAACAGAAGAAGGAAGTGCACAAAATGTGGAAGAAGGGGCGCACAACTGGGAGGAATATAGGAAAGCTGTCAGAGTCTGCAGGGATGCAACAACGAAGGCAAAGGCCCATTTGGAATTAAATCTGGCAAGGGATGTCAAGGACCACAAGAAGGGCTACTTCAAATACATCAGTAGCCAAAGGAAGACTAGGGAAAACGTGGGCCTGCTGCTGAGTCGGCTGGGGGCCCTGGTGATGAAGGATACAAAGAAGGCAGAGCTACTGAATGCCTTCTTTGCTTCAGTCTTCACTGCTAAGAGCAGCCCTCAGGAATCCCAGAGCCTGGAGACAAGAGAGAAAATCTAGAGAAAGAAAGACTTTCCCCTGGTCAAGGAGGATCAGGTTAGAGCTCATTCAGGCAAACTTGACACTCACCGATCTATGGGCTCTGGTGGGAGGCACCCACGAGTGCTGATGGAGCTGGCAGATGTTATTGTCAGGCCACTCTCTCTCATCTTTGAAAAGTCATGGAGAACAGGAGAGGTGCCTGAGGACTGGAAGAAAGCCAGTGCCACTCCAGTCTTCAAAAAAGGCAAGAAGGAGCACCCAGGAAATTGCAGTCAATCATCCTTGGAAAGGTAATGGAACAGCCCATCATGGATGTTCTCTCTAAGCAGGTGGAGGAAAAGAGCTCAGACGGCTGTAGTCAGTGGCACTGAGAGTCTAGTTGGAGTCCTGTAGCTGGCGGTGTCCCCTCAGGGGTCAGTACTGGGGCCAGTTCTATTCAACCTATTCATCGATGACCTGGATGAAGGGACAGAGTGCCTCCTCAGCAAGTTTGCTGACRATACCAAACCGGAAAGAGTGGCTGATACACCTGAGGGCTGTGCTGCCATTCAGAGAGACMTGGACAGGCTGGAGTTGGGTGGAGAGAAACCTCCTGAGGTTCAACAAAGGCAAGTGCAGAGTCCTGCACATAGAGAGGAATAACCCTATGCACCAGTGCCAGTTATGTGTCAACCTACTGGAAAGCAGCTCTGCAGAGAAGGACCTGGGAGTGTTGATGGACCATGAGCCAGCAATGTGCCCTTGTGGCCAAGAAGGCCAATGGTATCCTGGGCTGCATCAGGAAGACTGTTGCCAGCAGGTCGAGGGGGGTGATCCTGCCTCTCTACTCAGCCCTGGGGAGGCCTCATCTCGAGTRCTGTGTCCAGTTCTGGGCTCCCCAGTACAAGAGAGACGTGGAGCTACTGGAGAGAGTCCAGCGTAGGGCTACAAAGATGATCARAGGGTTGGAGCACCTGCCCTATGAGGAACGGCTGCGAGAGCTGGGCCTCTTTATCTTGGAGAAGAGAAGGGGGGGAAGGGGATCTGAAAGGGAATCTAATCAGTGTGTACAAAATAACTTAAGAGAGGATCAAGAGGATGGGGTCAGACTCTTTTCAGCGGTGCCCAGAGACAGAATAAAAGGCAATGGGCACAAACCGAAATGCAGGAAGTTCCATCTGAACATGAGGAAAAGCTTCTTTCCTGTGAGAGTGACAGAGCACTGGAGCATGTTGCCCGGAGAGGTTGTGGAGTCTCCTTCTCTGGAGATATTCAAAACCTAACTGGACATGATCCTGTGCAATGTCCTTTAGGTGACACTGCTTGAGCAGGGGGGATAGGACTAGGTCTAGGATCTCCAGAGGTCCCTGCAAACCTCAGCCATTCTGTGAATCTGTGATTCTGTGATTCTGTGAATTCCAGCACAGGAACAGAAGTTTTGTAAGATACAAGAAATTTCATACACACAACTAGGAAATGAGCTGCATAAACAGTACGTTTTATTTTAACCTATGACTGGTATTGCCCGACTTAATCTTTCAATTATCAGTGTTTCTAAACTTTATAATTACTCAATATATGATGTAACTGTGAATAACCTTATTCTAGGCATATAGAACATTTTTTCAAAAATCTTTTCTTCACAATGACATATTGTAACTGTGAGTAACTGTAGAAGGTAAAAAATGCTGTTTCTTCTCCTGGAGGTCTGCAGTCACACAGTCAGGTTAGTCTTCTCAGCTTTTCCATTTCATTCCAATGCATTTGTATGGATTTTCTAAAGATCTTGATGTTAAATATTGCAAAATAACTGTCCTATCCCAAAAAAAGAAAAATTCACAAGACTGGCCTAAACTGAATATTTGGAAGAGGAGAAGAATGGTGTAAAGTATGAATCCATTCCATAATTCCAGAATACTCCAATTAACAGAGCTATGATGCCTTATACTGCATTAAGATTCAAGATTATTGATGGGACTAGGTAAAAGGGACTACTCATATCTGATAATCAAGAGACATTCAATCCTGTGAGATAATGAAGACCATGGAACCCAGGGCAAAAGTGTAAGAAGTGCAGATAAAACTTTTGCAGCTGGTGAGATCTACTGATATAGTAAGCATAGCTCTGGAGCAAATTAAATGTATTGCTAATCTAACCATGTTTAGATGAGTTATTTTCAGTATGGTGCGTGGTAGAGATTATTCATTTTAGCAGATCATTCACAAAAATCAACTGCTCGCCTTGCAATGTCAAAGGCTATACCATAAGCAGGACTTTCTATTTACTCTGTAAGAAATTCCAAAGAACACAGGAAGCCCAGTAGAATTCTTCCTTTCATCTATTCAATGTAAAAAGTGCTACACTACAAACTGCATAACTGTCCAGCAATACAGACAGCAGAGTTACACAGAGTTATGTTCAAAAATAGAGTCTCATCTCTTTTAAAATAGATATTTTGTTTAGAAATAATAATAAGAGTTAACAACTGCCCGTCCCCAAAACTTACAGTCACTGCTATAGAAAAAAAAGCCAAGAGAATCACAGAAATCTCTTTCCCTATGATTTTTTTCCCACTTTAGGTTGATGAGTAAGAAGAAATGCTGCCCAGACACAGCAGGCATGTCTGAAGTGACCATTAAAAAGATCTCAGTTAATGAAGTATCCTCTTCCCCTTGACAGAAATGTCGAATATGGATGAATGACCTGCCCAATATTACTTGGTTTCAAACAGTTCAGATATGCTTGCTGAGCTGTTACTTGTTAGTGGATGTCRTGCAGAAAAAACAGAATCAGGGAATGATATAAAAAACTCTGGTCAAAGATTTGATGTCAGAAGTGAAGACTTGTGAATTTATGTGTACGATTTTCCGTTTGCAATTCGTAGACATCTTTTGTTCGTCCTGGAAGGAAGTACATAAAATGTGTTGCCTTAACTTGCCTGTCAGACTCAGTGAAACAATTGAACACTTGCATTCTAGAAGAGGAAAAAGTACAATTTGTTTTCACCTCATAGAGAAAGTTAAAGATTTAAATCTATGGCCTATCTTTTAAATAGACCCCATGTTTAAAATATAGCTTTTACATATTTTGGACAAAATTTATGTGCCAATATCCTATTCCTCAAAACAGATAGAAGACCATTCCACAGAAAGAAATAGCTRGTGGTAGAAATGTCCAATAAATATCCAGGAACTGAAAACGGCAAGAATGTTTTTTATGTATAGTGCAGTACCTTTCATGAGGTAAAGTTTTTGTAACATATACAGAATTACGTACTCTTTGCCCCTTAGTGTTAATGGAAGTTGTTCGTATCACTCCCTGCATGCCGTGCTGAAAGCAGTTTGCTCCCCYATGTCAAGCAGTTAAAAAGAATCTGGCACTGTGTTCTTTTGACTGATTCAGAACAATAGAGAGCTAAATAGATGTTTAATATACAGGCATTGTAAGACACACTAGAGGCCTGATCCAAAAACCCAGTGAAGTCTACGGGAAACTTTCCATTGGTTTAAATCAGCTTCAGATCAGGCTCCCAGGCATCTCTTGTCAAGGCCACAGTTAAAAAGTCTGACAGTGTTTGTACTGCAAGTCTCTACTTTCACTGGGTTATAATCTGAGTCATAAATATTCACTCTGGACCCATTTCTTGGCATGTTTGGTACACCAGTTTTCAAAAGTGAGTTTGATCATTCGTAAATTATCATCTACCTGCACAAGTTTCATTCCTTTAATGGGAGTACCTACATGGCTCCATGGRAGACTGTTTATTTGTGTGTGTAAATATATGTTTGTGTGCGTGTGTGTGCATGCATACTGAATGCAGAGTTTACCACTATGCTTTTGAAGAAAAATACAGTCATTTTAAGGGCTGTATTTGGATGGGTATGGAAATGTAAGTGTCTAGGAAATTCATGAGATATGCACTGTAACCCAGGATGGGGCAGCAGAGGCAGGAAGGACAGATATGATGGGCACAGCAGTTAGAGGTGATGTCTGTACTGTCCTGGGTGGTATTGCTCAAGCACAGGACAAATTCTTGATCTGATTGTCACACTTACAGTAGAGGCCTCAGGGCTCTCTTCACATGCTCCTGCGCTCTCCTTGTAACRCTTCAGTGGGACTACACAGTTACGCACTAGCCATTCCCTACACCTTTGCCTCTTGCCACCATAGCCCCTCTAGAATCTCTCCCCATTGCCCTGTCATGTGAATCCTTGACAGCTTCTTTTTACCACTGCTTCTCCACTCCAGCTCTCCACCGAGCTTGAGACACATGGTAAGACATTTCTTCCCTAGAGATAYCAGAGTCCTAGAGACACATTTGTATGTGTGCTGGCACCTATTTGTGAGTGAGGTGCTGAGGTTCCTAATATAGGGAAAGGAGATCTAGTTAGTACARTCAGTGACACATAAAGAGTGACCCATCTCGGTCTGAGACAGACACCTACTGGCTGRCAAATTGCTCCCTAGGCTACACTGTCTGTACTGACTAGATCTAGATTGACTGTAATGGGATCTTAGATGACTAGTTCACRTGCAACACTTTCACCCTTCACTCCATTCTCCATTTTTGTGGGKAGAAGTAGAATTATTCTACTTCAGCTGAGCAGGTAACACCATCTACTGATGTCATCTTTTCTGAGTTGCAAGAGGTTTGTAGCTGCCTACTGCTTCAAGTGTCCTTGGAAACTGGAGTGAGCAGCCAAGGGCAGTGGCTGCCTGTTCAATGATGAAGAGCTAGCAAACATCATGACATTCTCCACTCATGTCCAGGAACAAACTGGGGTGATGTACTCTTCAGCTGCCTACACTGGGCTGGAATTACTTGACAAATTGGCTGTGTGAAATGTAGTGAGACATCCATCTAATAGCTTGAGAAGCTCAACATCCAGCAGCAAGTAGCCAGTTGTTCTAGTAAATGTCCTGGAGAGCCATGCCAGACACAGGTCTCCAGCTCTGGCACATTGATGTCCTCCTGTCCCACTAGCCAGATCTTGTCCTGTGAGAAGAAGCAAACAAATACTGCTCTACTTACCTTTAGAGTGCCCTTTTCCTGTGTTTTGGAGTACCAGGATGAGTTAATGGGTAAATGCAGCAGATTAAGCCAGCTTGATAAAGGTCTGTGTAGCTCAGGAGACACAGTCAAAGTTAAAATAGAATTGAACCTAGCTGCTGCCTTAAATGAGCTGCTGCCTCAGTCAGTCAAGAACGGATGGCTTCCCTTGCTATTTCTTTTTTTATGCTTTATTATGAGAACACACTTTCCTCAAATAGAATTCAGTATCAGCTGTTCATTTTGCTTCTGTTTCGGTAGCATTTTGTTCAATACTTTATCAGAGAACAGTATCCTTATGAACAATTTCCAGRCAAATCCAGGAGACTCCTTTTTTCTTTCATGTCTTGCTAGCTCTGTCCCTATCATAMAACCACCCTATTCTCTCCTTGGTAGGTTTCTAGAACACATATTACCAAGAAATTACATTATGATCTATGCTTTTGTCACCTACCTGGTTACATGATTTTTACGCCTACCTGGTAGAGGTTAATTTAATTACAAATYTTTAAGGGAGAAGCCTTTTTGCACACACTTTGGGATATGTAGKTTCTCAAGGTTTAACACTCCTTTTAGCCTTTTGGTAAGGCAYATAAGGATGGCTCTGAAATAACTGACAATAATATAACAAACATTGCAAAGATAAATTTTTGAAGAAGTATTTTCATGCTTTTAAATATCTTTTGGGGGAAATTTGAAATATTTTGTGTAAGAATACTTTAATTCTCAGATACCTATGAAAATAAAATAAATAAGTTAAATGTTAAAAGGTCAGATTTCTTATATGTAGAAGTAGACTCAAAGTATTTTTTTTCTGTTTTTCATTGGTTTGATTGTTTTTTTGGYAGTGCTTTGTCTGTAGGTAATGGATGACTTTTATGATGATTCTATACAYAAAATCAGTGTGAGAAAGCACTCTTTAAGGATTTCAGACGTCTCCTGGTTTAATTCAAYAGCTGATATTGTATTCTGCATGATTAAGAAAAAACAACTTGAAGGATCTTTAGTATTTATGTTGCCCTATCTATTCTACATCAGCAAATGATTTAATCAACTGTGAATATAGCCAGATTGTAAACATATGTTACTCCTCCCTCAAGAAGCAGTAGATCTACCCTTGTTTGTTGATTCAAGCATGGTGTACACTTCAACATTATTAGCCAGTCATCCATACTTTTAAATACTGAGAATTAGAAGGTCTATTTGCCTGCAGAAAGAACCCCAAATACATACAGGATAGAGAAGAAAAGACCTGAGAAGCAAGGAGGCAGTTATCCTGCAAGAAAACTGAAAACAAGGAATTATTTGCCAGCCTGTAACTGTATTAGTACCTTTTAACAAGAGCACTCTTACATAGTAAGAAAGCAGCGTCCTGGTTTGCTCCCCAAAGCACAGGCTGCTGAAAATGGCACTAGAACAATGAAGCCCTTGATACACCGATGCTGCAACATCATTTTCAGGGGAGTCACTTGCTTGAGGGCATGTTTCATAGCAGGCACTACAAAGCAGTGGTTACTTTTGGTGATATTTGTGTTACACATAAATACACTCAGCGTGTAACAACCTCACCACAAATACTCTTGTTTAACATTTTTCCACTCTTCTTCCTTAGTGCTTCTCCAGTGCACTAGGATGTTTGCTGCTTCCCTTAGTACACCRTTTTTGTTTCTTTCCCACCCTCACCTAAACATACTGTCACTTAATTTTTGGCTCTGCCCTAGGTCAGTCACCAACAACAGGATTTTCTGAAATACCTAACTCACATGGATTGTAGGGTRGATTCCCACAGTGAACTCTGTGTCTCACATTAGGTATCTAAACTGCTGCCAAGACAGTGTTAAAAGTCATGGAGGCCTTATGTGAAGCCACATACTGTAAGCTGTGAGCACCCTACCTGCTCTCTCTTCTACAGTACTTTTAGTAGCAGTGACTTCAGCCTCCTGATCTTAGAAGCAAAAAAAAAATAATAAAAAAATAAAATAAAATAAAAAGTTCTCACACTTTTCCTGACAWATAGGGACAGAAAGCTACTAAAACTGAATGCTCAACACACAAGAAATATGAGACTCACTCAGCCTTGTTACTTCCCACTTGCTGCATCATTTGAGATTTTCCTCTCTTTGCCTCAGTGAGCCTGCTGAATCCAGGATCCCCATTTGTCAGAGTGGAAGAGCAGCCACAGACTTCTATCTATGAAATGTGGTCCTAAGTAGTGCCTCTCCAAGGAATTCAGTCCTGCACTGAAGTTTTCTCCTGCTGGCTCAGATGAAGTGTCTGGCAGCAGCTCCATTACATGAGCTACCCAGGTACTATTGCAAGGCTTGTTCTATATGCCACATGCCAAGAGAAYTACCTAGGTTTCTATTTTGGATTGGCCTTTAAGTTGAGGCACACCAGTTTCACCTCAGTTCTGGGTTAGGTAGCAGAACAAATACTCCTGAAAGCCATTTCCAAGCATATCAAGGACAAGAATCATAGAATCAGTAAGGTTGGAAGGGACCTCTGGAGATCATCTCGTCCAACCCCCCTGCTCAAGAAGGGTCATCTAGAGCACGTTAGACAGGGTTGCATCCAGGCAGTCTTTGAATATCTCCAGAGAAGGAGACAAAGGGCTCATCTGGGATTTGAACCTGAGACTTTTCACTCCCTAAGCAAGAATCATACCGYTAGACCAATGAAGGTGATTGGGAGTAGTCTCAACAGTCTCCTATAACATTCATATCAATGAAGTGCAGGCTAGAGAAGTGGACTGTGAGCCAGAGTGAAAACAGGCTGTATTGCAGAGCTCAAAAGGTTATGCTTAGCACCATGAAGTCCAGCTGGAGGCAAGTCATTTGTAGTGGGGTCTTTGGATGTGGATATGGGGTATGTTTAACATCTTTGTGAATGAGTTGGATGGTGGAACAGAGTGCACTCTCAACATATTTGCAGATCTAAAGTGGGAGAAGTAGCTGATACACCAGATGATAGTTGTATTGCTATTCAAGGGGATCTCAACAGGCTGGATAAATGTGCCAGCTGGAACCTAATAAAGTTCAACAAAGAGAAATGCAAAGTCGTGCACTTGTGGAGGAATCAATCCTTGCACCAGAACAGGCTGGGAGCCAACTGGCTGGAACGCAGCTTTTGCAGAGAAGACCCTAAGGGTCCTGGTAAATGCCAGTTTGTACATGAGCCAGCAACATTCCCTCGCAGCAAAAAAAAGGCCAACAGCATCCTAAGGGGATCTTGTCAATGTGTATAAATATCTGATGGGAGGGAAAAAGATGAAGGAGCTATGCTCCTCTCAGTGGTGTCCAGCAATAGGATGAGAGGCAATGGGCACAAATTGAAATACAGAAAATTCCTAGTAAACATTAACAAYAATCAGGACAACAACAAACTTTGCTGTGATGGTGGTCAAACAATGAAATAAGTTGCCCTGAGAGGTTGTGGAGTCACCATGCATTGAAACCTGACTGGATACGGCCCTGGGAAACCTGAATTATTGCATAAAACAAGCAGTAGTTGCCTCTTCTGTGCTTATGTCAAGCTTTCCCCTCCATCCTACCCCTCCCTCAAAAAAAAAAAAAAAAAAAAAGTGACAGCCATTTTAGGGAGAGTCACTGCTCTTGCAGGTGTGCACTCTTAAGCTTTGGACAACCTAATATATCAAGTCCAAAGACAACTAGTAACAACCAGTTTTTAGACATCTTTCAGATTTGGCAGGAAATCGGTGCCAAACTACTCTGTCCTGTGACAACTGGAGTACCTCTTGAAGCATGCCAGGAAAAGCTGTAAGTGGCTGGGGAACAGCTGAATAAAAATTGAGGAGCCTATAAAGCTTAGGTACTTGCAGGATCATGCTTAAGCATCTCAATTGCACTTACAGCTCTCTTTAGGCACCTTTTTTTGGCTCCAGGTGTTCACTCTTCACCTGCTGGGAAGTCCCAGACTTGCCTAAAGAATGACAGGAAGTCCTACATCACAGGCAGTACAGGAGTCTGCCTGGGCATTAATGCTATGCTCAAAGTTGGAGCTGGCTGCTGGGCTACTGACAGTTTATGGCAGGGGCAGCAGTTGCTACCTATTCATATTGAGAGCTTAGAGTACTTGTGTCCCTGGGCCTGTGTAAATATAACTCTGCTGACCCCACTTTTGGCCCTGCTGCTCTCCAYATTTATTACATGTCAGTGTGGAGACTCTTTCAGCAGTTCTCTTGGGAAGCTTGAGTAATCCATATAGTCTCAGTACAAGGGCTTTAACAGTGCAGAGAGACCGCTGCTGACTTTTTGCAGTGGTAAGAAGTTTCATCCAGAAGAAATGTTTAGGGCCACCTTAATGACTTTGAGTCTTTCAGTTGTTTACCCAAGCCTTACTCCTTAGTTCACAAACTACTGTTCTCCRGTGTCTTTCCCACAAGCATAACAGCAAGTGATTCTGTTCTCAGAAGTTTAGGATATGGCCAGCTAAAATTTGTTTTCTCAATGCCTAATAAAAATGATGAAAAATAAATCTTCAGTCATCTGCAATGATTGGACCCTTATATGAAAGCTAAAAATATCACAAAAATGTTAGGTTAGGTTAATCAATAACAAGTAAGAATAAAAGATGCAGTTTGAATGGCACTCTGTACTCTCCATCTCTGTCAGGTAAAAGGGGGAAATGTATAATAAACAATTTCCCCTTTAAGTTGAAAGATTAATTATACTGTTAAGCAAAACTCCTTTGTGTGTCAGAATGACTCATTCCTTCCTATTGTTAAGAGTACATTAATCACAGCAAATACTGGGTTTTAGTAGAGTTTAATTAGCAATTAGATGATGTTTCTAATGTATTTTCTTCAATACCTTTTCTTCCTARTTCTTCAACTGTATATGTTCCAGTGCAATACAGTATATGGTATTAAACCAGATAAAGTGTAGATGACAGTCACAGCTGGTTATTAATACTGATGCTCACCTAATTAAGCATCATAACCCTGCGGTGTTAATTCATGGTGTCTTCAATAAAAATCTAACAGATTTGAATATATTAGGTATATGATAGAAATAAATCATCTTGTCAACAGTTCTGTAGCACTTAGTCATTTGAGGAAACTTTTTTTTTWWAAAAAAATATTTTTTTATGCCTATTAAATTTATTCCTTTGAATTGAGAAGGGAATCTTCTTTCTGTGCTACTACGGTACTTCCTTGCAGAAATCAGATACTTTTGTGGTTGACTGTCAGTAGGAAATTTTGGGAGCTATGAATTACAAACAGTATCAGATCCTATCACTTCTTTATTACAGGCTTGCTATCCAACACTGGATTATGAATATGTTTGTATTAACATTTATTTTTCCCTACCTTTTATTTTCTTCTCTATAATAAAAAATATCAAGTCCTATGTGAACAGTCTTTCACTAGGGCTATTTTACATAGCCTAAGACTAAGCATAACCTATTATATCTGAAATGCATTGCATTGCAGTTATATAAAATGCTTTTTCATTAGGAATAATAGATTATGAATGCTGCATGTTGTGATACAACAGTTTTTATTTTTAATCAAAGAGTTGACACTGGCAGTTCAGATTCAAGCTAACCATATTTCATTTTGCCTTCATTCCCTGGTGTAACACAATGAAGTAAGTCAATAGTGATCTTCCAACCCATCTCCCTCCTCCTGCTCCTCAGAATCTATTGTTTTTGTTCACTTATCACCTTTTGGATCATATATCATTTCTATTTGGGGGCATCAAATGTGATACAGAATAGCTACTGCCTATTTGTTCTAAATTGTTTCTGGCTGCAGATTCTTATTCCTTTGCTGTGTAATTTATAGCAGTTTTAATCTCAGGATCTAATAACACGTCAGAGCTTTTCAAAAACACTGGACCAAATGTGCAGCCTGCCTCAGGAGTTTGACTGGGGCCTGATCCTCTTAAGTACCATCCAAATACAGGCAGCAGTTTAGACCACCTTCTTTCTAGGATCACCTGATAGAAATTTACATTCATTAGACACATTCCTATTTGACCTGAAAGTCTGGAAAGGGTGACCCTTATGCTCTGTTGTGGTCATTTTTAGGTAGGCAAACACTTGAATTCTTTCTCAGTTTCCTGAGAGAGCAGAAAAATTAGACATAAACAGGAATATAATTATCTTTACCTGTCAGTGATAGGAGATTGCACTTATTGAGACTTGACAGCAAGGACTTCTGGTCTCTACTAAGGCATTTTAATGCACCTGGCCCCAGAGYGCTAGGTCTGCCTTCTTGTAGCAAATGCAGCTACTAAAATACCRTTGGACTTCTTTTAGCTCACTGGCTGCCATAATGAACACAGAGAAGATAATAAGGCTGAAGATTAACCARGATTCAAAAAATACATCAATCTGTTGAGCATTTAGTCTACAATTTTGGATAAAAATAGATTTCAAGAAGTAATTGGTAAGAAAAATWCCTATATCACTCCTTTTTTTCTGTAAACATGCTTTTTTTTCTGTAGCAAAACAAAAATAGTTAAACAAAGGACTTTCTCTGTTATGAAGAAATATGTAAATTTATCTTTTTCAGTGAAAATTTTATTTTGTTTCAAAAGGCTGAGAAATAGATTTTAATTTAAAAAATTCCCTATTCTCATATGGTAGTTCCCACACACATACACTATTCTGAGACTGAATATGTAATGCCATTGTCAATCCGAAAATTCAGTGCAGAAACGGTTCAACTCATGGACATATGAGTCAGACCACTTGCCAACYAAAATAAAACTAAATTGAATAATGCATTTAGACACCATGATGCTAAGCATTACAATTCCTAACTTTTAAGGGCCTGGCTCCAGAACAGAATGTTTTAAGTGTCTTGTTTTCCATTATAATACATTTGTACATCCAGGCACCTTGAAACAAGCTCCAAAATAACACATATGTTTAGGAGAGAGAAACCTAAATGTAAGGCAATGTTTAAAGCTTTCTAATAAGAAACATTGGGCATACAACTTAAACATGCATTTCACTACAATTTRGAGGCACCTCAGTTTCCCTGATATTTGTAGCTTTGAACTTTCTTCCAAAGGAACAACTCCTTTCTTTCACAAATAGAAGAGGAAACCTATCTTTCCCTTAATGACACAGCAGCAGGAGGAAATACTCTCTTCACTTCTACACAAGGATTCAGTATGCCAGTATTTGCATATTTTATCAGATGTAGTCACCAGAAAAAAACAAATGCATTCTTCTGCACAGGGACTGGGACCCAGTCTGCCTCTCCTATAGGAATTTCCCAAATAGTAAGAAAAAGGATCTTCCATGCTCAATCAATCATAGGCTCTTCCAGTGCTTAATCATGTGTTACAGTTTATGCTTCGTCTCCTTCTTCATACCAAAACATGCTCGTAGATGCACGTGGACACAGGAATATACCATAGATTAGCCCATAGGCTCATGGCTAAAGCAGCTCTGAAAGAGCCTGTTGAGGTTCTGGGTCAGAATCCCCTCACTAGGTGGTAGAGTTAAACAAGTAACTTTTGAAACCCCTCTGCTGTTGTATTAAGCACTTCCCTAGGTTTTGTCTTCATTTTTTCTTTTGAAGAGRCAGCTCACTTCATTTTGTGAAGAGCCCAGTTTTGCACTTGCACTGTGGTAATCTTTGTAAAAAACAGTTCCTCAGCAAACCTATACCCCGAGATACCTGGCATGGGAACCCTGATTAAGTGTGAGGTTAATGTTGCTCTGCTCAACTTGCTAAAGCAAAGTTGTACCTTGGAACAACCTTGAGTCATTGGAAAAGGAATGTAGRGCATGTAAATTCCCCCAGAGCTTTGTGGATGCTAAATTCTAAAATTCAGGATTACTGTTTGGGATTTAGACAGTTAGTTCTCAGGTTAGGCCAATAATCRTATTTTAGATGCAGCCCATTGAGTTTTTTTGCACATGATTATCTTGAATTGAAAGGAAGCCTAGCACTATTTAAAGCTTCTGAAAGGATTGGTGTCAAGTCACAGACAATAGACAGCAAAAACATTTTTACTCCTCTAAGAGCTGCTTTGCTTTATGAACAACATGGCATTTTCACTAGATGAGTGCTGAAAATAATAGGGACAAGGTAGTGATAGCTCAGAAAATGAGTCCAGAGCAATGGCCAGCTAAACAATCAAAAACTGGTTTTAGGAGCCTGGAGTTCATTCTCTCTGTCAAACTGGCAAGCAGCTCCCCATACAAAGAATGGAGATTACAGAGTATTCTCTTATCTGTCAATGTATGGGAGGAGGAGGCTTTTTCAAAGTCATTTTTAGTAAGCCCACCAGGACAGAATTACAATTATCCATTGTGGGCAGATCAAATGAGAAAACCTTCACTGATGCAGAGTTTTCGCTGTGACAGCACTTGGAATCTGGATGGCATTCCAAATGCAGTGTTAACTTAGTGAACACAATTACAACTTCCACACATTTTCTTGATTACTTTGGGCATTAAAATGTGCAGAATAACATTTTTTTAACATTAGATTTTCAAGAGAAGACAAAGAAGGGGCAGGAGTGAAAGACAGAAATCATTGTCTAAGAGTCTAAAGCAATAGTATCACATATAACTTTTATGTTGCCTTTATTTTATGTATTTTTATGAATAGACATCAAAGTAGGAGATTCATGTCATAACACATAACCAGTCTATTTGCCCCTAAACAGAAATTTTTCTTTGTCTTGAGAGAGGCAGATCTATGATTTAAAAATACTATGACAGGCTGGGATGCTGCTGTTAATGGGGAGAGAGGGAGCTATATAATGAAGAGGAAATATTGAATCAAGTACTAATGAAGGAGCAACAGACTTCTTTCAAGGAGACACTGAGACAGTGTTATGCTTTCATCAGGGATAAAAGCTACTGCTACTGCTSTTTGCCTGAAGAGCTTATCCTTCAGATAAAATCCCAGATTTTATTCTACCATTGTTAGCTAAAATAGTGAGCACACTTTTGGGTGGAAATCACTACTAGATGTGACACAGCTGAAATTCACTCATGAGAACATTTGTTTCTTTACCTGCCAGGGTAGAATACTAATTATTGTCTCTCTGTACATGCCTACCAGGTAGACTCATTTGAATAATAATAATGCCTGCAAAGACTTTGACCTGAAACAAATGAATATCAATGTCAACCTATCTGGCCTTGCCATAGGAATATTTCCTTTGATGTATGATGACCTAGACAGAGATTAAGTCATGTGAGTTGGTAGTGAGTGAAATTCTTTCCAGTGAGCCATGAGGCAGGTATCCTACCCAGTGCCTTTCTTTTCACATGATACTGTTTTATTTTGCATATACACATTCTCACATGTCTCAGTCCTTCTTTTGGAGCAAGTGGAAGTTAAATTYTGGTACTATTAAAAGTCATGTTCTTCCTCCAAAACATAGCAAAAGTAATGATCCTATCTAATAACTTTTTAGGTTAGAGCTTAATCTGTAACGCACCCTGCAAACAGTCTTCCAAATTGCTCATATAGACTGGGAAACATCAAGTTTTATCTCCACACATTCAAAATATATACATATATATATATATACACACACCCTTACTCTTTTCCTTATTGTCTTCTAATAGGTGTTCAAGGCTGAACTGCAAGCACGCCCTGCCTAGACTCTCAAACAGCAGAGCTAATACAGGTTTAATGTCAAAATCTGCAGGTTCTTAGTGCTAATTAACTGAGAGAATTGCACCACCCTCGTTCAACTGATCTATAGCCTCTGCACCACTTCCTTCTACCACCATCACCTCGATGAGCCTCCCCGCAGCCTTCAGGCTACTCATCAAGGGAGTTCTGCCACCCAAAGCCTGAGTCTCAACACTTGGGGAAAAGATACTAAAGGACAAATAATACCAGTTGGCTGCTATTAGCTTGGAAGAAACTATTTACCCATAGTAATGCTATCTGTCTTGACATCACACTGCTAAAACTACAGTTTTAACTTCTTATTGTAGGTATTTTAAAAGTCTCTATAAAAACAAAAACAGTGTAACTTATTCTCTAAAATAACTGTCTCAAATGTATTTAAAATTCTAAATATACATCAACAGGACATTCAGAGAGCACTGGCAGGAGGGCAAGGGTTCAGACAGAAATACTCTATATAATAGTGAGTTAACAGTGGGTTATCCGTTCTGATAGTTATATACAAAACTGTAAGAGAGGCAGATATTCTGCTAGCAATAAAACAATTCACCTAGGAAATTCTGATCATTAACAACCTACAATTTAGACTGTAAGATCCTTGAAGCAGAAACTCTTTCTCTCTTTGCATTTATACAGCTCCTAACATAAATGTACTTTAGTTCAGATTCAAGCCTTAGACAGCAAGTAAAACTGAAGTTACTGGTTTTGTTCCCTTGACGGAACCTTTACCTCTTGTCTGGTTTTATCAGTGCTAGAAATTTGTTCAGACCTGCTGCATATTAGAAAAGGATGCAATGATGATTTACCCTTTATGGTTACYGCAGTCACACAAAATGTCAGCTACCCCTGCTGACCCCAGTTTTCGGTAAAACAATGAACATAAAGCATTAGCTAATATTCTAAAGCAGTCTACAAAGCCTCAGGTCCCTTATATAATTCTGTGCCCTAGCTCCTCTTGCAATCCCCTGGGTGTTTTCAGGTCAACCTGTTGCCATCTTGAGTAGYGGCTATACAAAACAGGTCAAGTGGTTAATGTTCTAACGAAGCCATTGCAAATGAGTCAGCCCTGTAATAAACCTCAGAAAGGTCCACTTGTCAGTAGAAAATAAAAAGTATTCAGGTTAGGAAAGACTGTTAATTTGATAGATAACAGGAAATCCTTTCTTCTTGAGTTTGCAATAGTACTTTCCCCCAAAGACGAGGAGAGAAATTTCTTTTGAAAGAGATCAAAGTCAAGAAGAAAATTTCATGAAGACATAAAAACAAACATTTTTAGAAATACATATAAATTCAAAGCATTATTTGTAGGAATGACATAAGGACTTAGGTAATCACCATGGTGTGCACTAGCACATAGCYTTGTAATATGACATCTGTTCCGTGACATCTGTTCCGGTTCCCATCACCCCATGATAGTTGTGAGGGAAGTTGAGGTACTTCAGCAGCTCTCAATGAAAGAGTGAGCTGTTCTCTATTCACCACAATAAGGAAGGGTAAGAAAATGCAATGTAAAGTTCTATTTCCCTTCCTAGCTTTAGGATAAGATTTTGTGCCTTAGTATTGAGGTATGGTTGTAAACTTCTCCTCACCATCAGTACAAGCATACTGATAGTTTTGCCATTACAGACAACCAGAGATTTAAATATCCGTAAGATTCAACAGTAGAATTTAAATGSAGATGTCATTCTATGATAACTATGATCTAATAGTTTTCTTTACTATCTAAGTATCTACACTGAGACATYTAGACTAGTTCTGTAGAATTATAGAATCATAGAATCAGTAAGGTTGGACGGGACCTCTGGAGATCATCTAGTCCAACCTCCCTGCTCAGCAGGGTCACCTAGAGCATGTTAGACAGGGTGGCATCCAGGTGGGCCTTGAAGATCTCTAGACAAGGACACTCCAAAGAAGGAGACTCCACAACCTCTCTGGGCAACCTGTGCCAGTGCTCCGTCACTCTCACAGTCAAGAAATTCCCCCTCACGGTCAGGCAGAACTTCCTGTGCTTCAATTTCTGCCCATTGTGTCTTGTCCTGTCACATGTGTCAACTGAAAAGAGTTTGTCCCCGTCCCCTTGACATCCTCCCTTCAGGTACTTGTACACATTGATAAGATCCCCCCTCAGTCTTCTCTTCCCCTGGCTGAAGAGGCCCAGCTCTTGCAGCCGTTCCTCATAGGGCAGGTTCTCCAGCCCTCTGATCATCTTCGTAGCCTTTGTGCCATCTCCAGTAGCTCCATGTCTCTCTTGTCCTGGGGAGCCCAGAACTGGACACAGTACTCGAGATGAGGCCTCCCCAGGGCTGAGTAGAGGGTCAGGATCACCTCCCTCGACCTGTAAAAGAAACTGAGTAAACACTAACACTCAGTGCTGCTGCCTCTAAAAGTCTGTATCCTTTCTTTTTTAGAAGAGGCTCATATGTTCATCCGGTTATTCTGGCTTATGCCTCAGATGAGATGAAAGTCTTTTCCAAAAGTTGCTGTTGTCTGATGGTACTTAATGCTTTGGGATAGAAGCAGTCCTTAAAGAACTTTCTGAAGAAGAAACTGGATCGCTGTAGATTCAGAAAGATATTACCAGAACCCTTTGCTACCAGCAAGAAAGTAAAAATGAAGAGTAAAATAGTTCAGAAGAGGCCTCAGAAGAGAAACTGATAGGTATTTCTTAGCCAGAAATCGTTCCTTTCRGGTTCTAAAGTAAAAACACCTTCAGGCAAAGGATGGTGGTTGACCCCTGCAAAGATAGCATGTGGGAGGGCATCTGAAGTCCATTATACGCACTGACTCCTACTGAGAGCACCTCCAACTTGCTCTTAATCATACAGATACAAGTAGCAAGAAGAGTGAACTAGCATAAACTGTAAGCAATAAAATGGGGTGACATCTCGCTTCTAAACTTCAAGTCAATTGTGTAAATATAAATAATCTGAATGAAAATCATAGTTGAGCGGTGTATGTATAAACATGAAATTTTTCATAGGATTTTTTATCCCAGAATATTCTGTTAATCCAATTACCAGAAAGCTGATTGCCAATCTGACTGATGGCTGCTTCATTAAATATAACAGCTCCCTGAGGCAGGGAATGAAGTTGGTTAACAACTGTTAAATGTTCATAGTCCAATCAAAAATGTGGTGACATCAGCCTGCCCATATCAGAAATTATTAGAAATAAAATTATGAAAAAAATTTAACATACAGCAAGGAAGTTCAGAGAAAAACACCAGAGAATTAAAAYGTTGATCCAGAAAGGATTCTTTGTTCCAAAAGGTTTCTTGGCACAGCAAGTTAACAGGTGTGCTGTAAATAATGTAATACAATTTTTTCCATTACAACTGAGAAAGTACATTTCTTCCCATTACAAGGAATTCAAAAAATCACTTCTGAATGARTGAAGAGCAAAGAGGGTATTTTTTTTTCCCTAAGACTTTATTTTTAGCACTTACTTTTATTGTGAATGATTCTCACTTCAGTGGAAGTCATAAAAGAAATTAGATAAAAGGTGTACTATAATTATAGTTCAGCATGAAAGAACCAAAATAGCACATAGAGAAGTTGACATCGTGTAGTGCATATAGTGGATAGTTTGTCCAACATCATCAACTGCTGTATTAATCCAGTTTTGTGCCAGTGTAGTTCCACTGAAATCAGTGGAATAGAAAGATATAGAAAGAATCAGAGCCCCACAAAGCGTGTAACAGGTTTGAAAGTCTTCTTGTAAAGACCTGTAAATGGCTGGTCTTAGACAAATCAGACATTAAACAATTGTCTGAATTGAGATAAAAGTCCTTACTGTATACTAGAAAATAAAATTASCAGTYTCTTCCCTCCCTCCTCTCCTTCCTGGAAAGAGTTCATCCAGTCACCTGAGCAATTTTTTATTATTCTTACACACTTCCAGCTCTCCTACTCTATGGTTTTCTATTCCTACCTTATATCACCACCTGGAAGCACAGGTGGCAGAATTGCCTCCAGTGCTGCTAAATTCAGTGCAGTGGATCAGGTATGGAAGTGTCACTGTCAGTCAKTTGCCCTGAGTTCTCTTCTAATTTCTAACGCTGATTTTAATACAAAACTTTAGGCAAATCATTTCCTTCCTTTGTGTCTCTTTTCTTGACAGATTTGGAGAAACACAGTCTTCTGTGCTACAGCAGTGACAGAAATAATTCTGAAGTACAGATGACCTGAAACATTAAGTAGTGGGCAGATGCAGGCAATTTGCCTCAGTAAGCACTGTGATTGTGCATGATCCTTTCCACCTGCTAATGAATATGCATGTGGAAAATAAGAAACTCTTTTTTTTCTTACTATGTTGAGCCTGCACTTGCAGTGAATAAATCACGACAATAAAATATGAARTCACTTATATTAAAAGTTTAACTAAAAAGGGCAGTTAAAATCTGCCTAGGAATAAATATAGGTTTGGAATTAGAAAATTTCTAAATATCTACAACACGCATTCAGCAAACAGGTTTGAGACAAGAGAAAGGGTAGTTTAAAGGTAAGTTTAGACCGTGGATGTAATTTCTAGAATGTCAGGGATCCTGAAGTTTATTTTACATTCTGAATAACACTTTGGTAGCCTGAAAAAGTGTGCGTAATTAGCACTGAAAAGAAATTAATCCAAGAAGACAAAGGCCATCACCGAAGGATAACATGCTAAGGAAAAAGACAAGACTGTTGACAAAATTGTAATGGGAACTGGCAATTTTGACATAATCTTGAGCATTATCAAAAGAACAGAGTCAAACAGTGTGATGTAAAGAAACTTACTTCTYTTCTAAGATTTCCTAGCACAAGGAACACAGATTCCTAAGTCAATAAATTAAATACTCACACACATTGTCATCTACTATATAATCCTGGAGATGASTAAAACGCTTCAGTGCTCAAATGTCTATCCTTTCCCAATGGCACCTATGCTTCTGCTGCTCAGTATATAACGTACTGCTCAGACCRTGGCAGTGCTTACCCATTTATAGGCCTAGTCAGAGCTTCAAACTTGATACTCCTTTGAGTGTTGACCAGTAGAGGCCAATTCAGAGCAGTTTTCAGATCAGCATAACCAGACAAGCCTTTTGCTAAATACAGAAGTAGTTTGCTAAGTATGTAGCATATTCTCCTGCCAGCTGTCTACCCAGAAGTTGATAGTGTGAATTTACTCTTTATTATGGCTATCCTGAAACAAGAGCTGAAATCCAGATGTTCTGTGCCCTGGATTATTCTGAGTTCAGTAGCTTTTGGAACTAGAATTGATATTGTTGTACAAAAGCGAGGTTTCACTAGGAATAACGAGCCAAATTAATGTAACTACATTGTCGTTAGGAAAAACTAATTTCTGCGCCTTGATCTGATCAGTCAAAACTGGTTGTGGGATCCTGTGCTGCATTGTTTCATGTGAGCTGCTCCTAGTGTGTTTTAGCCACTGGGTTGATATACAGTCTGACTCAAAGTAGGATTAAGGAGCCTAAAAAATGTACAAGACATTGAGGTGCTGAACTGAGGGTAATCAGAATGCCTGTTGTCCAGCTCTGCAACCTCCATCACCTGCATTCTTTGGGCATTTGTATACTCACCTCAAAAGTCTTCAGGTGAGACTGAGTTTCAGTAGCTTGCTCTGGTCATGCAGTTGCTTATCTCCTATCAATACTCTTTTGTGATCCAGGCTTAAGCTGATCTGTATTTTCTCCATTTTTTCCCTGTCTGAAGTTAAAACTTTCCTGTATTTAAGATTAGTAGTAATGGAAAGGTCTTGGCCTGGTCAGGAATTCAGAAGACATATGGCTRTATGGAGAACATGTATGAAGGAACCAGGTTTCAGTATTGACCTGGAGTGGAAGTAAAAGTACCGTGGCATGTAAATAAATTTTATGTCAACACACAAATGACTACAAAACAAAAATAGCAAAATGCTAAGAATAGCTGTCAGGACACTCGGTTTCCCCCCTTGTCCCAAACAAATGGCCTAGCTATCACACTGGAATGAGATTCACTTTTGCCTATTCTTTACCCAGGCGTTGTRTTATGTACAGAGTCCTGTCTGGAGGACTCTGTATATGAGAGAGTGGAGGAGAGGAGGAGCAGAGCAGAGGAAAGAGCTCTTCTGGGCTAAGGTTTGTTCATTGCTCTGAGTGGATGTCAGATCTCTGCGACACAGGAAATTCTAGTTTTGGCCAAGTACTCTGATCTGTGAATCTATTATTGAAAACGTAGCATCACTGTTCTCTCATCATTTAATGACTTCATTCAGAAAAGGCTGAGCAGACTGGATCCCAACTGTGTGGAATYATCAGCAGCTTTCTGTTCCTCCTGTAAGCTCACAATAGAAGAGAAACTCGCAATTTAAATGCCATTGATTGCTCTCTAAAGATGTGTAGTTCCCAAAATAGCTAGAGGAGAAAGAGAGTTTCCAAAAGTAGGAATTTCCACATCAGGCCTACAGAAGAACCCACTATGTGCTGGAAAGCTGAAGAAAGCTGATGGAGATCMCTCCCTGTGTTCTCCAAGGACCCAAGCTGTGTTAAGACAGTATTTCAACTAGGCATCTAAATAAAGCAGCTTGATTTTAAGCTAAATTTGTATTCTTACAAAATACTAGGCATAACAAGATGAACATGCGGTAAATCTATTTTTAATATTCAAATYTACTTGAAGTTTTCTGCTCAACTGTTACACTATTGAGTCATGTCTGATTAAAATAGCTTTTCAGTTCACCTTTAAATAACATGATTTATTTATCTCTTTATTTAAGCAAGAAAACAAATCACTTAAGCTTTCAAAAATAATTCCCAAATTTCTTTTGAAACATTAGACACAGGGAAATGGATCTCTGCATGTTTGTTTAATGATCTTAACCATAGCTCACAGAAAGTCTACAGTCTGGTGAGGCACTGGTTAATTTTTATTATCTGGTGAGGAGGAAGGAAGAAATTTTAAATTTATCAATATTTAAAATGAAGCTATTGACCTGAACACCTGTTTCACTTCTTTATTCTTTTATTTTATTTCAAGAGTACYAATTTTATGTGTATGGCAGAACTTGGAACAGATGCAGTGAAGCAGAAGTTAGAAGAATCTGTTTGCACTGATTGCTGGCCAGAGGGCAATGAGGRACTACATAGGAATGCTGAGGGCAAATGAGCAGCGCATTTCAGACTGATCAAAGTATGTAAAACATACAAGTTTTTCTTTCCATGTGTTTGTTTATTATWTTTTCAAAAAGCTAAGTTATCAATATGTTTTCAAATGTTAAGGATTTTACAATGGGTCAGGTTTATTTTAAACATGTGAAMACTATAAAAAGAACAAAATCGTGCATGTGCAGATGAAAAAAAAAGATGTCCTAATAAGCTACATAACTCAGATGCAGACATACAGGATGAAACTCTATTAACTGTTGTATTAAACAGCTTTATGGAAGTTTGCATAATTTCTTTAATTTACATTTCTATAATCACTAGTTCATTATGAGAATACAGATCATGCCTTTTACCTCAGCATCCCAAAGCACTTTGCAAATATTTTGTGAATTAAAACTTGTAACACTCTAGTCAGGTAAGAAAGCAAAAATAACACCATTTTTATGGTTGACAAAAACTGAAACACAGGGAACAATTTTGCTAACTCCTATGAATTTTTCATGTGTCTCACATTACTTAGTATTTTTCTTTAAAAAAGCATATTAGATTCCTGTGYCTTTGTGTTTGGTGATGAACCTGTCACATGAGTTCCTCCCTCCGATCTTACCTATATGCAGTTCAGCACCTCTGTTGTGCTTCTGCAGCTGTTAGGATTTCACTCTAGACTTGGGATCATGAAATTATCTGGATTCAAAACAGCCCTACTGCCTATCRCATCCCCGAAGTAACATAACAGGGGATTATATTCCTAATCCATATTCTAGCAGTATGTCTCACGTAGTTGCACTGGTGCAGATGAAGGGCAGTGAACCACAGTGGAGGGACAAGGATGAGCAAAGAAGAGGCAACCTCTCTTGTAGGCTATGTAGACCTGCATACCAAGTCATCTAACTAGCTTGCTTTCTTTAAAGGCACAAGTTAGTAGGTAAAACCTATGTCAGACTTGGGGTTTGTGGAGAAGGGAGGCTTATGTGGTTGTTTGTCTTTTATGTATGCAAATATGACTGCTTCTAGCAAATAAGGGACAATCTCTTAGCTGAGCTCTACATACTTCCATCATAAACAGGGAAATGAGTTGGACTGATAGGATGAATACAAACTTAAGGCTTTGTTCAGATGTTCATAATTCCTAAGAGTGAATTGCTGTATACCCTTAGGTAATGCACATTATCCCTGCACTTCCTTTTCCTCGGTATTACATACCTTATACATAGCGTTGTAACAAATTACTTAATGTTTTCACAGTACACTGAGTATCTCTGGTATATCTGTGGCCTTGGAAAGAGCTTTCATCATACAGTAAATAGCTAAAGGTAAATAAGTAAGAATGATCACCCCTTTGCTAAGAAGTGAAAGAGAGATAAATGGTGAACTAGTGGCTGTACTGAAAATGAGTACATCTATGCCATTAAATTCAAAAGACCTAGGATTTCAACCAAGAAATCAGAAGTCCTCTTATCTCTTCCAGAGYTGTGCAAAGCCAACGTGAGAACATATGTGAATCATTTAAAAGAACTAGTCAAAGAGGCTTCATCAAGGGTGGTAAAAATAAATGATCCAGAGGGTAGMTTATGAGCAGAATATTAGATAATAGTAGAACAGCCAGAAAAATATGAAATCAGGTCAGAATTACACATTTATCCAAGACAGTTATTTGCCTATTTTTAAATATTATTGAGATCCGATTGAAGAATGTAAATTTTGTGAAAACTTTAAAAAATTCTGGGAAGGAGATCATGTGCAAAAACAACCCCACAAAACAATGTCTTAAAAAAATAACAAAACGGAGTTGTGTGAAATGTCCATTTTGAGATAGAAGAGATGAGGTTTCTGACTCAGTCTTCTACCAGAGACTTCACCCCACATTTCTGAAACTTTGTTGTGGAAAAGACTATTGAAAGTAATTGTATAGAACATTCTTTGTTTTGAGCAAAAAGGTTTTCCTGATGTGAAATGATCAGCTGAAAGGGTTCTCAACACCTATCATCACTATTACTGTTTGGATTTGCTAGCAATGCTGGATGCTTTCCACATAATGGATCTTCTTGCTTGTGTTCTGGGACCTCATAATCTTAATAAACAAGCAAGAAAACAAAAAAGAAAACTGAAAAACTAAGACAGACAAGGGAAGAAAGAGAGATGAAAAATGAAAATAGTTATGGAACAAGGGATTATGTGCCATGGGAAGAATGACATGAGAAACTAAGCAAAATGAGCTGATCAATGGTATGTTAATGTGCCATTAGCAACTTAGTTGTTTTCTGTTAGTTTAAGAACATTAATATTGCTAGTCCCTCTCATCAGTCCTGATGCTTTCCTCCTTAGCTGTTCTCAATATGTTTTCAGTGTTYCACCTTACATTTCTCTCAGAGACAGATAGGGAGCCAATATGTGAAGTAGGTGTGAAAGACTGAATTGACTGATTTTTGCAGGCCCAATGGAAAAAATGGGATCTTTAGGAAAAATTAGATGAGAGGGTAAACATATTTGGAGGTCAATTCAGAAACAGCTTGCTCTCGACAGAAATTAAGAAGACACAGATGGCCGTGGAAGAAATTGGGCTCAGCCACCTCTCCCCATCTTTTCTCTGAACCACTGACAAAGGGTATCGGGCAAACCATAGTGAGGGAGGAGGGTAAGAAGGAAGAGGAAGGATGCTGAGCAAGACTCTTGCCCTAGGTCACTCCTTTCCATTATAAGCATATTCGTAATTAGAGACCTTATGACTGGACAACTGTTTAATGATCTACAGTCAACTATACCCATTTGTTCTTAAAGACATTATGATATGCCGTAATAGCCAGCCAAAATACATTAGGTACTACAATATGGCATTAACTACTGAGCATCAAAAGAAGACTTTACTGAACAGGTGCTCTCCTTAGGAAAAAAACACAGATTTCAGGTAAACATTTACAAAGACTGTTTTTTGTTCTAAACTTTAATGTATRGAAGTAGCCATTTATGACTGCACTTAAAGTAAAACAAGTTGAAAAAAATTACAGGGTTGCTGCCAGAGCTTATAGTGCATGTATTTTACTGATGGGCGGAGAAATACTTACCATTTTTGTTATCATTTTATCTGCCTGAGTAATGGGTCCCAATTCACACTAGGGAAGATGAAGGGGAGAAGGTGATGAGTAAGAGCAGTAAGGGAATGGCTATAGATGTTATTATTTCTGACATTTCAACCGTAGTATCCAAATATAATAATGATTTCTTTTAGAGCTCTAGATACATAGTCTTCTGATTCCTTCAGAAGAACAGAGAGATATTCAGGGATGTGTCTGTTAATGTACATGCATAATGCATTTAATTACTTTTAATACCAGTGATATACTTGTATCTGTAAAAGAAAACAGCAATGCCTGTGATAATTTGGAGAAGAAGAAGAAAGAGATTTTGTTTCATTTTAGAGTGGCTTTATTGTCAAAGAGGGATTTTTTAGTTGCTCAAAGTCTGACCAGGTGGCAGACCTCTCTAGCTGATGGCGATAACCTGAAGCTGAACCACTTGGTGCCCAAAGTCCAGTTGGTGACATTATAGATGGAACGTGCTGCGAAGCTAAGCACTGTGGAATTGCTTGTTAGGGTAATTTGGGAGGACAAGAACATGGACTGACCTATAGCCACCTGTTTTGTGTTTCTACAGCCAAATGCTGTGTTTTTCCACTGARCTCATTCCCATGTTCCAAGCTGGCGGTATAAGGCCTTACTAATAGTTTTGCACTTTATCTGTGATTTTCTTTCTGGAAGAATGAGGTGGTTAAAAGAAAGCTGAGGTAAAGATATGTCACTATGAAGCATTATGAAAATTCAACATAATAGAAAAGAAAGAAATAACAAACCACATGCAAATGTTGGGTGAGTGCCCTCCATGCTTTAAAAGGTTAAGGCATGARCAGAAAATAGCTGTTTTCCATTCCTGAGGTTTTCTTTCAGTATTAGGTGGAAAGAAACCTTTCATGCTTTAATCTTTCCAACTTTCCTTCTGAAGTTCAGTCTGAAGACAYGAATGCAACTCTTCTTTAAATATAAGGGCTGTAAGTACCTCTGTCCTCTTGYCCCCAGCTTCTGAGAAACTCCTATTTGTAACATGTCCAGCCTTAGTTAGTCAAGAGGCAGTTATTTGTAAGACAACCTCTGAAAACAATATTTCTCATGTGTACAACAACCATGGAGGAGTGTTATTGCAAAAAGACAGTTATTTAACTTCTTATACATTTAATTGTGTTATTATGTAGTAATGACATTTTTGTCTGTCAGCCCAAAAGATATAAAGTTTCATTACTTTCAACCGCTAGAGGAAGGGAGCCTTAAGTACTCAGGTTTCAACAAATGTTAGCAAAGTAAAACTCTTTATCCTTTCAAATGGCTCAGTGTAAGATTTATTTCAATGGAAAGAAAAAAACAGAAGAGAAGCAGCTCTACACAAAAAAGTGACTTAATTGTTGATGTTAGATCTGGTCATAAAATCTGAAATTAAAAAAGGAAATTGATGAAAGGGACACACTTTTAYAAAAATATTTATGATGTTCTTATTTTTTATCTTTTTTCTTATATTTTTCATAAAGGCTGACACTATCATAAACCTCAGAAATTCTAACTGCAAGTAAGCTAACAGAACGGAGATTCCTTTCAGGAGTGGCCATTATAAGGTATGTGTAGTTGAGGAAATACCAGTCCTGTTGCCTTCACCTGAATCACACATATTCYTCCATAGGTGTCTTTTCTTTTTCCCCCCAACCTCCTATATTTTGAGCCTGAATTCTGTGAATTATTATCCAGCGTCATTATCCAGTGAACAAATATGGCATCTTTTTGTTGAGTGTATTTCATACTATTTGGAATTCCAGAGATTTTTTTCCTAAAAGGATAAATTCTCACTTTTTTTTTGAAAGGACCAGCAGTTTAAAAAAAAAAAAAAGAGTCCCTTTATACACATACAGAAACTGTGCCAGGAGGAATGCAACAGGTAATTACAAGCCAGATTCTCATATGAGTTATGGCCCCTCTTCCTGTGAAAAGATGTGCCTTGCTACAAATAATTTCCTGGAAACTCCCAGCTGAGCCAGCTGCACCTGTTCTGGGACCGTCTTTTTACTACCCATATCAGCATAAGGTCYATGCATGACCCAGCACCAGCTGCCTTAAATATTGCTTGCAGAACTTGGACTTTGAAACCAAACATTAAGTTTTATTATTCTGGCCTATTTTTGTCATTGCTCAGGCTTAAATTCTGAACCCTTTCCAGTTGTCTGTTCAGGCTCTTTCTCTCAAAATATGGCCATAAAACGGGAAGAAGCCCTGGGCCTAATAACCCAATGATTCTCTCTCTCGTACAGAGTGTGACTGCAAGGTGGGAAAGCAGGACTGAATTCTAGTGTAGAAAGACAGTCAGGGTTCATGAGGGATTAAAGGAGATAGGTTTAAAAAGGGACTTACACTGCAAACTGCATGGGGAGCCCCAGGACCTGCATGGAGGGGCTGCTGCTGGGAGGCTGCTGGATGCACAGGTCAGGTGCCCAGGCAGGACTCAACTCATTGTATCCTAAGGACTGCTTAAATCTATTAGATCTGGAATTATTTCCTTATCTCACCTGTGCTAGCCTTGAGTAGTTACGAGCTGGGAGGCAGCAAGACGTTGACAAAGCTGAATATGCATGCCTAGCCCTGATGGGAATTCAGTGAATGTGTGGAGAGCACGGTCTGGGGCTGCTAGCATGTACTCTGCGAGTCGCTGACTCCTTGTCAGATTTTCTGCAGGTGTTCTCACCGCACAGGGTCTGGTATACGCAAGCACGGCTCTCTTGTCTGCTTGGAGAAATRTGAATTTTTGTTTCTCACCTACCTGAGAGTTCTGCTGTAATATATAGACAGGATATAAATGGCCCATGCCAGAACAAGACTAGGGTGACCATGTAGCTAACATGACTAACAGAGAATACCATGATTCTTCACGCTGCATGAAAGCTGCTGTTGAAAGCCAGTCTCCAACACCCTGAAGAGTTTAATCATCTGAGCACCAAGGAAAAAATCCTAGTTAGTTACTGACCTGTGCAGATAATATTTCAAATAACAAAGCTCAACACTGTGATCAGCCAGTTAGAYCAGTTTCTATATTACAGGTATTACTATTATCATGAGGGTGACCTGTTTCCCATTGTTGTGTCCTTTTTTTCTTGCTGGGGCTCCTCCTCTCCCATGCTACTCCATTATGTCCTTTCTGTTTGAAAACATCTCTGCCCCATTCCCTCTCTTCTGTACGTGTGGGGAAGGACCCTCATGCTCCCCCATCTCAGTCCTATTCATCCATTTCATGGCTGCTACTCAGACATGACTTTGAAAGAGCATCTCAGCCRTGGCAAAGAGGTCATAGATCATGACAAAAGGCAGTCAACTATAAAGCTGAAATCCTTAATATTAGAGGGAGTTGTTGCAGATAAGAAGAGCTTCAAAAAAAAAAAGAAAAAGGATGAACACTTAGGTGAGACRATGCTCATGCGATCATACTTCACAGAGAGAATTTTATTCGTATAGGAATCAAGAAATCATATTCCAGGTTTCAAAATAGTTTTTCAAACAGACAGTGCTCTGAATGGTGAGACCTGGACAAAAATAATTTGCATTCAAGGAGTGATTAGCTAACTGCTGACCATTTCCYCCTTATGACAGGTATCATAAAGGTGTCACAGAGGTGTATGTCATATRGGTGTCATATCATAGGAACATAGAGCAACAAGGAAAGAGTACTGGAGAAGCATGGCTTGGGAATTTTCACCCAAATTATGCTTTTTTCCTGGTAATTGGTCCATCACTGGAAAACATGGATCTCTTCAGATGGCTGAATAAAAAATAAAAAAATGATAAACCATATTTGCATTAACATGAAATTCAGATCATCTATCTCAGACTCAAGAGCCTGTAGGGAAGTAAGTAACACCAGCAATCACAGTCCTTCCGTGCCAAAATGCAAATAAAGTCGTGAATAAAGAGAAGTTGGAAAGAAAATACACAGTACAAATTTAAAACAAAAACTGTACTCTAGGAAATTATATTTTGGACTGAGGGACAGATTAGGCAGTGATAGAAGCATAAAAATATGAACTAGAGATTGAAAGTGAATAAAAAATACCAGCATATGAAGACAATGTGCTTCAAGTTACAGCAGTCACAGCAGGATTCCAGCAGAGGTGTAGCAAGAAYGACAGAACTGCAGAAAATTTGTACCTCAGGGAAATATGCAAGACCTCYGAAAGGAAATTTCCCGAATACTAAGCCCAATGAAATGTTGGAAGGAAGAGAAGCAAAGGAGCATGAAATCGAAGAAAAGTACTGCAAGAAAAGATAATTGTAGATGTTTGGAAGGTGCAGTGAGTCACTGCTTTGGCAGGAACAGACTCAAGTAATAAACACTGGGATTAATCTCACCTAATATCACCTAGTTTCCTCTCTAGGCAATAAAGGGAAACAAGTACTTCTGAAGTGCATCTCACCTTGTCTTCTGGAAATTCCCTACAATAAATCAGGTTATTAGTAGCTTCAAAGTTCCTATTTCTCTTCACTAACGAAAAGAGGAGTCTAAGGTGACTACCTAAGATGAAGAGGCCAATGTGGTTTGTAAAGAATTGTACCCTGCTATCTTCAGAAAATTGTGATTTAATATGTTAAGGAGTTGGGCTCTGCAGAGTGCTCTGCAGAGCTGAGGAACCAGAAAACATAGTTCAGTCTGGAACTTCATAAGAGCTGGTTAACATTGCCTGTTAAATATACGGCACAAGCACATCCCTTTTAGGCAAACTGCAATTACTAAAATGCATCAGTCATCAATTGCTTTGAAAACTACAAAAACAGACAATCTGGCAAAGAGTAAGTTTTAGGTTAATATCAAGTATTCTAAAACAAGCATTCTTGAATTAATTTCAAAAGATACATCAGACTATTTTCTTATTATTATCTGAAAAAAAGAGAATAATATTAAAGACAGGAGAAATATTTGTATTACAAGTGCAGTCTAACACCTGCATAGGAATGGGGGAGTTACAAAATCAGACCACAGCTGAAAGTTTTTACCTCTAATCTGAATGCTAATATATATCTGAGAGAACCAAAGCTCATTTAAGTGTTCATAAGGAGATGAGTACCAAGTGTTAGTAATAATAGATGGAAAGTCCAACATGGGGAATGTCAACATCATCAGCTGCAGGTCAACTTCAGCTTAATYTGAAGGAAGTGTTTGATATACCAGAAGCTTGTGTCCCAGAGAGTGATATGTAGATGACCAGGTGAAGCTACCAAGCGAAATGAACAGTTGTCACGAAAACATTACACAAAGTGTAATGCAGAGCAGTCACGCCGCTCAATAAAAATACTGAGGAAACATCTGGAAAGAACTAAGCCCAACTTCAGCTCTCAACATAGACCCAGTGCGAGTGGGATATATAGCTGCTCGAATTCTGACCTTTCTAAGCATGCCCAAAATATTTAGGGAGCATTTGTAAGGAGACTTTCCTAGAGAAGTATGGTTTAATGATTTCTGTTGCCTCCAGACTCAGTCAGCAGGTGAGTGGAAGCTTTGTGAATCTACACTTTTTTATACAGTGGCCGCTCTGGTATTTGGCTAGTGTTTAGGTATCTGATTTCTCCTAGGAACTGCCATGGGACTGTACATAGAGTGGCTGCCTGGCATACCGTAGATAAGTGCAACTTGTCAGCTCTGTTCAAAGCAGAAGGAAGTCCTTCTGAAGGAAAGCGGAGAGGAGAACATGAGGGAAGATGTCACCATGACTTGAGGAAGGAAAACAATATGACAAAGGACAATAGGAAAGGATGTGCTGCCCAGGGATGAGAAAAGATGTCTGAGCTGTGTCTATGTGCTTCAAGGGTAGCTCATTTTCAGTGATGTTGCTGAACACCCTGAGGAAGTCCCTGAGCCATGGACTGCTGAAATCTGGGCACTGTTCTGAGGACATAGCGCTCCCTGTGTGCTTACACTGCTTCATACCCAGGCACCTGGTGTTGGCCACCACCAGAGAAAAGACATTGAGCTACACAGACCTCTCATGACCTTGGACCGACACTAATGAGCTTAATTTGCTTCCAATACTACCTCTGTTTTCACATATCTTTGTTACTACCCATCGTCTTCAGGAGGAAGACAGTTAGAATGGAAGAAACTTTCCTAAAGTGGAAATCTCACAAGATTAACCTTCCTGCATTACTCAGTCTATGCGTTTGTTTTAGTGCTTTGCACTCCATTTAGGGCTTTGCACATTGTCTCTCACCCAGGGTCTTTGCAAGTTGAGAGGAAGAAGTACTTATGGACGACAAGAGGCAAAAATGCGTTCCTAAACTGAGAAAATCATATGCAGCCATAAAGAAATCGTGGCCTTCAGTGGGCGCTCCTTTATGCTTAAGAACACCCTATCAATAGTGTAATAAGCACCTATTAGGTGGATTGTTGAATAAGAGGCAATTGGTGAGATGCCATATATTCAGCGGAATCTTTATTTTATATATTACTGTCAAATAAATGCTTTATTTTTATTACCACTGACAGAGGTAATCTGATGAATCTCATTTTTTGCAAGTTGAAAGATCGCTATAGACTGAATGTCTTTCTACACTAGTTTTAGAAGCTGCCCATAGCTGAATAAATACTAAATACTCTTTTATAATGCAAGCCAGGATGTGTGTTTCATCTTTTATAGCTACTAACTCATTTAGCTGGAGGATAACACCAGGCTAATTAAAGGTCACCCAAGTCCAGGTTGATACCGAATGGGAGCTGACAGCTTTGCAGTGTAGCACACACTTCGTGGGTATTTTTTTCTGCAGGAGCAGTATCCATCTGGGATTGACACAATGCTGACTTTCAAACTGATTAATTTAAATCCTTAAAGACTGTGCGAAACCAGACAACTTTTCAAGTTTTATCCCAGAGAAGATTTGTTCATCCTAAGAGAAAATTCTAGTTTCAGGCATACTACTGAAATCCAATAGCAATATGTTTCATAAACARCATCAAGGATCAGGGGCCTGCTCAGACAATAAATTTCAGGTTGCGCATTTTCAATTTTAAATGACACCAGACAGAGTTTAAGTATGATTCATGGAAAAGAGATGAATATATTTTTCTATTAATGGGGATAAAACAGGAAAAAAGATATAATACTAAGGAAGGTATAGGAATGCTATTTAGAGGATTAAAAACAGAAAAAAGATATAATACTAAAGAAGATAGGGGAATGCTATTTATAGGATTAAATAAGGTATAATTTAAATGTGCACAGTCCTTTTACAGRTACAAAAAACCTTCCAGTGACATGGTAAATGAAAACAGCATGTYCAAACACCAGCCTTTATTTTTGAAAGCCACTGCATCTAGCTACATCATAGGCTTGAATTCATACAATATATTTTAATATCTTTAAGAGCCGAGGTTCATTTTTCAAATATATGTGTTCACMCTCTCTCTGGCAGATGCAGCTGTTGTGACCGTGCATGCAAAGCGATCATCCTCCCCGATAGATATGCCGAGTGCAAATGAATGCACGTGTGAAGACACGGAGACTATTTTATAATCTTAAAATGCTACCCATAACAAAATATACTTTTTCAATAGTACTTGAAATAGTTATCTGTAATGTAGTGTTAAAATCAAGATTATCTCATTGAGAATATTGCAAATAAATATATACACACATATATATATATATACRTATATATATACATATTCTAGTAAAAAGTACCTTTGTAGATACTTTATTATAATGTACTGTTGCATAAATAATGACAGTGGATTTAGGATCAGGTCAAGAGGAAATGTGAAACTCATCAGTTCRGAAAGGAGCTGAGAGAAAATATCATACAATTATAAAATAATTAAAATTCTAATGAACCTATCTCTGACAGGGGTGTTTTTCTATGAGAAAGGGGAGATGGGGATGTCCTCTGAAAACATAATGAAGTAGCAAAAGATGCTTTGCAGTATGGCTCCAGAGGAAATTAAAAAGATAATATATCACTGTAAAATAGATGTAATTACATAGGTTATGCAATTGCAGGGTATAATATGCCCATACATTGTAAAGTCTGAGACCTACAGCTGTCTGAACAGCCTGTTACAATTTTTTAATCCTCACTCTATCAAGCTGTAAGGGTTGTTTTCCAGAACAAGCACTACAGGACTGTTATTGCAATCACTGTGAAGAGGATGACCAACAGGCAGGCCACATTTTCAATGAAGTTTTGCTGCATCAGTGACAGTTTCTAGCACCACTCCAGACTTCTGCAACATTGGTTTTCACAAAACTAGTGAGCTGCAAAATGGTATATAAGTTTCACAGCTACCTCTCTCTTACCTTTAAAACCAGGTACTATGACCCCTGTACCATACCTTTCCATAGCAGAGAATACAGCAAGTCATTACATTGATTAGGTGGCAATAGGCAGTGATTTTGCTCTTGCCTTTCTTCTAAATAAAACTTGTTATTTTGCTTAATTGATATTCTCACTCGTATTTAGAAGTTCTCCTGTGTGGAAGTTCTAAGTACTTGTAAGAAGGAGAAGAGAAGAAACCAACTAAAATCAGTTCTGTTTCAGAAATATAGGAATTTTATTTAAAAAAAGATCAGCAAATTTTTCCCATACCATTTTAACAGCTATTTTCTATTTTTTTTAATGAATTATAGATAGTTGAAATCTTTCACCTTTCCCAGCTTAAAAGTTCAACTTTTGAAATTCCTGGGGAAAGACGTTGAGTAGAAAAGATTGTGAAAGTTTTTCTTTTTCTGTAGAATTGCCTTTTTTTTTTTTTTTTTTTCGCTTCTTTCCCTTCCATTTTGTGTCATCTCTGCTTACTCTTTTTTTGTATAACAGCACTCTTACTTAGTATATACCCTCTCTGATTCTGAAATTCTCTCTCTGTGGCTTGCTTGGCACCCATAATATTGGAGCTTGACTCCAATTGGCCTTCCTGGYTATTTTAGTAGCACTACTACTAATAGCATTAGTCAACCACCTTCAATCATTAGGAAGCTCAGAGTACCATGAACAAACTCAGAACAGAAGTTTTCTTTCTTTTCCTTTTTGTTTCTTCCTTATCTTTGCTTTTTTTTTTCCTCTGACTTCTCATAGCTGTTTAAGTAGAAATGCTGTTTCAGAAAAAGGAACATTTCCTCCCTTTTATCCTTATACTGGCAGTTAATGCATATTAAAACCAAATTAGCTTAAAATAGTTCTCCTTTGCCTTTCCYCTTCCACAATATATTAGAAAGCTGCACTAAAAACAATTTGTAGACTAGTTTGCAAAGGGCAAAGTCTCACTCAGGACTCTTTCATTCTTGATTAGCCTGACCACTCGTTCAATAAAGTGCAATTACAGATCTGCTCAACAGTGAGARAATGGGGAAACTCAAGGGATCAAGTCATGACTTGATATTCTTTTTTCTCTCACATATTTTTCCATTGTAATAATCAACAGTATTCAGGTTATCCTAAGATAAATTTCAGTAGCATATTAGACTTTATAAAAAACTTTGGATTTCTCTGCTGTGCTTAGTTTGAGTTTATTTACTGTTGATTTTGTTTTTGCATTTTTTATATTTTTCTTGGGGTGTTTTTTGCTATAAAGTTCAAGACACTACATGGAGAGGAGATGTTTTTCTTCGTAAATGTGTTCCTGCATTCAACCTTTCTTGTGTTACCTGCTCTGAGTTAAACTGATTCAATTCACAGAGACATAGTCAATTCCACACACAGCAGGCACCAGAATTTCTAGACAAGAATATTGTCCTACTTGTCCTCTACTGTTGTGGTCTAGTAGAGTTAAAATAAGAGAAATGAACAAAAGTTAGTCCACTCTCAGTCAATTTATATGCTCCTTAAGGTAGTAGTAAACAACTCTCCTTTTACATGGATCTATTTCACCGTTTTRACAGAATAGCAGAGTCAAGTAAAATGGAAAGTGAAAGTTATTAGTCATTTAGTGTATGAGAAGAGAAGCATATCTTGATTTTCAATAATTTGTGAAGACCCATTATAAGTCACAGCTAATGAACTAATGTCATTCCCTGATCTACCATCTGCTGAAGGTGGTAATTATATGAGAATAACATCCCAAAATGGTGGAACTGTAACCAGTTAGCATGCAGGTGGTGTGGGAAGCAGCCCTGCACACAGATGTTAAGTAAAAAATAGACTGATTAAAGTTATATGTGATGATTAGGATCACAGTAAGATGGTAACCATCAGATAAATAACAGAAGCCTTTTAAGGTTATGGTCCAGGAATAGCTATGCTAAATATATACCTAAGCTATTTGAGACAGAAAGCAGAATAGAAAGTGGTAAGCAGAATATATACCATTTCTAAGGGTAAGGCAAAGGCAACACCTGGATCCCCAGTAGGGACAGATACACAAACACAAGGCGCTATGGTCTATACGTAGCGTTTATTACCTCTGTGTCTGAGCAGGGGTTCCCCAGCGATTTCCCAATGGAGGCAATAAASGYGCAGGAGAATCCCAGGCACCACTGAGCACCAGCCCGTGGTGAGGAATGCTGAGAGGGGCACTAAAAGAGGTTGTATGTACTATATGCATGCGCAGTACGTGTATTGAGCTCACCKCTAGTTTCAATTCGAAGCCCAGGTGTAGCGCCACCCTGGCATGGCCCCAGCCACGTGACCATGACTATCGGTCAAAATGCGCTGTTGATACTCCTTTTCCTGCAGAACAGTCTKYCTAGCTTCCATCACCTATCTCCTGGACGTTTTTCTGCATTTTCCCACACATACCACTTAAAAGTGTAAAGCATTTATGAGTCAGCACRTGGTACAGAGCTAGGGCTAAGGAGCTACTAAGCTTAGCATTTGTATGCTCAGTGCTAAGTTTCTGCATGCCAGATCTCCCCTCAGTCAGGGACRGGGGGGGCAGTTTGGCCTTCACTGCTCCTGAATCTCAGTATTGCTGTGTTGCCATTTTCTAACCACTTGTTTTCTACKTTTCATGTTTGTGTTTTTCTTCATGGATCCTTAATCAGTTACCTATTCCTGTCTCAGAAATTCATSCTCTTTAATTTTAACCTTCTTATATCGTATGACTCCGCTCTACAGGTCATTTCACGTCTCTCACCCAACTTCACAACTGCCTCAGCAGTCTCAGCCAAGGTTATGCAGTTGGGGCATACCAGAGCTGCACGTGGTCCTTGGGAAACAAGGAGCTGAGTTATGGAGAAGGACAGGGGCTACGGGGCAAGTGAAGTACAATTACTTAGCAGGACCACACCAAAACTAGACCTTTGACCACAGACACTGAACCCTTGCAGCTCGTTCCTGAAATAGGAGCCRCTGATCTGCTTTCTCCCACTGACCTCTTCCCTCTGAAGCCCTCTAATGAGAGCAGTAGCAGTAAGCTGGTCGCACATAGTAGGCAACAAAATTCAGTTTTAGTACTAATGACTTGAGGTCATTTTGGAGACTATGCTGACCATGTTTCAGATACTGCCCTGGCTGTAATTTTGGGGATTTCCCTGGCTGCAACAGCTWTGGTCACTACCAAGGCAGTATCGTCAGTGTGTCTTATGATAACATACAGGAAATCTAGGAAGGACTTGGTATTTGAGGTGTAAGATTATGTAGCGATGATATCAAAATAGTCTCTGTAGTTCTGGTATCTCTGAAACCTACCTCCTGCAATGAACTCTTTCATCAAAGTTCCTCCAGCTAACCTTTTTTTGTGGGGGAACGGTCTGGCACATGGGTGAGGATGATCTTCTCTCCCAGCACCCTGGTTACTTTTCCATAAGCATATTCATCTCCTCTTTCCTCCTATCTGAAAGAACAAGTTTAAAGGATATTTTTAAGCACTATTTCTTATCAGAGAATGGAGAGAGCAGAGTTCTCTTAGCATATGGAACATAAACAAGGAAAGACCTGAGTCTTCGCTCAGAGTCATTTTCTGAGATTTAGTGTTGCAGCAGGCCARAGTCAAGTTTTCTAGTCTAGTTTTAGATATGCTAAATGATTTTATGGATAAATATGATTTTAGTTACATAAATTAAACTCAAATACAATMATATCTTTTGCTTAAAGGCATAAACTGATTATTGAAAGAACAAAGAAAGAAGTCCTGTGCCTTAGTCCATGCATTGTATAATGCTGTTGGMTAAACTTAATTAATGAAGTTTTTGAAGCACCAGAGGCTAGTTGCTTCAAGAAACAGAGAATAAAACAGTAATCTAGTACTGTTTGTGTAAACCTAATTTTTTGTGATTGGTAGGTTCAGGAAGTTTTCCTAGGAAGTTATTTACCCAGAGAGGTCAAATATGACAAAATATCTTTATTAATCCAGTCTAATAGAAACATTTGGGCTTCATCTAAACACTCAGTGAAGTCAATGGGAAATTTGCCAATTAATCCAGTGGAAGGAGGATAAAGTTCTTAATTAAAAACATSCAAACCATGATAAGAAAATCATAATGTTTAATGTGCAGTTCACTGAAAATTCTCCTAGGYTTCAGAAATAATCTGATCAAGCCTTGGAAGGGAAGAGCTATCCAAAATCAAAATGTCTATATAATAAGTTCCTTTGGCTTCATTTGTTTCTTCAAACAAATAATTCAGTGCAAAAGTATTATTCAGCATAAGTGAATACAAGGATTTATTTTAATATCTTATGTAATCATTAAAAATCCCAGTCAAACACAGAAAATTTTGCTAGTTTAAGGCTGATGTCTACAGCAAGTCCATCTAAGTCCGTCCATCTTTGCCTTGTTAATGCAATTTTTTTTAAATTTTACTTAGATGGACTGGAGGTGGGGGGAAGACTTGGCAAGGTATAGTAGATAAGTGTAATGTTTCTGATAAGAAAGTACTATCAGAGACTGTAAAAAAAAAAGCAAAAGTAAGAAAACATCTGACAAGGGAACTACTTTACTGTTGGGAGGATTCGAAGTAGTGTTAACGAGTTCCCAATCCTTTAAATCTTAGCTGACAGAGTTACAATGCCTCACTTTCTGGGTAGCCTGTTTATACCACATAGCTGGGAATATGACTGGATTTGGTCATTTGCMTGTGCCCTTTGTATACTTTGTAGCTTTTGGAATGATCTTTTTTAAAAATCTCTTTCTTCTCTTTTCCCTGGGCTGAAGGTAACAACATCAGAAGGATTTAGATGAGAAYATAAGTAGAAATTTTAATTTCAAAATGAGTTTTTGGAGCACTTTCAGAATTCATTTTTGGGCAGCCATAGCTGATTTTCAGCAAAAACACCTTTAAATTAAAAATTGCATAAGCTTATGGTTAGCATTTGCCAAATAAAAGATAGCTGAACTAGACTTAAAATATTTTTATGCGCTGGCAACTCAAATGTCAGTGATATAAAAAGCATATTCAGTACCATGAAATCTGTTCCTTTCACCCCCACCATTAACAGACACCCYCATCTCRTTCTACTGTTTTGGAAATGGTGATKCATCTCAGAGTCTAACTGGCATCCAGAAATATTTTCTGAAACATTGCAACCATACGCTCAGGTGCTGAAAGGCATCTTAGTAGGGCAAAAGTAAGCTTCATGAATGACCCACGGTCTTCCCCTCYGTTCAGCCTTGCTGCACGCTGGAGGCCAGGGGCAACACTGACACCTTCTGATAAGAGGTGARCACATCGATCCTCTTGCTCTTCCATGCACTCAAAGTACTCTTTGCATTTACAAGAGGGTCTTGTTCTCACACGGATTACTTCTATATTTCTACAGTTTACTCCCTCATCCTTTCAAACATTCCAGCTTTTYCTATTCAGTTTGATGCAATTTTCAGCTAATAGGAGAAAACAGACAGCGAAATCAAGGCATCAAGGGCAGGTAAAGGCCTCCACAGACAGAATCTTTAAGAGAGCGATAGAGTGTGGTTTCTATGGCGAGGTCCTCCTGCTTTGGGAAGTTTGGCTGCAAAACAACACCAAATGTAGACATTTAGACACCATCAGCAGTTAGTCATCACAGATGAAGACACCACAGAAATACGCTTAGACTTTTCTTTTTCTGAAAGAAGCACAGGTTTAACTGTGGACATAGGGTATAAGATAGTTAAAGAAATAGATAGCATACACACAGGCTTGGGGTAAGCTAAGAAAGTTTTGCTTAACATGGATGACCTATATCACGTTGCTTAAGAGGAGAAAACTGAAAATAAAAGACCTACCTATTCAAGAATGTAAAAAATTATGTTCACTGAAAGCAGTGCAACAGGATTCTTTTTGCTTCAGGAAATCTGGGTAAAATACAATGCACTGATTTTCCGTTTATGTCACCTGAGCCACAAAATCCACTTACCATCGGTGACAACATTTTAAGTCCYCTGTTTGTGTTTTGTCCAGGCAAAGCATAAGACTGAGATCAATGTGTGATAGGAGTTGACCCAATAAGTTACAATAAGAGTGAGCACAGTAAGTAAGCAGTAGCAGAAAAAAGGTAAATAGGTTTTGGTATGCTCGGATAAATAACCTGCCCTCATGTTCCCTAGGCACATGCATATCACAACAAACCAGACCACATGCAACACTCCTCGATTCCCACCTGGTTGTCTTTCATTGAGGACACCTACTCCAGCTGCGCACAYGTAGCTGTGTTACCCCAGTCTCTGAATCTGGAAATCAGAGGGCCTCRTAAAGGACTCTGGTTCCCTTTCGGTCCACGCACTAGAGGTGCTTTCCAAACCACGGCACAGGATGGGATGGTACATCCCTTGATCTCACGCTGACAATGACGTAGGGCTTAGTTGCAGCATGCGCGTCTGAATCTGGTAGCTGAGAAATGTTCCCTTCCATCCCATTTGAGAAATAAATAACTGTAGTTCTAGTATGAGGCATTGCAACTATTTTCTCTATTGATAATACTGGGCCTAGTAACCCTAGAGAACAGGGCTTCTGGAGAACAGGAGATGCTTGCCACTTTGTTGAGCTATACTCCCATAGTAGCCATAAAAACTATTTTAGCTAGCTGAAGGAATCTCAGACTTTTAAAAAGTGTCTATCTTTACTAACCTAGAGCTAGACTTTATGAGTCTGTTGACATCTCACAGCAAAACTTTGCTGGATATATAAATTTCTGGGTCAGCCTTAATCTTTCTGCAAAGATAAAAATAGAACATTGTCAATGTTCTTAATCAAAAAGAAATTATTAATAATTTGTTTATTTTCTACTATATAACAATACAGATCTAAACAGATACCAAACATGAGCCTGGCTGATAAGCTCTTTTTTGGAAAAAAAAGATCCTGTAAGCTTTTATGTCCTTAAGGGTGTTCTTATTGAAAAATAACAGAAATAAACCACACAAAATATTTATTCAAATAAGAACATTTCTTAGCTGTGGAAATAAATCATCAGGTCAAAGTACCTGATATCACATTCTTTGAAAAATCAAGGAGATTTTTCAATCCAATAGTAMTGATGTCAATGGCTACGCAAACTAACTTGATATGCCAGCAAACAAAGGTAACTGTTAAGAAAGAAGCAGAACAGGAACTAAAGCTAGGAGAAAGTTCAAAATACTACCTAGCCCAGCAYGTGATAAGGGTTGCCAAAGTCAGGAAGGAACCAGCGAGGTGTACAATTTTTAGACTGAACAGAATCCCAGTGGGCCAAAATTGGATTGATGTCAGTGTCACAAAGATGAGCTAATTTTAAGAAAGAGTCCACTGTATAGGATACAGCAAGGTCATTCCTTTCTATTTTATACACTGTGTGCAGAAATGCAATGGCATTTGTATGTGACATGGAAGAAGTCAGTATCCATTAGCCAGCTCATCGTAGACTCCCAGGTTGGCAAGATATAGCAACGCTTCTTGCAGGATCATGTATTGTTTATTCCTCTTTTAGTGATAGTAGGTGCCTTCATACATTTCTGATTCTGAAAGAGAAAAACTGGAATCTTAATAGAAGTATTGAACCCTCAATTGAACTCAGACTTTTCTGGCAGTTTAGAAACATGATGCCTCATTCCGGCAGATACACATTTTGTAAGCACCTATAAGACATTACCCGATTAGGTTTCTCACAGTCACAACACACTGCTGCATCATCTGGAAGGAGTTCAAAATTATTCAGTCTTCTCATTTTTATGATATGACATAAAATATTGTTTCTTTTGTTTCTGTGCCACCTATATCCTTAAAGCCTAATGTTTCTTAATTTGAATTTATTTTCCAGGTTGTCGGTTCAGTTGTCCAGTGCTATTGTCCTGAGGATTTACAGCCATATCAATCTTTTTCAAGTACTACTTTTCTCTATTTCTAGTTTTGCCCTAAACTCCTGTGATCTGAAACCAATGCTCCTGTTATGGTCATATAAATTGTATTCTTAGTATAATGCTGTCACCCTAAGCAAGCCCAGTTTTATTTGATAAATGAAATGCATGTCTCCAAATGCTCACGTATTTTGAGGAATGGAATGGAATTGAATTGAGTCAAATTAAATTGAATCAAATAAGAGAAAAACCCTCCTCAGAAGAAGAGACTGAATTCTAGAGTACATCTTGGTCCAGAAACTAATCCTCACCACATTCATTCATACCAGAAATAACATGAAAGGTTTCATGTTCAAATCAAGTAAGTAGAAGGCTTTCATTCTCAGCTCTCGCCATAACATACTGCGTCATTGTTCCAGTGCTATGTTTCTCAAATCCTATCGCTGCCTCGAACTCAGGACAAGGCACAAAGGAGCATGCCTCTTTGCAGGAACTGCTCACAGGGTGGATGAGTTGTTGTGTGATAGTCCCTTATGCTCTGAGAAATGCATAGCTTGGACATGTTGCCTTCTCAGCAGTAACCAAGGGGCATTTTCAGAAGTACCCAGTTGATTTCAAAGCTAGTTGTACCAGGGACAACATTAAAAATGAGTCACATTTAGAGTTCTTCTGCAAAAAGTAGTCCTAATTACCCTCAGTATGCCAGATTTTAATAGTTAGGACACAAGAAGATGAGAAAAAATTCTGTGGAGAACCTAGAGGATTCATGTTGACCAGGAGATGTATGTATGTAGAAACGAAAAAGAGAYAGAAAAATCTGGTACTTTCGCAAGTATAAATGCAAAACAGATCTACAAACTCTTATACGCTCTGTACAAAGTRTGTAATTTCCTTAGTTCATCCATGATGTATAACTGGAGACTAGGGAGAGGTGTCCTCTTTTTCGGAAAAGAACYTTAGAAATCTTGTTGCTATCAACTAGTAAGTAGTCTCCAACTGACTAGAAAATATTCCTGCATGTACCACTGCTAAGTCTATAAGCTGCCCCTGGGTAATACAACAATACTAAATTGTGCAAAAATTCTATGCTATAGTTTGTGAGTACGAGCACACACAGACACTGCTTTCTGATGACAGCAACAGCTCTGAAACCAGAATTTTAATTTTAAGGGTGAAAAAAAGATACTGAAGTTAAAATATTCTTTTATGGATCTTTGTAAACTGGGCCTTGTCCTCTTCCCCACATCTTTAGTACCACCTCTTTCAACATCCTCACYTGTCTTGAGTAGCATCCTACTGAGGCACCTCTGCCTAAAGTATTATCTATGCCTCTGGCATGGTACCAAACCAACAAATTGTTCCACTGGAAAAGGAGAGGAATAAAGGAGTAAAGACAAATTGAAGAAGTTGGAGCAGGCTCTTCAGGGTTCAAGCCTGAAGGAGCAGAGGGGAGGGAAGGCTGTCTGCCGAGCAAAGCACAAGCAGCAAAGCTCCCAAACAGCCATGGAGCAGATATAAGAAGGGAACTTGTTTGAGAGGATTTTTAACAGYTGGTTCTACTGAAGCAGATTGAAATGCACAGCCTTAATATCTCACAGTAATAGATGTAACACAGAAATGAATCCAAGAGCACACAAAACTAATGAAGTTGGAAGAGACGTGCTCTTATATCTATGTAGGGATGAGGTAGTAAGACGTCATCTTCTGGGTAGCTGGGATTAGACAGATTGGGAGCTACAGCAATGAAACTGAAATGTAATTGAATCATGAACAAAGATTTTGACAGAGGAATCACTGAGAGAATTCTGGTAGACTTTGAGGCAGGATTGCTGATACATTTACAGACAGAAGTGACATGAAGATTATGAAATCAAGGTTGTATCACATGTTGACTAGGTGATGTGAGATATGAATTAAGAATAATGGAGCTATGTCTGTGTCTATGCCCTCCCAAAAAACATTGTATCCCCCCCTCAAATATATGGAAATTGAATCACCACGATCTTTCTACTTGACATTATCTCATCTATTATATTCTCATTTCCAGCAAGTAGCAATTTTATTTTCTTTAGTCTTCTGTAATTAGTTACAAAGTGCTGGTCTACAAATGGGTAGACTGTCACTTGATCAAGATTTCTTTGGCATATTTTTCTATCACAGTGTGTCTGAGTGCCTTATTAATAGCTTTTAGCTCTTTTACATTTAAATTTAAGTCATATTAGAATTCATGTATTCCATTGATATACTAATCTGTTTCTCAGTTTATGTCAGTTCAGGAACTTGCTACGTCCCTGAATACTTTGTGCTCAAATTAAAGCTGTTTAAACATGACAATATTTTATGACATGTTTAACAAATTAATTGCAAAAGGTTAGGGATTTCATTGTGCACTGTTGGATACTTTTATCAATATGATTTTGCTAGTAGTGTCATTTATAATCTAAGTTTGTTATAAATATATGCATGAAAGATAGTGGGAAATGAAAAACAAAGAGCTGGAGCCAAGCTTTGTTTACTGCAGTACCTTCAGGTGGTCTGTGTTGCACCAGTATGACAAGGATGGAATAAGCTCAGTTAAGACAGGCAGGTTTCATCCACTACTGCCTGGGTGCTGTTCTGCTGTGAGTAGGATCCCATGTGCTTTTAAACTCCCTGGGTTCAGGAAAAGTTGTTCTCAGTTCCTAGCTCTGGAGTTGAACATAGATATGCACAAGTGATGGAGCTACTACACTGGCAGATCTCGTAGTGGTACCACTCGTGGAATTTGGGGCTTCTAAGCCTATGTTTGCCCTCCAGCCAATCTGACCACACATATTGCAGGAACATGTGTGTGACTTAGGTATTCTGCAGAAAGATGGTTTGGCAGCCAAAGATGTCTTTCTCAATTTACACCTTCAAGGTTAAGGAAGCTAAGCAAAGAGCTTTAGCTTAGCAACCCACTCCTGTCAAAACCAAACAAATTAAATYCTCCTACTTCTTAATAAAAGTATAAGGAGAGTTATAGAACTTTGAATTAAAATGAAACAGTCCATCAGGCAACCCCAAAGCTCCAACCTCATACCTCCATAAACAAGTGATTTGGACAGATGTTCTAGTGAGAAAGCCTTTCTTTCTTTCTTTCTTTCTTTCTCTTTTCTCCACTTTTTCCAACTCTACGATGATGAACTGGCCCTTTCTTTGAGGCTTCATCTCTTCTTACTGCTRGAATACCTGATTTACTTAGTGAGTTACTTGCAGAGTGTTATCCCGAATCAGTGGTCTTCATTTTCACTATTCTCTTTATTTCCATTGTTCCTACTGGTAAGTTGTTCYATCTCATTGACCCTTGCTCCTTCTCTTACATTCCAGCTTCTCAGTGAGTCATTGAGACATATATTAGCCATCCACTACCAAAATGATTCTGTCCTATAGTCAAGGTTGTAACATCCCTTAAATACTTCTGAGACAGTGGTTACGTAGCAAAGTGGAGCCTTGGCAGATGGGGTAGAGAGGGGAGAAAGTAGTATTTAGAATGAAAACAATCAAAAAAAGTATGTTCAAGCATAGGTGGATCTGCACCAAATCAGTCTATCCATTACACAGCAATTAAATGTATGTGTTTAGATATTTCTGGGTAGAGAAGGAAAAGCTATTAGAAGTATATAAAAACTACAGTATCATATTTGTGTAAGTAGTTTATTACCCACAGCTGCATCTGAAGAAAATTGCAAGAGAGCCAACAGTAGTAGCCAAAACCAGAGAGGTTTAGTTTTGGATTTATTTCTGAATTTTTGCTTTTTTTAAGGTTGATGGTTTTGCTCACTTTGCTTAAAAATCCTGCCTAAGAGCACTGCTTTGGTGCTGTTTAAAGGGAGGTATGGGTGCAAAGACTTCCTCCAGGAAGCCTTCTCATTGGTTGTACTGATGTCATACACCCGAAGAGGTTAACATTACTTCAATCCATTAGCTTTAAAGTTGGATGTTTTTGCAAACAGTATACAAGAATGACTCTGTATATACATAACTTTCTATTTTATTTTTAGTCTTCCTGAACCGAGTGACAGGTGGAGAGTGGGAAAGGAAGTTAGAGTAGAGGAACATTTTAGAAATGTCAATAGGCTGTCAGTAAAGCCCTAGGAACCAAAGCTGAGCCACTTTCATTCCTTGCTCTTCCTCTGAACCTTCTCTGAACCCAATAACCATGCACAAAACCCTGACCCTCTAAGAAGAACTTTGTTGTAAAAGTTCTAAGATTGCTTCAGGCAACAGCAAAAATGTGAGTTCCTTGTGGCCAGGAATCAGCCTCTGGTACTCGACTCACTCCACTAGCCCAGGAACTCAACAGGGAGAGCGTTACCAAAAATAGCATAGCACTTCATAACAAGTGTATAGTCATCTTGAAGGGTTAATAACWAGTTAATAGTTGCAGGCATGAAAAATACATGCTATGGACAGCTATAAGCCCACTATACAAAGATTATAAACCTAACATCCTGTTCGGATTCTTAACAAATGATTAAAAATTTATTGAAACAGTTATTCTTAACTTATTAATCTTATATAAACTGTTATATACACTCTCTGATCAGAAGTATGATCGAATGAGCTTATGATAAAAAAACAGTTTCAGCACTTACTTACCCTAGAATAGACTCTATTTAAATAACACCGTTAAAAAATATAGCTTGTTTTGTTCTAAAGAGAAGGAGAAGTTGTTCTGTTTAGCTGAAGTAAAATCCAATATGGCATTTACAAAAGCCTCTCGATTTACATGAAAAAATATTTTAAAGCTATTCTTTGAAACATGAAAGATATTGTATTCTAATGAGAGTAAGCTCTTAAGGAGAGTTAGGTGACTGATAGGCCTAGAAGGCCTCTCTAAAAAGGACAAGACCAAAATGACTTGCTATATGGCATTGAGAGAGAGAGCTACTTCATTTCTGCATTTCAGATGAGTCTTCCTCACTTGATGTTTGGAAATCACTCCGAAAAGGGATCCTAGCAGCAGTGTCACTTATTGTTTCACACAAAATTATATAAAAATATCTGACTGTAAAGCATCTTTTCTCCTGTCGGCAGATTCATTTTTTGTAATTGTAAATTCTGCTTAGGTGTCCAAGAGAAAAATTAAGTCAATTTAATGGCATTAGTGTGTAGAAACACTTGATAGTTTTGGTGATGGAAGTATCATCATATTAAGTATTGACTTTAGCTGAGAGATCGTATAGTGATTTATTAATTTGTTCATAACAACCTTTTTCTATTTGGAGTTTTATTGTCTTTTAATTTGAATCTCATACTGTCAAGACATGCTATASTTTGCAAGAGTCTCTTGAGCAGAAATTCAAATCCCAAAAGCCCTCTAGGCCAAGATTTTTCTTTTTTACTTATACAAAGGCTGGGAGAGAACACACTGCTTTACTGTTCATCAGTCCCTGACATTTATTGAAGATGTACATGAAGAGTGATAAGGAAGAAAGAGAGAAAAAAAGCTTTACATATACAGACAAGAGGAAAGTCAAATTAATATTACCAACCATGTGGTTTTAGCCCAACAAATGGAGAAAAACAACCAAGGGGAACAGGGACAAATGTGATTTGCTGTGTCAGAAACACAAGTCTGAGATAGATTTGTCCATATACTGAATGTAATCGAATAAAGACTGATTTTACTAGAACACAGACTTCTTATGACATTGAGAGAGTTACTGTCTGAAGCTTTTTTTTTCTTTTTTTCAGATGAGGGTTTTCTTAGAGTCAAGAAGTACCTTGTCACTGCCCTGTCCTGTCCTAATTATCTAGTGAATTAGATGTTGCTGAATTTATTTTTTAAAGTATGTTCTTGAAAAAGGAATTTGTTCTATAATATGATATTGCTGCGTGCTTTTACTATTTCACGCAAGCAGATAAAATGTGTTCTAATGTTTAAAAAGGGCAATTTAGAGCCATTTCTCTGCTCAGTGGCACTTGCAGAAAGGCCTGGAAATCTCCAGGCTGAACCCTCTGTCCTAGCATGTAAATGTACATGTGACGCCAGCCATGGCAGTGCCTGCGCATCCGTCACGGGCACAGCGATTGCAGCGCGAGGTTCTGCTGGGGGCAGATGTGCCCGTCGGTGGAAACCCTTCCACGTACTGGTCCCTGTTAAAGGTGCAGTTCCCAGTGCCATGTAGTTTTTTGGCCTCTTTACTGCTCTGCRACGTCCTAGATTGCCTGTCAAGAGCGTGTCAATTGCTACTGGCGCTTCTGGTCACAGAGCAGAAAAGCCACCAAAATATTATGCTGTATTCTGTAACTACATGGCATATGTCCTCCACAGTGAAAGAGCAGAAGGAAGGCTCCAAAATATGTCTTATTCTACGTCTATGAGATGAATTATACCCAGCAGATCTGGCCTGGAGCAGAACTAGCAGAGGCATTAAGTGTTCTTGAGGACAGGACCAAAGTGGATGATGACAAAGCTCCTTGTCTTGACCTGGAGTAACTGAGGAAAGAGATGAGGGTGAGAGCTGGTTTCCAGGCATCTGAGCTCAGTACTGGCAATTACCTTCCAGACTGTCACGCCTGGTGTATATACTGGCCATGCAAAGAGCCCTAACCCTGATGTTTTCTTAGTACATAGCATAACTGGCAATCCCAACAGCTCCCTTTCAACATGGGGCCTCATCCCAGTGATACCTGTGACTCTGACTCTGATTTGTGCTTTCAAATTTTCTCTTATGCTTTCATTGTTAAACRCAATTTTTACAATTGCACTAGAATATTCTACATGCTTCATATCCCTAAAAAGCTGGAAATTAATAAGTTAATAAAAATTGGTTCAGTGATAAACAGGTTAGATACATATTACCTGTCTTTTCCTCCAGTCTTTCAGCTTCCTTTTGTCAGTTTATGGACAAAAATCAGAAATTTGTAATCTTCAGCTCAGTTAATGCGATGAAATGGGAATATGTGTGTATAGTTTCATTCGTATAAATAATTACCACTTTCCTGCATCTTCACAGTGTTATAGCTACAAAAATGTACTTACTTTTTTCTCTTGTTTATTATTTCACTCATATATAATAACTCATCTAGTTTCAGATGGCCCCTTCTTATGTTATGTGAATTCATATACCTTTAAATTTGCTAAAAAAATATTGATGTATTAGTAACAGAACATGGATCAAAGTGTAACTTAGCTGTTGTGGAGCCATAGGAGACTGGATTCTGCGTCACTGAAGTCAATATGATTTCTGCCATGTACTTAAATTAGAACAGGAGTAGGCCTCTGGTCATTTGGGGCTTCAGCAGAAAGAAGGATTAGAATAGGGTTAATTAAACACAAGATAAATCATTGAACCAAAATATAAAGGAAGGTAGACAAGAGAGAGCCTGGAGAAATGCAAACTGTAAGAACAGAATTAATATAGGTAAAAGAGAAGGAAAGTCATCTTGGTTTTCTACTATTTTGAACTTTATATAAAAATGTGGATGTATAAGGCATACATATTCATTACATATCTGTACTACTAATTACTTTCTTCTGAAAATCTTTTTTCAGAAGGAAGTGAAGCAGTAAGCATAAAAATCCCAAATTTACTATTTCCCAGGTTAGGTGGCATAAGTGAAAACACTGACCAGAGTGACAAAAGGGGAAGTTTTCTGTCTTATTAACCTTGGCTATTTCTTTTCTTTTTTTTTTGTATTAGGGAGATATTGTGAAATTTTCATGCCTTAGCAGAAAAGAAAGAGATACTGAATGTTTTCTAGTTAACCAGGTTCAAGACCCTGCTTTAATCAACAGTTCAATGTCTATGCAAAGAGAAAGATTTTTCCACCACCCCCTGAACAAGACAGGCAAAGAAAGATCTCMATTAGAGTATCTCCTACCCCTGAACAAACACACACATGCACCCCCTTCCTCTGACACCCCCAAGTCTTTCTGTCTATCAATCTAAAGACAGGTATGTAGTAGCTATCTAGTCATGGGAAAACAATAGTGTTATTTTCTAACAGGAAAGTTAGGACTCCTGAAAGTATCTGTTTCTTTCCTGCAGGCATCAAGCCCATCAGCACACATTTGTCACACTCTTCTGATCAGTTTTCATCTCTGCACTTTCCCCATCAGTTTTCAGCTACTACTGTAACAGAAGCCAAAAACTGTGCTCCTGTCCTACACTTCTGGATGCACTGGAATGTCATCGTTTTATAACCTGAGAAATAACCCAGTCTCTATCAATAAGTTTTACAACCAACTGTGATATAGGATGTATGATGAGATTCACTGAAGACAGCGTAATAGAAAATAAGGTTGGAAAGGAGGTCAAGAAATGATCTAATCCATTCTCTTGCTGAAATATCAGGGCATTCTTCCTTTTACTATTCCTTAGAAGGTCACTCAACTTGCTCTAGCCATCCTAGAAAAAAAATCCCATATTTCTCCAGACAATCTTTTCCTATTTAACTATTCTGCCTGTTATTATGCTTTTCCTAGTCTCTAATCATTTTGCAAATGAAACCTATTCCTTCTTGTTCTAGCTAAAGTGAATATGACAGGACAGTTTATCATCATCATCTTTGAAACTAACCTTCCATGTATTTAAAGTCTGCTGTCATGACTTCTTTAAACTAGATAACTCCGTTAGATTTTATTCAGAGGCCATGTTATTTAGATCTCTGATCATACTTGTTGTTTTTCTACAACTAGATCTCATATAGTAGAGCTCTGCCATTGTATTCTTATCAGATCCAAACAGGACTACTTTGTGTCTTATAAACAGTGTAGATGTTTGTTATATAGAAATGTGATATCTATAGGCTGATTTTATTTTGCTTTATTTTTTAGAAAAGCATGATGTTTTCAAACCTGTTCAGTGTGAGCCACTGCATCTCCCTGATCCTTGCCAGAYATTCACTGTTCTGTATTTGTGCGGATGATTATTCCTATCTGGTATAAGACTGCACATTTATCTTTATTGAATTACATCTATTTTCCCAAGCCATTTCTCCAATTTGTCAAAACTGTTGTGAATTCTAATCCTGTTCCTCAACGGGTTCGCAATCCTTCCCAGCATGGAGTGATTTGCAAGTTTAAAAAGCTGTGTTCTCTGCTCCAGTGTCTAAGGTCATTAATTAAAAAACTGAATAGTTCCAGACCCAGAATAGACAACTTCCTATATCTTCCAGTTTGGGAATGCATCATTGACATGATGCCTTACATATATTTTTCTAAACAAGTACATAGAGAATTTAATTTCCCCCTTCACCAATTGTCTGCTGTGTATCAGATGTTTGTGCTAGTTGCTCATGAAAGGCTTTGATTTCCTGACCTTCTGGGGGGAGAAGGGGAGGATTTGAACCATAGTAAACCTTGACCAGACAATATTCCTTTTCTTTTCACATTCATCATGACTTTAAAATCACTGAATTTTGCTATCTACATAATTTTTCTGGTTAATAAATTTCAGTTTCTAGAAGAGATTAGGGCAGGAACTGACAGATGATAGTTGATTACAGCAGCAAGTTACTTTCAAATAAGAAAGGAATTTAAAAACAAAAGAAAGAGAAAAATCACCTAAGATATCAGACAATCCCTTCCAAATCTCATGTTCAATATCCTCCTGTCCCATTTTTTATCTGTCACTGCCCATGACAGGACGTATGTGCCTATATGCATGGGAAGTACCAATCACCCCATGGGTGCTGGTATAATGTAAACATTAGTAATAATATTGAAGTAAGATTATATGAAGGTTCATTTTTTTTTTCCATATGACACTTCAGTAGATTTTAATGTTTGGTAAATACAGTCAGTCAGATTCTTCATTTAGACAGTATCTTTTCTTCATATCTGAATTCACASCATGTTATTTATACAGAGAAAGAAAGACAGAGAAATCTGTCATCTGGAAAAGTAAAAGATTTAAAGATAGCCAACCTTGGAACTAAATTTGCTTGGTTGTCTTGTTTATGATCAATTGTATCATGAGCATGTCAGATAAAAATAACAGAATATTTCAGTTTTTTTGTCAGGAGTCATTCCTTTAAAGTATTATTGTTTTGAGTTCATTTTCATTCCACATATATATTCCAAACAGAAAACCATCAATAACACTTCACATCACAAAAACACTATTATGTACAAAAGGAGAAATCAAAATGAAACAAACGGAGATATCATGCATGAGATTCTGATCAGTATTTGGTTCTTACTATATATTCTCTACAGCAAATCAGTTACCTCTGATAATGTAGTAGTTAGAAGGCGACTGGAAATGGTGAACATATATTTGTATTTTAAAAACACATGCAGATTAGGTAGAAGCAACAAGCAGCACAGACTGGTGACCTGTATAAATGCAGAGTTTTATTATTGCTTTCTTCTGTCTCCTATCCCATTTACCCTCTGTTGTTTGCAACAGTAGCTGTATTGTATGTTGTTCTAAATTTAGTTGAAGGCACTTCCCAGCAGAGAAGCCTTTCCTTTATGTTTGCACAGCAGTTAACACAATGTCGTCCAGACCTAAAATGGAGCCTCAACTACTGAAATAATCGTATCAGAAGCAATAAGATTTTCAACTATTATTATCATTAGAACTTGGATGTATTACATGCTCAGGGTTTAGGACTGAAGGAATTCTGTCTCAAAGACCACATATAAAGAATGACCCGAATTCAGTGATGAGTCAGACATGGTTATAGAGACTCTTGACGTCTAAGGAGCTTTGTGTTTGACAGATGGCTTGGTTTACACCAATTAATCTCACCTTTTAATTTAAATATCCCTCTACTTCTTATACACTGCTACTACTAAGTGTTAATTATGACTTCTTTCACAGACCTGTATGTTTTGCAAAAGAACTTGGACTTCTAATTGCAATATTTTTTTTATTGTCTCCTGATTGCATCTCATATTATTTCTATGGGTATAAGAATAAGCTTGCTAAAAATGTTAGAAGAGTGGAAAACTGTAGAATGTATCTCACTCTGTAACAACTTCCTTCTTCGAAAGCCAACTGGATGGATGAAAAAATTCTCCCTTACACTTCAAATGAGATCGCTAACAGTTATCATTGCTGTTAACAAGATAACAAATTCCAATTTTTGCACGGAAATAAATAGTACATTCTTTTCTTCCCTCAGAAGTTTCCTCATCACAGTAGTAAAAGGAATAAACTCTGTTCTTTTGAAGTGCTCTGTTCACACACCCAAGAAACTGCAACCTTACTTAACCCTCTGATATGGAGACCAGTTTTCACGGAGATGTGCTTCCAAACATTCTAAATAAAGACCATTAAACAGGATGCTTAATCACTAAATGGCATAAGATTCCATATATCTGTTCATATATTTTTAGTGGCTGTCCAGTTCACTGCCACCTTTCTTGTTGCTCTTCATATGGTATCACCTAAAAATTACCGCAGTAGCTATAATTATCTTTAGAGGAGACTGCCTAGCTAGCTGCTTCTTAGCCCTCGTTTTGGAAAGATTGTAGCATTTTTGTTTTGATTGCACCATGTGACAGCTCTTTATTTGCAGTATGTGTCCTCCTCTATGAAGTGTGGTTTCTGAAGGGCCATTGTGTGGCATGCCTCTCCTTCCGCAGGCAGAGATGCTGCATGCCGCAGGGAGCTGCAGCCTACTCTTGTATTTCACAGAAGCAATTTCRTTCTTGTTATGCTCTTTCCCACACGGTGTTCCAGTTCAGAAACAACCGAAAGAAATCTGTCCCCGTTCTGCTCAAAGCAGCAACCGAAAATTTTAAAAGAAAGGAAAAACTTCCTCACATTGACTATATTATGAAATTCTCATTTTCCCATTTTCTTTGTGAAAGAGAAAATAAAATGTTTTTAATAATTCCTAAGAAAGGTTGCTCATATTTGCCAAGTTTCACTCTCTTTGGAGGATCACTGTTAGTACTATTTTCCCTTACATAAAATGAGAAATATTACTGGCACTAGTTTATATCTGTCAGGGTTAAAAATACTATATTTATGTCTCATTATAACCTATTCACCAGTTCCAAGATCGTGGTGCCCAGGGAATGTCAAAACTCCACATGATGCCCTGCATGCTAGATTTTGCATTTGGATATCTGGAAGAGCTGAAAACATGTTAAACCACATGTGCAGTAACAAGAAAAATCCCTGTTGACTGTATAGCTGTAGGAGTTAGCTCAAAAGCACACATTTCCCCCAATGCATGGCATAAACAACACTCAGTGATTTATTTCTGTATTTGCTTTTCTTCTTTTCTTTTAATTTTTTTCTTTTCCTAAGAAGGAGATGTGAAATTTCTGTAAATATGCTACAAGAAAATAGAAATAATTACATTTKTGTTGGAAAACAAGGGAGCTAAGTTAGAAATGCATATACTTTTAGCAGTGAAGATGATGAACCACTGGATCCAACCACCCATGGGAAAGGGTGGCTTTTCTATGCATCAATATCTGACTGGATCAAGAATGGATGCCTTTGTAGAAATTATTTTTGCTGTTCTCATAAATCCGAGTGACTGAGCTCAGCACTGGGCTAGCTATATGAAATTCCATGGCCAGTGACAGACAGCAGGTCTGACTTGATGATGAATTGGCACTTTCCAGGCTGAGAATCTACAAATTTAAGAAATCTATATAAACCACATAKACTCATAGGAAATGGAATGCCATTTACCCAGCAAGCAGCACATGTATCTCGAAGTTATCCCTGCATGAGTAATGGATAAAGGTTCCCATTTCGTTTTGTTTACAGCCAAATGTGATTCAAAAATATAGTCAGAAGAAAGGTACTTCATACCTAAATAAGTTGTGCTACGTCTTTGTCAGATGAACGTTTTACATGCATGCAGATAGTCTAAAGAACAAATTGTAATCCATAATTTGTCCTACTGAGGATAAAGGAAAGCAGCATTAGATTATCTATTTCCACTTGATAGTTCTAAAGACTACTACAAATGTAGCTCTTCATTTGAACAGAAAGATGGTTTTTGTTGCATATGTTTTGCACATCTTGCGTAGGAGCACAATACTGTGTAAATGTAACAGGGATGTTACATTTGTATAATACRGGGAATAGACAGTGGAATACATTAATTTGTTATACACCACATGGTGACAGCTCAAAAAAGCAAGATTTCCTGTTAAGAGTAATGAAGCAAGGAAAAAAATGCAGACTTTTTAATGCAGCAGTCAATGTTTTAAGATATTTAATACAAATGCACAACAATGTATTGTGAAGCGACTCAGAGATCTTCTCTTCAAAACTTACAGCACTGCCAGCTTTCTTCAGAACACTATGAACGTACAGAATGTAAAAAGCTTTTTTTTTATAAATAACCCTAAATCTGAAAACTTATCCATTTTCATTTCAGAAAACTATTTTTCCAGACTGAAAKATTAGTCCCAAATGGAGAAGAGAAGTCTTCAATTCCTCTCACAGAATGTATTTCACATCACTCACCCGTACACATTTCTGAAGAGAATCTAGGTGACAAACTCTTACCCTGTGAGACTGACAATACTAATCTATCACCTAAAAATATATATATACTTWATATAGTGAGATTCAGAAACCCTTTTAAATTTTTTTTAAGCCACAGAGTTATACTGGAGTTTGGTGAAACTTAAATCTGTTAAATTTTCTCAATGTGAACCTGTTTATTGGGGCCAAGATGAGAGAAACAGATTAATCCATCCATAATCCCACATGCTAATTCATTAAGGAGATTGAGCAACTATAGTGTTTTCAAAGTGAGGAATGGAAATGACAATGTCTTTTTTATATCATACGACAGGTATTTGTGCTGTATTAAACTTTAGTTAATCAAATTTGAAGAAACAAACTGACCTTTATGTTTCCTGATTGAAAATCCAGCTTTACAGAAGTCATTAGAAAAAGCTTCAACTTGGTCTCCAGGGTCCTGCTTACCCTTATGTCACTTGCACAGCACCTGTGATAATTATTCACAAATAACAGCATTCAAGGTTTTCCAGAAGCCAATTCTATGCCATGATAAAATCACACTTGAACCTTCACTTGGAGGTTTGATAAAACTGAGTAAATATTTCAAATAGAATTCTGTGAACATTTTCATAGACTCATTCTTAAAAGTAGATTTGCTGTAACTCTGAGGTGTACAATACATTTCATTTTTTTGTGTTGACACTCAGTGCATGTTATTGCATAGTCAGTGAGTGAATCATGTGAACCAATGCAGACTATTTTCAAAAAGAAAATATCCTTAATGATATTCATGGTTATTTTCATGAAGAAGATGAACTTCAAGCAAAAATAGTCATTATTTCATCATCTTCAGAACCAGCCATTGTCCAGACTTGCTGTGAGGAGGTAACCAGAGAGGAAAAGGAGGATAAATCTTTCTGAATGATCCCTCCTCAATTGCTGCAGAAGTTGAAAAGCATTGGAAGTGGCAAGTGACTTTAGAAAGACAAAGGCAGTTCTTTAGTAGGCAAAAGCATTCTTGGAGAACTGCATTCGGTCTTTGGTTCTATGAAGAACTTTCTATGTCCTCATGGATGGATGCCAGATACTGTATTTTTCACAGGTAGCCACTGCTTGTATGAGCTTCATATACTGTGTCATCCCTCTTGGCATCAGTGGGCACCAAGAACAGATGCAGAAGTAGCTGCCTAAGACACAATAATGGGGAAAATAAAATGACAGCATAGGAACAGTCTGTCTCCTTTGCCCATTGCAGCACTCCAAATTCAAGAGAGGCAGAGACAATTCCCATATCCAGGATCCTCTGCAGCTCAGCAGCTAGTCAGCCCAGGGGGGCAGAGATGGGGGTCCAGCACAGAGATCCCCCACCCTGCCCATCTGAGCCAGGGTCTTCTGAGATTCCCTATTCCCCATCAAGTCCCCTTCAAGGACAGGAGAGAAATGATGGCATAGGATATTCGAAGGTGCATGTGTAGCAGTCAGCAGATGACCTCCTGTATGAGCTCACTCATTCTGCCCTGCCTGTTTCCTGATGTTGCATTTTGAACTCTCTGCATCTATTTTTTATGAGCTGCTTCTCCAGCACCAAAGGATGTAACAGTGCAGCCAACTCAGCTGTTCTGAACAGGGAAGACCAAGAGGCACAGGCAGAGCAAGGCAATGACCTCAAGCAGAGGAGGGATATGCTCTTTTGAGAAGGTGGGAGAATGAGGAAGAAGCAGCATTTAGCTAGGGGATGCCAGCAGTCAGCACGTCCATTCTGTGAGCTGGTGGCACGTGCTCTAGTTCTCCCTGCAACGTTATGGTTGTCTTTTCCCATCTCACTGAGGGATGAAAGATATCTGCTAACCTGAGATACCCAAGGAGGCGGAGAAAGGGAGATGATGCCACTGGTGACAAGATACCAGAGTGCTTGGCATTGCCTCTCGAGAACTGCCCCTGATCCCTGAAGCAAGGGTTGTGTGACAGCACTGTGAGCCAGATAATTGGGTCTACACTGCAAAGGGAGTTTGAGACAGATCTGGTCACTCACATCAGCAGCTAATGTTGGTGTAAAGTGCTGCTGAGTGAACATGGTTTCACTGACTGCAGATATCAGAATACTGAACATCATAAAACAGCCAAGAAGAAATTAAGAATTCTGAATCCAGAAAGGGCTTGACCCAGACACTGTAAAAAAATCCTGTGTACTAACCCAAACAAAAACATTAAWAGCCAAGTATTAACTATTCTGCACATTGAATAAGGCAGAGTTCTTGTAGAAACCAAGATATGATCAAGATCAGGCAGCTGAGCAAAAGCAGTAGCGGTGAGGTTATACTTGTTTTACACACTCATGTAAGGCTACAAAGCAACTTTTATTCTGGTATTTTCCATCTTTGGAGAGATTGATGTTCTTTAAATGTAGTTGTTCATGTTAGTGGTTGTACAATAATAAAACATGGGATAGTATGAAGTACTGCCTTGTTAATGAATATCTGCTTATAAGAAGTACTTAGCTCAGTGACCCATTTTCTCGTTAATTTTGCAGCAGACTCAGCAGCTACACCCATCCTAGTGCAGTTTATTATACAGAGCTTTATTGTGCAAGATCTTTTTCCAGGGCAATTTTGATAAGTGATTTTATTTTATACCTTTAAATTGCTTTAACACTAACATAGAAGGAACTCTTCAYACTCTGCAGAACTGGTAGTGCATTTAGGTGGTTTTGTCTTCCAAAAAAAATCCATACCAGATTGCTAACATTTCATCTATATTTCAGACTACAGAYAGTGTGCCTGTGCCCAAAGTTGTGCTGTACACTGCAAGGAGAGAACTTGGCATTAAGATGTTATGAAGACATAGTCATCATGGTGGGTACTCTTGTTTTAGTGACATTTGACCAGCATAGGTTGGCCCATGCATTTCTAGTGCTGGTTTATTTAATTCCAGAAAAAGTCATTCAAAGCAGTTGTACTGGATTAATGTTGTGTATCCAAACACTATATAGTTTTCATTTTGTCTATGTTTGGCTGCCATACCAGAATGTTGCTGTTCTATAGTTTGCTTATTCAAAACCTCTGGATGGGAAACTGTGTATTTAACTAATTTCCCACAGTCTCTTATTTTCTGCTTTGTTTTTTCCCCTGTTTTTTCCCCTGTTTATCTCATCTTGTTGGTCCCTCTGGTGAAATTGCTTGCAGTCAAAGCACTGAACTTAGYGTTACAAGGATCATGAATTCCTCAGTGGATAAATACAAACTGTTGTTCTCACTTTTGTCTCTATTTCTCTGTTTCATTATTAAAAAAAAATCATGTAGAAGATCATCTCAGGCATGAAAGCAGAGATTATATTGAATCTAATTTATTTTTGTAGCATTCTGCATACAGTGTTTGAATATCAAGGATTTGTTTGTATGTTAGCTGTTTAAATATAGTCAATATCTGTGCAGCATTTCAGGAAACTCCTGATCTATCTAAGGGCATGTTTAAATCTATTACTGAATTCTCATTTTTTTCAGTTGCTGACTTTCATGCAGGATGTAATTAACTCTTAACAGAAAAACTACATAAAAGAACAAAAAAAAGTATTAAAAATAATAGGTTTTTTTTTCTTTTCACTTGTATCTTGTAACACTTTCTAGGCCTTGTTTGTAGGGGGAATTGTTGAAAAGTGGTCAAAAAGAGATCTGGTAAATGTAAAAATATAATTACTTTGGAATTTTTGGATCTCAACAAGTGAAAATAAATTTCAAACATTTTACTTAAATTCTTGAAAATGAGATATTTTGTCTGTTATTAGACACGATTTGTCATACTTTAGTTCTGTAGGATGTGGGGAGCTCAACAGTGCTCTTAACTGTAGCACAAGATTAGCAAGTCTTTCCGGGGGCAAAAAAAAGAAGATTGGAAGGGAAAAGTTCAGAAATAACTGCTCCTTTGAAAAAACAATAGATTGAGATATTTAGTATCAGAAAACTATCAGCCAATAGAGGTCAGAGGTAAACATTTCAAAATTTCTKCTTAGACTCCAGTAAAATGATTATGTCAGATTTATCAGTAATGTGGCAAACTTCAAAATATRTATACATTAGATCATTGATACCACCTTAATAGGATGTCACAGAATCACAGGACAGATGAGGTTGGAAGGCACCTCTGGAGATCATCTAGTGCAACCCCCTGCTCAARCAGGGTCAGCTAGAACACGTTGCACAGCACTGTGTCCAGATGGCTTTTAAATATCTCCAAAGATGAAACTCCACAACCTCTCTGGGCAACCTGTTCCAGYGCTCAGTCATCCTCACAATAAGGTTTTTCCTTATGTTCAGATGGACCTTCCTGTATTTCRGTTTGTGCTCGTTGCCTCTTGTCCTATCACTGGATATCACTGAGAAGAGTTGGTCCCCATTCTCTTTACACCCTCCCTTCAGATATTTATACACACTCAGAAGATCCCCTCTCAGTAGTCTCTTCTCCAGGCTGAACAGTTCCAGCTCTCTCAGCTTCTCCTCATATGAGAGATGCTCCAGGCCCTTCATCATCATAGCTGCTCATCTGTACATCAATTATACATTTTTTGTGAGCTGTCTGATATTATCATTATTGTCCCTTGTACTTGTTTGTCAGAAAAATAACACCAAATGTGCAGGCACCATCTTGAGAAGATACCCCTGAAATAGCCAACACAAGTCTGATGTCAGGAAAGCTGGTATCTAGTCTTGGCTCTATTATTGACTCAGGCTATGTACCTTGAAATGTTTGTTTCCTAATCTGTAATAAAGGTGAATCAATACTTCCCCATCTCACAGGGGTTTTGCAAGCCTAAATTCATTCATTTGTGGCATCTGGTGCAACACGATGGAAACTTGGTATAAATTGTTACATATACTCTGTTAACCCCAGTGGAAGGGTTTGGTCCATGAAATTAGTGTYATACAAGTGGAGCTGGAGGAATTGCAATGGGAAGAAGGAAGGCARGAAGAAAGAAAGGCAGGTAGGCAGGGAGGCAGGCAGGAAGTAAGGAAGTTAGTTTAGCCCTGAAAAATGAGGCCAAATCATAAATGTTGAAAAGACTATGACTGAAATTAAAAAAAAAAAAATCACTAAGGAGGTAAGAGAGGCATGTAGATAGCTGAAATGTAAGTGGGAAAAGCAAGGTAGCAGATAGAAAATGTGAGAGGAAAAATATGAAAAGATAGACATACAATAGTTTACTTCTAGGTTGTTTACTACCATATTCATTGTTAGGAAAACTTAAATGGTTAATTAAGTATTATAGTCAGCTAGTATGAGTAAGTTATATTTATGAAAGGAATCCATTTTGCTGATTTTATGTTTATAGGGTACTCTTCCAAAGAGCTGGAAAAACTGGRCCCTACATCTGGGGAATACTCCAGTAGCTTCTATCACCTCTTGTGAAAAGATTTTTTTGGTCTGCCTCCATAGACTTTTTTTTCTTGGTTGCATCTTCCAGGATCTTCCATGAATGTGATACAGCTCTTTCTCCCTGAAACTGTCAGTGATTCGTATCTACACTTTTTGGGGGATATTCTTGTGTGAACAGTTTGCCTGTTTATTGGGATATGCTTTGACATTCGTTGAGAGTAGGTTTTTGAGGTTGGTTGGGGTGTCGGTAGCAGTTCTGCCAGCTTCATATCATCTTCTTGCATGGTTTTGAAAATGTTACAAACATGCCTGCATTTTTGCAAACTAAATAAGATCAACTTATTATGAATAATAAAATAAACATGGGCTACACACTTGAGRTATATTAGCTGTATTAGAGAACATAGAACATTCAGTGTTCCTGTGCAGCTGTCCTGMAAGCTGGAAAATAAGGCCAGGTACTTCTCATCACATTGCCAGCTGTTACTTTGGCTGTTGCTCAGCCTAAACAACGATACCACAGTTGAAAAAGGTAATCTTTGGATACCTGCTCATGAGCTACCCTCAAATATGTTCATCTTCATCTCTGCCTAATTCAGTTGGATCTTATGAACAAAAAAGTAAAGAGCCTGCATGGGCTCTCTTCTGTAACAGCTGACAGATACTCCATGACCAAATGTATTTTTGTAAATAATAATATGAGTGGTAGAGAAGTCCAGACCTGAGCATGAGCTCAGACCCTTGTTTATCTGGCAGTCTGTGCAGAGAATGATATTTTGAGACTCCAGATGCGAAAATTCCTGCTGGTTTAAGTGGGCTATATAGCAGTTTTACTGTATCAGGCAACTCTTAATTGTCTCACAGTTGTAGGTGAAGAGAGTGTGCAGTGCATCTTGTTATGAAAATCCTCTAAAAATATTCCTACTTCTCCATATGGATTTGAGCAAGATTTGGTCCTCTWGTACCTAACGTGGTCCTCTTTGGCTGGAGCAGTTACCACTGCAGACAGTAGTATCTATATCAGAATTTTTCTCAGCTTCCATAGCATAATTTTGTCTGCCTCTCAACAAATTTAGCATTCAAGAGAAAACTTTTCATTCAAATGCTGAACAAAAAGAATCATTGTATTTCATTTTATTTTTAACATAAGGTCTCCATACCAATTAAATCCTGTTCACAATTTGTTTTTAATGTACATGTCCCAGAGCATTTGACACTCCACCTTACATTAATTAAGCAAGTTAGGTACCATTTTAGCTGTGTAATTAGAGACTATCTGAGGGAATTAAATGCATAKATCAAGTCACTGATTCGTCAAGTAGAGTCATATAGGTTTTGAAAGAAGGCTCCCCTGGTTTCTCTAGTTTACCCCTAAAGATTTGAAAGACTGGAAACAATATAATATTTTGAGGTTAGATTCAATACCAGAAACTGAATCTCTTTTGCAAGATGTCAAAATCTACCATTTCAAAGAAATGCATCTGGAAATAACATTTCAGTAAGGCAGGTAGGTATTAACTGAGTGATGGTTATTTCAAATTAGACTGGTTAGTACCTGCTCTAACGTTTTGTCACACACTTCTACTTTTTATGTGGAATATATACATATCAGGCAATTATTAGTTGGTTTCAAATCAGGTAGTGGGAATTGCTTACATATATATATCAGGAATCATCTAAAATTGAAAGCTAGCTGTTGTTATAAATGTTAGAACTTGTTTTAGGATGTAATTAACCCTTAAAACAATGTGACAGAATTTATGTGTTTAAAATCTGAGCAAAGAACTCATTAACTATGCTGCATAAAATAACCAGATTACATTAGGCATGCAAAGAGATTTCTTATATTTTAAGGGACAAGTGACAACGCTGTCTGGCAGGAGTATCAGTACTTATTACAATAGTAAACACAATGGAAATAGAAAGAAATTATCCATATGTTGCACAGYAGAGATTAACAAGAGTGTTGCATCCAAAATGATAATTGGCAATCAGGGAAAGTCTGAACAACTGATGTATATTATCCTGCTTAAGGTGTATTTTTTAGTGTTAGGAACAAATTCTATGTCAAGTAAACAACAGAGAAATACAGGAAGAGAAAACCACCAAAGAGTAACAGGCAATGAAAAGGTGTTACAATTACTGTAATTTAAACATCTGAAGACGACTTCACAACTTTGAGATATTCCAGAGTTAATTTTATACTAGCAAAAAGCTGAAGAAAAAAAAATAAATATGTGCTATTTGCAATATTGTACAGTTCACTCTGAAAAGGAAAAAAACAGATGTAAGTATAGATTTGAGCTATTATTTTAGAAAGGTTTTGAAAAGCGTTACTTTACAGTAGTTTAATATTCTCACTTCTTAATAATACCTGTGGAGGTTAGTTCTTAAAAAAATAAAAAAATAAAAAATAAAAAAAAATAAAGGCCTGATTCTCCTGTCACATCCTACTAATCTGCTCTGTGAAATAAAGAAAGAGAGTAACATTTCCCCTGCTCGTATTCTCCTGCTGGGTGAAAAAAACCTTCCTTGGTTATGATTTGCAATACACAAAAAGGCAGAGGCACATCTAACGGAGGCAGCCCRGAGCAGCAGAGCCAGCAGGAATAGTTCTTTCCAAAGCAAAATATCCTTCTCTCCCTGCACCACGAGGCCCCACACCATGCTGGACGGCTCTGACGTGTTGGTCTGCACGTCTGCCATCACTAATTTCTGCAGCATGCTTTTTTTTTTTGCCCTCATCTCGGGAAATGAAGGGGCAAATAATTTCTTGTTCTTCACTTTGAGCAAAGGTAGCAGTTACCTAGGTGCAGGTTTCAGCTGGGGCTTGTTTGCCTGGATTGAATCCAGCGAGGATGTTGTTGACAGGAGACAGTTTCTTTTGCTGTCGTCTCTTCTTCATTCCGAAATCATCTCTAACAAAGACATGTTTGTCATTTCTAGATTTTTAGAAAGTAAAAGCCGTTCCAGTGCCACCAAACTGTTCTCTTTAAAACAGGGATCAGAGTTATTTCCCTTATCTCTCTAGTGTGTCATTTCAAAGGGGGGCACAGAAAATGTCTTTGTTTTTTCTATAAAATTCCTTAGAATTGTTAACATCCCACATGTTTGTCTTTCACTATGTACTTGATGTTAAAAAGTGCAGGCCCAGAATAAATGTATTGACCCATCTATGCCTACACAAAACCTTATTAAATATTTCATAACAATTGTTCCTCACTTATTCCTTTATTTTGAGAAAACTTTTACCAGTTTAGATTTATGTTACCCAAGGAACTGAATTTGCTCTTCATTTTTGCTTTTTCTCTAACAATCTTTTAAAAAGTTCATTCTTTAAGGAGTCCAATATTTGGAAGGCTATTTAAAATTTCCTTATTTGACTTTCTTTCCTATCTTAGCCATTCATTTTTCTTAATTTGATTTTATTTATAAGCCCTTACCATCCCTAGAKTTTTACCTATAAGTCAGACGTGATGCTGTCAGAACCATCAATATTCATTACAATGCCTGAATGCTGATTGGTTTCAGAACAGATGGCTCATACAAAATGTTATTTTTCCTCTGTTCAAATGTAKATTATGATGATATTTGTTTGGATTCTTATTACAGACCCCTCTTCTTCAGTTAGCTGAGAGGGAGGCAGTGATTTCCACTTTTCCTCTGAACCGTGTTGCTTTTCTTACCACAGCAGTTTGTTGCTCATTCACCTCATGTGTCCTTTGTTTGTGACCGCTTTTTAATGCACAGATGTATCTGTTCCGCTACCATACTGTAACTTGCACAATTGGTCTTTCACAGTCCTTAGGATATTCTACATCATTAAATAAGTACAAAATAAATGACCAAACAAAGCAAGTTTCTATGGCTCTTTCTGAGGTGCCATCTACACARTCTGAAAACTCTATTTGGCCTATATAATAGAAAAAGTATAATAAATGTTTTCCAGCATCCACACTGACATTTGTATGGAAAACTGCAAAGATGCTAGAACCTAGAGATTTTTTTTTCATCAAATCTGTATTTTGACASGGAATTAAGTTTTGGAATAAAAGATACTTTGAAAGTTTTGATTTTTTTTTCTAAAAATTGAAAGCACAGAAGTGAAGAGATGTGTAGTGGTTTGTGTTTTCCTTCCCTT
>NW_028186801.1:2358939-2394997 GCF_003343005.1 Rhea americana | reverse complement strand
CCTTTTCTTTTCCCTTTTCTTTTCCTTTTTCTTTTCTTTTCCTTGAAGCAAAATGCAGCAAGGGCAACAGTCTTCTATCAAAATTCGGTATTTCATTAGTCGAAAAAAATCCACAACATCTTTATTCATTTCTGAAAACAGTCTCTTGGGAGAGCTTCGTCAAGGTTATGGATGCCTTTTGTGTCAACCATATCCTTGCTATTTCTTTGGTCCACCGCTCTTTCTTAACCACAGTCTGGCAGTTTTTAACACCGTCCTATAAACACAGCATGACTTTGAATGGTAAGCTGAGGAAGTCATATAAATCTTACCTAAGATGCTCAGTTAGAGTGTCACATAGCTTCAGGAACAGTCATTGTGGAAAAGAAAATATACAGAGAGAAATGGAAACAAGCTTACAGGTGAAAGGACTTAGCTCGACTCAAGAGTCCAGGACAAACTACGACTCCTCTTTCACAGGAGTCATGGTGACATTTCCTGCCTTCAGAGGCCGGCTCCTCAGGTTGCACAATTTGTTCATARGTAACACACAGGAATTCTGTAACCTGCAGTCACCTGGGTCGTTTTGCTCCCATCACCTGGAAATAAATATACAAGTTTAAAATAAAAGGAAGTCACAGTATGAGAGTAAAAACAGTAGGAGCAATAAAACGTGCTTCTGAGCTATTTTGTCATCTGAAAGATTTTATGTCTAACTTTTCAGATTCATGGGAGGTGAATTAAAAAAATTCCAGATATTATCTATGGGGACTTTAAACTCATGTCCCAGAAACACTTATTTTGTGTTTATATTAGTACATTTGGAATAAATTATTATGACACTTCATTAATATAAAGTTAAATCTGCATTTTGCAAAGTAGGGCCTTTAGTGAGACGAATGAAGAAGAAATCAACTAACCAGAGCAAAAGCAAGTTTATGTTTTGTTTCCTGTGCCTAACAGGGGTATGTTTTCAGCCCTTTCTCCCACACAGAATAAAAAAATAGAAATAAATTAGTCTAAAAAGAAGAAAAAAAATGCAATAAATATAGYATGACTATGTCTATGTGTGTGAGTATATAAAGATACGTATCTGGGTTTATATACGTATGTCTGCAACTGAATGGCAAACTAAGGGGACCAATACTGCATATCTCCAACACAAATGTCTACATCTGAGCTGGTCTTTTCAGCTCCTAGAGAACTTGCACTTCCAGGGCAAGATCTATCATATCTTGAAAAAAGCATTGGTCAGATGAACTACAGCTTAACAAAACCTACTTTCCTTCCTATGACTATAAAAATAATACAGTTCTCTTTTCTCTATGTATCTCATGTTTTCTAATAACCCAGTGATTTGCTCAAAAACTGCACTGTGTCACTTGCATAGGAACAGCAGAAACAGTGTTACATGTGCAGCCACGGTTTTGGCAATTTCTTGCTATCATGTATCTAACTGCTAGCATCTGCAAAATTTTTAAGATGTTTTAAAACACAACACTGTTAATTAAAGCACATCATTGTTCATTTCATGACTATGTTGTTGTAGCCATATTTCAGCGTGTGAAGTGAGGCTTGTAAATCTGAGATAAACTCCCATACCTGTGAAAAGTGCGCAATCTTTCAAACACATAAGCCTCTCCTGAGTCCTACTTACAAATCTTCATTTACTTATGCTCTGAGTCTATTATATATGTCCTTCTGAGTATGAAATATGTCCTTTCCAATTCATTCAGCTAGCCTCCTCCCCAGCCCTTTTCTTTAGATATGTGGTGTTCCCTTCAAGCTTTGAAAAGCCTTTCCCATTTAAATTAACATCCATCAGTGGTTTGGAAGCCCTATCTGCTGTGAGATTTTGTCCTTTCCTTTTGGTTAGTGTTATGTACAGACAAAGAACAGAACAAGGACACTGTGTTAGATTTATAAGGAAATAATGTCAAAATGGTTAATGCAATTCACCAGTTCAATAAACTGGATTACATTTTAGTAGGACAAAAGATCAACGAAAGCCTATTTATATTCATTGGGTGAAGGCCGTAACAGCAACCACATAATGCATTCTCTGTCTTTGGGCTCATTAGCTGTGCCTATTAGATTTGTTAGGTATCATAACATCCAGATGTTTCTGGACAGCTCAACTGACATTTTATACACGTGCAGATTAAATATTAATGGACAGTAGGTGAAGAAGTGCAACAACCAATCTTTGGTTTGGAGCATTTTCAACACTGTCAGGTATTTCTTTTCCCTTCTTCACATGTTTTTCAGAATGCCTGAAAAGATAGCAAATCACATTTCTGAAGAGTGATTCGAGCGGAAGTAAGCAGCAGAGAGCAGTTTGCTTTCTCTGTATATACAGTATCTTCATATCCTGAGAAGAATTTAGGCACCGCATCCAACTGGTCCAACAAAGAAGCCGTCAGTTCTTATCTGGAAACCTCACAAAGCTCAGGCCAAACTTTCATCTCTGTGACTTAATTTTTTCTGGCCTATTCGTGTTTCTTTTTAAATTCCATTGAATGTAGGATGTGTGCCTGTAGTCAAGTGATTTTGAATAATGCCATATTTTTGTCATTCTTCCTTGGCAGGTATTTGTGAAGAGTTTGGGAATCCTCCCACCATTCCTTTTCTTCTGAGTACCAGACACTCAGTTATGATAATTCTGCTATTTCTTTCTTTTCCAAAGGATCTTGCTTAGTGAAAGCTAAGGGAAGTGTTAGATTTGCCTGTCTGTACTTCTATTCTTATTTGTGTAGAATAAATACTATATATAAGACATATATTTGAAATCCTAATTACTCCCTTCTCTATTTTCTTGAATGTTTCTGTCAGAAAAACTCTTGATTATAATTCACTAACATAGGAACAGATTTTGCCTCCTGTACTATCTTCTGCAAAATCATACTCTTTAAGTTTCTTCACTGGGATATAACTGCAACTGTTATACATCTGTGCTTTTTTCGCTGAAACTACTGGAATTGTTCTGGTTTACAGAAGAGGGAAGAATTAACCAAGGCCAGCACTGGTGGCAGAATCTGTCTGTTAGTGTTTTGTGGATCTTACTTCTCCTCTGCAGTAAAAATTCCCTTCTCAATAGCCCAATGGAAAATATCATGAAGATGGCAGAATCTGTCCCATTAGTTATTTCTGCGCTTTCCAAACAAGAAATGATCCTGCCTGTTCTTTAATGGAAATTATTTTCCTGTCAGAAATGCCCCAGGGCATTTTGTGAAACAGACAAAGAATTACTGCTCTTTCAGAAAAAAAAAAAAAAGTCAGGAAATTTGTAAGAGAATTCAAATGAATTTTTTTTGAATTCCTAAGTCTTAATTAGTGCATTTGCATAGGTTTGTTGTCATGTGGGTTCTGTGTAGACTTTCTTTTTGTCATCTGTGAGAGCCAGGGGAGTGAGCTTTGTTGTACTGATGAATGCTGCCACTCTCCAACACTCAAAACTAAAGAGAACGTAGGAGTTATGGAGGAGATTTGGTGCATAGTGGTTCAACATTTTACCAGATGCTCATGGTCAATACTCACAGTAAATGTCACCCAGGTGTCTGTTTGGAATGACAGTGTAAATCCATAGTTGGACCAAAAATGACTGTTCAGAATGAAGAATGTCATTGTATAGGCAAGTCTGAGGTAATATGAAGTCACTACATTTCCACAAAAGAGTCTGCCTTACGAACGCGGGGAAGAGTGATGTGTACTGCTAGCCATCCATCTCCTAGCTGGTTCAATAAATGATTTTTTAACTCAGCAGCCAATCAGAGCTCAAATATAAGAACAGCCAAAGTAACTTTTGTCTAATTTTGAAACCTACTCAAACATCATAGTTCTGACATTTCATCTTTAATACTAACATTTTGGCTTTTCAATCCACTGAGGATTGTTTTGTTTTCTTCTGCTTTGCTGTTTTTTTCCCCCTGATAGACAAGCAGAGAATAAAGAGAAATAATCCAGTGGAGGTGAAAACAAGAATACAATAAAAGCAGAATGGAAAAGCCTACAGAAAGGAGATCAGTCATATGGAGAAAACATTTGAATATAAAAAGAGACTTTTTAAAACCTCTTCTGGGTTTTTTTTTCAAATCAAAATCGAATATGCTTCTATAATATAAATTGCAGCTCCAGCAGAAGTTATAGATACGATACAGAAATTAATAAGAAACATTTTTTGTGCCTTATGTTATGTAAAGAGATCCAAACTTCATGGCCATAAAGACATTTAGATGATAAAAGGTAACACTTGCACCAGTTTAACTCTTGGGACACTCCTACAATCCATAACAAAGGCTTTTCTTTATCGCTGTAAAGGTCTTTGAAACAGAGTTAACTTAAGGAGAGACCGACAGACTTCAGTCAAATAAACAAGCTTAAGGAGAGACCGACAGACTTCAGTCAAATAAACAAGATCCTTTCATTTTTCTTTGAATTATTTTTGACACTGTAAACAAGAGTTAAAAAAAATTGGAAACTGAGAACCTGATGAGGTTTGTTAATCTATTCCCTTTTTTCGGTTCCCTGAAACAGAATACTGAAACCAATTGACGAAACATTTTCCTCTTTAAGAGGTAACTTTTCTTTACTTCTTACCCTGTTCTTGCCTAAACCACTAGAAATACTTTGAAGTTTGTTTAATTTTAAGTTTTTAACAAGACAGCAATTCCTTTCCCAGTATAATTCTTCTAAATTTCCTTTTTCCCTATTCAGGAAAAAAGACAGAGGRAAAAGAAAAAGAAATGAGTAATGTGGGTTATAATAGGTCAGTGAATGCTATTTTAAAAGGTACTTCAAATCTGAATCTGATGCTAGTACTACAGACAGCAACATACAATGGATTTTATTTTTAGCTATTCTRTTCTGATCCTGTTTAAGATCAGTCTGTCCTTTGCTGCTCTAAAATCTTCTTGATGTTTTTGACATCTTTTAAATCTTAGACTTTTGGTGGAAAAATGATAAAAACTGACAAATTTTATTAAACTGTATTACTCAGCTACAGTATTAATTAGTCACATTGTACCTGATTAGATGCCAAACCTTTAGCATCAGGATAACTGATAAAAACTGTAGTAGAAAGTGACTTTTAAGACCAGAAGACAATTCTGGCTGCAGTGGTCCTTTTATAGAAATAAGCTGTCTCCATAAATGCTACCTCCCAGTAACCATAGGAACAATGTCCACTCTAATTTCTTAAAGTGGAAGCACAGACAAAGTCATTTCATCTATAGGAAAATGTATGAACATAGTTATATCCTAATTATTACATATGATACCTCAGATTGCATTCTACATTTTAATATTATGCCTGAATGAAGAATTAGGCTGGTGACCTTTTCTTCCAATGGTGATTGTGATACATGAGCCTGTGAGTGGGTTCAAGACATTTTCTTTTTAATTTTTTTTAAATAAATTGATGTTGGCCATGAATCTCTGTCACACTGAGATTGCAAATTTCGACACCTCCTCCAATCATGTTGTTCTGTATATCGCTTTATCTCTGCAAAGCCTCTGTCAGTTGGCCTCATGGCGAAAAAAGAAGGGCTTGGACTTGTGACAAGAAACTCAGTGATAATCAGGAGATAGAGCCTGACTTTGCAACTGATGGGAGGGGGTCAGCTATGACACTTTGCTGCTTCTATCAATTTTTTTCCACTGCCCTTTTGTGCTACTATTAGAAAGGGATAGACGTACTGGCACTCATCCCTCTCATAGCAAGTCCAGTAGATGCAATTTGAGTTACTTTACATTAAGATAATTGGAAATCAACATTCAATAAATAAAATAAAACAAAGATACAGCCTGAAGATTCACCTAAATTGGCTCACAATGGACAAAATTTATACAGCTTGCTTATTATAAGCTTCCTCTCAGGTCTCCTTTGGTTTCATTATTTTTCTCATAATTCAGTATTAGCTGGTGGATGAAGAAAAGAAGCTATGTCCCTGCTGGACTTCTGAGTACTTTCTTTGGTCCCTTTTTCCCATTCCCCCATTTAAATTCTCAGTAATTCCACTGAGCTTCAAAGTACAGATTTTAGTATCTAAGCTGAGGAGGTCTTGATGAGAATTGATTTTTAGCCAGCAAATGTCACTTTTTAAATGCCCAAAGGTTGTTTAAACTCAGGCTTAGACAGGCTGCTAGTAATGGCATAAAAATCTGACCAAACTTACCTTACAGTACTGTATCTAATTTCCACTCTAGAGGTTAGTGCAGATAAATGCACAACAGGTTTTGTCTAAATTAAAAGACTTCAGAGAACTTTTCTGTTGTCTCTCATAATGCATAGGCACTTGTGGCCCTCCAACAGTGCTCTAACAATTTTTTATTTTGCAGGATATTGGTATCATATTCTGTGTTTGTAGCCTAATCGTAAATTGGTGGGTGTTTTTTCTCTCTCTCTTCTTCTTTCCCAGATTATTAGAGTTCCTTTTACTTCCTCCTGTTAACCAGCCAGACATATATTGCTTGGTTTGAACCTCCTCCCCCCCCAACAAAAATTAAAATATTCTCATTAATATAAACTATTTTAATACATTTGCAGTAACATCCTACAATAGGCGTCAATGAACTGTTCCTAGCTTTAAAAATACAGGATATTCCAGCATGCTGGATTTATAGCATCAGAAGGATATGCCTGTCCTCCCTCTTCTCGCATTCAGAGCATGAAATCAAGAGAAGGCGTAAAGAAGTTGAGAAAGACCGGTTGGACATGCACCTGTAAAAGCAAAGGAGAAGTACTTCAGCTTAGAGAATATTTTTAAAGAAGGAAGGAGGATACACGAAACACTGCAAAACTGTAAGATAGAGCTAAGGAGAGAAGCGCTTTTATCCTGTGGTTCAGCAGTCACCGGTTCCCTCAGCACTCGGGGAAAGCACTCGGGAGAGCTTTCTTGCTTTTCCCCAGGGACTGCAATATATCCCCTCGGAGGCTGGCCTACACCATCGCAAACCAGCGCATTTGTATTCCCACGAGCCCCAGATAACCCAGAGCAACGGGTTAGAGCTCCGCGCTCTTCGGCTGTCCTAGTATTGCAGCTGTAAGGGCTGTCGCTACCAGGAATACTCACTACGGCTACGTGAGATTTAAGAGTAAAAGAGTAAATAACTCACTTAAAATCGTAGATTTAACGTATTAGAACAAACTTGGAAAAAGAAAACAAACTGTTAACATGAGAATTCACACTAAAAATATTTGTTGGYTGTCTTTTGGTTCTTCCCACAGGGYCTGCAAAAGCCRTGGAGATAAAACCAAGAATTTTTAATGCTCCGAACTTCTCCTTAAGGAATGTACTTCCTTGTTTCTTGTGACCAGCCACTGGAACACCTCCAGGGAAGCATATCTTTTTCTTCCACACATTTCTTTAAGAGTGAATTAATATTTCTATTGAATACTTTTATTGGCACATTCATGACTTCCGGCTGCTTTTCTTTGTTACAGTCTTCTGTTAATATGTTTGTGAAATCTCATACTTCCTATTATGAGGATTATAAAATATGCAGTCATAATTCAATTTCCAATTATTTTCTCTATGTGAGTTTTACATAAAAACTGAACATAATGTTATCTCTAAAAAACTGGGAATGAAGTGCTTAGCCTAAGTACTTCCCTCCCCCTCCCCATATTTATGGAGAGCCCCATGATAAGGGGAACTGAAGCCGCAGGCTGCAGGTCTCCACTATTTTCACAGCAGGGTATCTGTGTCAGCATTATGTTTTGCAAAAAGCAAATGCCTTTTATGAAAACTTTTGTTTAGTCAAACCCCCAGATTCTTTCAAAATTCATCCTCAGTGGGAAAAATGATTTACAGGGGTTATAAACACAAAAGAATAAAATGTTTAGCTTTCTCCTTTCTTTCCCTTACTTTTCTTTTTTTCTGTCACTTCACAGATTTCTCTACTGATAAGTGACACTAACTCATCTSCATGTTTTCTTCCTTCAGCTTTGTTTTATTAGCATTTCAGTTTATAAAGTGTAAGAAAGAGCAAAAGGCTGCATCAGTCCTTGTTAGTGACAGCCTCAAAAACCGTGTTTGCCTGACAGCTAACCTTAGCTTTACACCCAGCTTCCTGGGCTGGTCCTTCTCCTTCCTCCTCACAGCATCTCCCCCTCCCATTTTATTAGAAGCTAATGAAACAGTCACAAGAGAAATGTTATTTGCAGCTGTCAGATCTTAAGAAGAGCACTGCAGAAATGACGAGCTCTAAGGCAGCTACACGTGTYACAGCATCGGTATCTTTGCAAGCTCCTTAGAGTGTACACGTGACGTTTGATCCTCTTGTTTTCCGTATGTGGGAGTTTTCATTACTAAAGCCACTTGCCTTTTATGTTTGAGCATGTGCTCTACAACATGCATATCCCCTAAACAAAACAACCCTGTTGTATTTCCTCTCCAGAGGCAGGGAATTCTGTTTGCAAGGTTTCCTTATTCTTTGTGCAGTTTCTTCATTTYCTAGTTTAATAACCTTCTCCTAGTGCTGGTTGTACTCTTCACACAGATTTTTTAACCACAGTGGAGTAGGACTGTGCAAAGCAAGTCTGCAGAGTACAGGAGACTATAGAGATTAAGAAAAAAAATAAATAAAATAAAGTCTTTCTTTTCCTGATGTTTATAATCAATCTTTTATTTTGTCAGTAGATATATGATTAAATGTAATTTCTATTATTTCCATTATCTGTGACTGTGTAAATAATTCTTAATCTTCTGCTCTATTTTTTGGAGATTTCACCATATTGTTACAAACTATCAGAACCCTAAAAACTATCAGTCATTGGTAATAAAGGATCATCAGGACTGATCCAATGAAAATTTTTATTTAGCTCATTTCAATATTTTTGCTTTCATTTTTTCAATCTTTAAAGACAAATTGATTAGACTTTCAAAATGAAAGCCATTTGACTGAAAGACAAGCTTCTTTATATTTTCTATATATTAAAAGTCTTTCTTAAATTTTGAAATCTTTATGCAAATGCACMAAAAAAAATAGAATTGACACTTTGTTTTGAATTTTTCTGCACGCACATCCACTCACAGAAACACACTGAACATTGTTGTTGTTCTGCTGCAGGACCACTACAGCCAGAAGGTGAGGTGTCAAAAGTCCCCACCATGTTTGGAGAGCGGTGGGAGCAGAGCCTTTTTATAATACTGAATTCCATTTACGCTTGATTTTCATATTCTAAAGGCGTCCTTGAGTATTTTTGCAGCTTATAGCTCTCAGATAGCTTTACTCAGTTAAACTGTGATCTATGAACACAGCTTAAAACCTTGACCTTCTCCCTATTTCTTTGTAGTAGTACTTCAAGAACAAGTACTTTGTACTTGTACTTTAAGACTGCTTCCCAAAAGTGAAGAAAGAAAGCGATGGTGCCTCTATTGCGCACAGCAGTTTGGGGAGGGATTTCACCTGAAATGGGCTAACAGGCGGACCCTACAACAGTACCTCTACCAAGAGGTGTGGGGCTATGTTCACCAGCCARTTCAGGCATTTTGACACTCCTTCCCCCTCCGTCTTTATACAGACAGGATCTGGGGATGCCTTACCTCTTTCCACTAGCCTGAGCATTTCAGYGTTGATGTCGCACCTGTGAATCCGGAGCTCTGTTTGCATTGCTATTACTGTATGGGGCACTACTGTGACCTCTTCAGCTGTCCTCAGTCATCCTGCTGCACTTGTTTCCAGGGTGCAGATGAGAATTGTAGAGCCAGATTTCTTTGTCATGACYACTGAACCCGACTTATTAAAGGCTAAAAAACACGCCTAAAGGAAGCAAGTGATGCACATTTCCTCTGTCAACGGGCAGTGGGTATCCAGCTGGTCTCTGTGGTAATCTGAAYGGACTACCACCCAGGAGAGTAATTTTCATTAATTCATCCTGACAAACAATGTTAACCATAGGCCAGTTTCCAAACTTGGACATTATAAATCAAGATCTCCAGGTTTTTTCCAGGCATCGACAGTATTGCTTGGATGCCAAACTACCAGCTTTAAACTCTAAAGTGCTTCCATTTTTGTGCTCATGTACATCATGATTTAAGTGTTCATGATATTTGAAAATTATATTGGATTTTTCCCAAATTGCTATCATCCCTTGGAGCTGTGAGGGTCAAAACTCATCTTGAAAGCAACCTCATTAAATTATATCATTCAACAGGGGTAAGTCAGGTCTGGTACTGATTATCTTTAGACTTTTGGCCTGTCAAACTGTATTTATTATTTCTTCTCCCAGTTCCAAACTATGGTTGCCGCTGCTGTCACTCCCCATAACTAGTGATGGCAACAGTGTGGGACAGGAGAGAAGCATAAGGATGAACTAATACCATGCTGCTTGGTATTTCCTTCTGTTCCACTTCAGCAAATACTGAAGTCTGTGCCTAGCTTTTAGTATTGTATATATTCAGCCAAGGACTTAAATACATGTCTGTTCCTAAATCCTATTGAAACTGGTAAGATTTTAATATCCATCYAAGTGCTTTGTTCAGCTAAAGCAATGCCGTTCATTACTGGTGACTTTTCTGGAGTCAAACACACCAATATGTACATGTGAACACATATAAACATAGATACTTAAGAAATGTCRTTGTCAGATTGCTCCGTATTCCCAAAACAATATGCAAAGCAATATGCAGCTTGGARAAGAGGAGGAGAGCAGAAAGGTAGTCAGGGTTTCAAAAGCTAGCAGACAGGATGTGAACTGGAAAGCTACATCAATAATAATGTCCTTAGAAGAGYAAATCACAAAATACATTCCCGTAAGAAGACAAAAATGACTGACGGTGAGAGAAGAGGTRGGTTTCCAGGGACACTCTAGAAGGGGATGCTTATGGGTTTGTCTGTAACTGCTGTACCAGAGTATACTTGCCTGCCCACACAAGCAGCCTCCTGATACCTCCTTTACTCTGTTATCAAGTGTTCAGATTTAAACGAATTGTAGTTTTCGCTACCCCTGACCTTTAATGTCACTGTCCTGAACAAATTCCATCATATACTCCTGCATGCCTTTTTTTTAAAGAAGTTCCCATTTGTTCAGCAAAACCAGGCATAGTCCTAGTATATTTCCCAGAATAAAATAAAACTCAGGCCCTCTAGCAGGGAACATCTAAGCGATAATAAAGATTCAGTCCTGTGCCTATCAAGAGGCATTACAGACCAATGAGGGGATGAATTACAGCCAGGCAAGGGGAAGGAGAGGACTGATTAGGATGGGCAGAGGTTAAGTTCATTCAGTACAGTGCCATGGCAGCCTCTTCCGTGAGGTTCCCTGGTAAAAGTGAAATGGGCTACAAGCTAGGTATAACCTTCAAGGAACAATAACAAGAAAAACAACTTACATCCTCTTTTAGATACCGTTTTACTCTGAAGTCTAGAGYATTTTGCTAGCACACGAATGTGGAAACTGTTCTTACTTGCACCAGCCAGAGCAAACCTGGACTATTAACTGTCAACTATTTTTTTGCTGAACAGAATAAAAGGAAACCAAATGATTCAAAATCCAGTTCTGACTATTAAGTTGTTTTAACTTACAATGATAAGCTAATTTGTGAAGCTCTTGTCTCCAGAGAGATTTGGTCTTCCACCTTTTCAAAGTGCAATGCTTTTAGAGGTCAAAGTACAAAAAGCAATCGACCATGACGGTGAGATTCAGCTGATGAAAATATGTAGCCAGAAGCAATATGCAGCCCTCAGCCTTCAGCTGTGAATAGCCTCAGCTGGCCAATTTTGCTGTTGGTAAAAATTGAGATATATTTTTATGGAGCCTCTCATGCGACTATAGACACAAGCTGTAGATGTGAAATTGTAAGACTATTCAAGTACTCTTGTAAGAACATTTGTAAAATATTGTGTCTGCACTAGTTTTCATTTCTTAATAGCAGAACAAGCCTTGAATTAAYCTGGAAGAGTCTCCTTGCAGAGCTGTATGGAAAACTTAGGCATACAGAGGATCATTCTGCTGTTGTTGGCTAACTGAAATTTGCTGCAGGTTATACCATGATTCAAGTGACCTCTCCATATAGCCGCATAAAATTACAGGATAATTCAGGCTRGGAGGTACTTCAGGAGGTCTCTAGCCCAACTCCAGCTCAAAATAGGGTCAGCTATGCGGTCGGACCAGTTTGCTCAGGGCTGTATCCAGTGTGGTCTTCAAAACCTTCAAAGAAGGAGACTGCATAACTGCTCTGGGCAATCTGCTTAGTTGTCCTCATGGGAAATAAGTTTCTTCTTATATCCAGTCTGGACCTCTCTTGTTTTAGCTTAAGCCTGTTATCCCTGCAAAAAGCCTGGTTCTGTCTACTTGATGATCTCTCAGTAAGTACCATAGGGTTGCTTTCAAGTACCAGGTACCAAGTCATGCTTCTCCAGGTTAGGCAAGCCCCGCTCCCTCAGCCTCTCCTCACAGGGCAAGTGCTCCAGCACTGATCATCACAGTGGCCATCTGCTGAGCTCACTCCATTTTATTGATGCCTTTCCTCTTCTGAGGGACCCAAAACTGGATGCAGCRCTCTAGATGTGTTCTGGAGCACTGAGAAAAAGGAATAATCTCTTTCATTGATCTCCTGGCTTTACTTCTTTTCATACAGCTGATGACAGTGTTGGCCTTCACCGCTGCCAGGGCCCACTGCTGGTTTATGCTCCACTTGCTGTCTACCATGCCCCACASCTGCTTTTCCACAGATCTGTTCCTCAGCCATAACATAAGGAGCATRCAGTCAAAACACATGCACGCTTCCCTGACTTCAAGCTGGACACAGGACTAAAGAGGTACCACGTGCTATTTCTTTCCTGAGCTACTAGMCAAGTCCCAGACAGACCCTTGGGTCTGCTCAGAGGTAATGATTTGRGCAAATAGTATTTTTCTAGGTCGTACTCTAGGAACTGACACTGTTATATGTGAGCAAAAGGCAAATATCAAAGACATTGATCTGTTTTGCATGCTTACATGTTAAGGATTAAATAACAATACTGTCAATCTCTAGCATGTAACAAAGCCTAGATCAGTGATTTTTAGATCTTTTTCAGTTGTATCAGTTTCCATTTAAACTTTTTTCGATTTTTCCTAGGTATGTAGGAAATTTTGGACAGGGAATTTAAAGTAACTGACAGTGGGTTTGCTTTTTCTAGCTCTTTCTCACAGACCCCAGGGATCCAAAGAGCACTGTTTGAAAGCTAGCGGTAGATAGCTCAGCAAGAAAATACCCACAAGAAGTCAGTAAGTCCAGAAGAAGCTGGTGGTGAAGACAGAGGTAACAGATGATATAGGTTCATGTATTTTTTTTCCGTATTTCATGATCAATGAATTCAAATCTGAGTGATTGAAGTTGTATCTCCACTCTTATTTATAAGATTTTACCACACTCTACAGAGAATAAAATATGCTTGGATCCAAGTGCCAAATAAATATGGAAATGGAAATGGGGTGTGCAGATGCATCTATGGCACRTAATCTAGTTACACAGGCCACTCAGAGTGTTAATGCAGGGAGAAGGAGGCTACAGGTCCCAGCTGGCTCCTTTTGCTTTTGAAAACTATGCCCAGCCAGCTTTTTATCTGTTGTGGAAGACAAGCACATGCTTTTCAGGTAAAACCTGAAAGAAATGATTTCCCCAAACTAAGATAGAGGGGGGAAAACAGATTTCAGAACAATGATAGAGCATTGGATGAAACACTGACATCTGAAAAGAAGGAAAAACTGTTTAGTTTGGATCAATGAAAATACTATATTCTGGCATTTTAAAAAACTTTTTTTGTCTTTAATGTGCTTTTGCTTGGTTGCTCTAGTGAGCAATACAAATAAAATCATTTAYTTCTGTAAGACAAAATAGAATGCTTTGTTTTACAAATGCAGAAAAGGAGCATTTCAACAATTATAATCTTCTTGCTGCTGCAGTGCCCCAGGCTTTGCTGTTCATGCTATTTTGAAATCTTTTCTCTGCTTTGTATCAGTCAGAAACATCACTTTAAAATAGCATGCAAGATGATAAATTAATACTTTGTATGTGACATTATCTACCACGTTCTAACCTGTGAACGATAGAGATTTTATCAAGAGTATAACCTTAAATATGACTGCATAGGATAAATGTATTTCCTTATTCAAATAGGCCAGAACTTGTTGAAAAGCACCTGTTGGAAAAGGCTCAGCAGTATGATGCATCAAAAACCCAACGTTTTRTTAACAACTAAATTTATTGTAGGCTCAAAATGTCTTTCTTTGCCAGGGCTGAGTAATCAGATTGCTCTCTTCTCTTTCTCTTGTCACTCAAGCCTCTCCTGAATCCATCCTTTCACTCCACTAGCTTCCTTAACAGGAGGTGAATCCTGTTGCAGTCAGATGACCCAGTCTTGAGTCCATGAACCATAAGCTCCTCTGCCTAGGACTTATTCACTGGAAGACAGACTAATGGACAGGGAGAAAGTTCTTCAAACTTTCCTCAAACGGAGAAAACCCAACCCCCTAACCCCTGAAACAAATAAAAACAACCCACTCCCCCAAGAAGATTTGCAGCAATTTTCATAATTACTGGAACTTATCACACTGTTTTCCTAGTCCAATCATGCATTCATCCAGTCTCCATCACTGTGTCCTTTTYCAGATCGGACACACCAAAAGATAATGACTCATATCTAAGATGTTATTCCTCAAAATACGTGTTCTGCTGCTGCCTAACCCTACAGAAGTGTGRAGCCTAAAAGGCAGTGAGGTGGGATTTATCTCCCCCAGCATCCTGCCCTACTTCTGTTCACGCCAGGCTCCTTTTAGAGTGAAAGGAGAGAATCAGGCCTTTTTAGGGCAGCTGAAGCCTGTTCTAAGAATGCCTTTTCTCTTTGCTTGTCCTGAGCAGCTGCACACAGAAAGGCATAGGAAGCAGAGACATGTACATCACAGCTCTTATCAAATTACCCTTGAAGTACATCAGTCAGCAGGACAGACTGTTTATCGCATTTTTTTCCAGGCTTTTGAATGTAGTAGGGAAACAGAAGATGTTCTGTTGGGATAAGGACAAAATAAGATGGATAAATAATTGTAGTAGGATTAACTTGATCAAAAGGGAAACACCTTCCTTTGTACTGGTCAGCCTCATCTCTCTTTGTAGTTACTTTATCTGAAATACAAACTCAAGGCAATCTACCCACATAAAAACTGATACCTGAAAGAGATCAGATGAATCATGCCCTAAAACTGCCTGTTTCTCTCAATGACTATAAGCGGAGATGAAGTTGGAAGGCTCAGAAGCAGAACTCTACAGCACAGAGGTCTGAATAAAGGGAAATTAATCCTCTGCCTCCCCACAAAGGGACAGCTTGGAAAATACCTCATTAGGTGTTCCATCTGAGCACTTCACACAGCATCCGCCTAAGAGCAGGAAGAGCAGTACAGGATCCAAATTACCAAGGGGCTGTTCTGTGAAAYGTGTTCACTCGAACATCCACATACTACAGCCTCAAAAAACAAAACTTAGGGGACTCCACATGTATACAGCATTAAAAAGGCATAAGCTGGCTTGTATTTGAACTTCAGGATGTGCTCTGCAGAAAATCTTCAGACATGCGGTGAAAATTATGCCAGATTTGGATTGACTTAGAAGGAGATATTATGGGACTCTGATTGCTTAGCTAAAGAGCTTATGCTTACAGATAGCATGTTAGTGTAATAACCAGTGTAGAAATCAACAGAGGAAAAAAAATACAGGAGGCTGGAAATATTTTGGGAAAAAGAATAAGTGAGTGCATAAAACTGGTAGTAACTTCCTGTCTGCAATTTTTTCACAACTTATATTTCATTAGAGTGACAAAATTTTCTACAAGGAAGTACTGAAATAATTACTTCAGCTTTCCAATTTTCTTTCAGTAAAGTCAAAATAATTTTCCTTTAATCAAATAATAGTGTTTTATAATAATTTCCTTTTTTTTAATTTCATTTCAATTTTAACATTTTAGTGTAAGTATCATTTATATGTCAGTATCTCTATGTATCTGACATATCTTGAAATATTCCACATCACTGAAATTTGTTTTTTTCTGATTGAGATGAAATTATACAATATTTCTGTATGAATTATTTTAAAATTTTCTTCTCTCATTCATTTTTATTATTATATTTGTTCCAATTGAGAATGAAAACAAGTACAGTAATTGTCAGAATTTCCCACCTGAGACAGAGCCTATTTTTCAGCCAGCTCCTCATTTGCCAGTAGTCTAGAAACTACCAGGAGTTTCTCAAGCCAAGAAATATTATCAGAAAACCCCATTGAAATAAATGGATGGATAATTATACAATAAATGGATAAGTTCAGGTTACAATCAACATTGTGCTTCCATGAAGTCTTTTTGCATTCAGTACAGTGGTAGCATTAACTAACGTAATTGTAAAAAAAAGACATTAAATCATAAATTAAACACTTATGATCCAATTTTTCTCTAAGATATTTCAATGACTCCTATTGCTTTCAATAGGAATTACATCTAAACCAGGGCAGACTTTGGCTATTAAGAATCTCCATAAACAAAAAAATAACAGATTTTAAATTGGTACTTGTATTAATTTTGCTAATTGCTTGCAAACAGCTCAAGCATTATTTAACATGATAAATATTGTACTGTTTTACATGTGTAGATAACTTGGAGCTAATAACATTGTTYGATAATTATGTCACCATAGTGACAAGAAAGGCCTCAGCAAACTTTGGATGTTCAGTTTAGATGATTCAGTGCAGATTCCATCTTCTCTGAGCATCTGTGTACATATATATGTATATGTATGTATATATATATACACACACACACACATGCACATATATATATACGTATACATATATGCATACATATATGAATATATATATATACACACACATATGTATACATGAATTAAGTATTAAATCACACAGCTCCTCCCTCTTCTTGTGAGAAAGAGGAAAACAGGAGAAACAGGAGAGGGCAGAAATGTCCTGAAAACTGCTTCTTCTGCTTTGTTTCTTCATATTTTGTCTTCACTACGACAAAAACAAAGGTCTCATTGCCCTTGGCTCAAAAACAGGAGGAATAAAATAGAACTTAAATTTGAACAGGAATATGTTACTGTTCAACACAAAGCTCATGATCATCTGGTGTAATATATCAAGGTGGTAACCTGTCTTAAGTAAGAGCTGTTAGAGGAAAATGAGGTACAGAGAAAGTTTACAATGACTCAGRCAGAAAAGAGAGAATAGAAACTTAGGGTTTTTTTTCCTCTGAAAACCAAATAAATTAAAACATCTAAAGAATGATATACAAAGATAAAAGGGGATAGAACTGGTCCAAATGCCTTGATAAACAGAGACTACTGGACTGTATGTCTTTGGGGGCTTAATTCAGTTGTCCATACATAAGCACCTAGGACTACCTGAGCTGCCCTGAGGGATCTGAGATGTGCACACAGGGCTGGCAGGTAAGACCAGGAATTTGTGGGTGATTCGTGCTCTTCTGGAGAAGCAGTTGGAGGCCAGACAGAATACCTAAGGGTATCTCGGACTAATTATGGATCCGTATTTAGATAACTCAGTTCAGCCCTGGCTCTGATTTAGGACAAACTGAATAGAGGACAGTTTTTTCCATATCTTCCATTTGTAAGCACTAATTTCCTATCCAGATATTATAACCTAATGTTGTTCCCCAAAAATCCTCTAAGTCTTACTATTCTAGAAGGTGTTCTTTTCAGGTGAATGCAGATATTTTAGCTGCTCTCGTCTCTTGATTCACGTTTCTATCCCTGAACACCATCATAAGCAACTCAATTAGTAGTCCTACAGCAAAGTTGTAAGTTTGATTTTTTTTTCCTAATTAAACCATTTTTGTGGGTTGATATCCWCTACCATTTTTCTGGTAACACTGCCTTTACCTTACCTGCATCATTCCTCAACAGTATCAATAAATTAGAAACCCTTGAAAGTTTTTTAAATGATATTTGTTTCGATAAGGCAAAACAAGATCATTTTACTAGTTTCATTGTTTGAGTTTCTTGATAATGAATTGGTGCTGATCTGATATAATGATGACAATTAATAGTATACTAAGAATATTGAATTAATGGATGACGAAATAAGGTTCATTTTCAGTTAGTAGCAGTGGCGACAAGTCATGCTGACTAATCATTTCTCAGTGTTTTGAAAAACATTCAATAAATATAACATTCTTCACATATAACTCCAGACATTTTGAATGATCATGTTTAGCCACCAGCACATGTCCTTCAACAACAAAAAAATCTACAAAACTCTAGTAAAATACATGAGTTATTTTGATAGCRTCAGAGCAGGTCTGTTCTGTCCTACCATTGCAGTCTGAGGTTGAACACATTTTTGTTCAATTTTCTCTGGCATGATTTAATCCAAATCRTCAGAAGTGACTTTGGTCAATTTTCCTGCATGCTTAGTATATCAAAACCAAAAATGATTCAACCACTGAAGGCAGAAAACCATGGAACTCTTATATGCTTTAGATAAAACAAATAAATCTGTTCGCATGTTAAACGACTTACTCTTATAGAGCATACCTTTCTACTTCAAGCCTCAGTGTGGTCTGTTTATTTTTTTTAAAAAGACTAAATTAAATGTCCTGCAAGGCTGACTCCCATCACAATCCTTTAGCTAATTATCAGCCAATACAATATGAGCTCCAGAAACACTGCTTCACCACAGAACACTTATGTACCAACACAACTTAACTGTTAAAAGAGTGATTACTTTACGTGAACATTAAATTGTACTGTCTCCCTGCATGTGGCAGTTATTATAGTACACTAGTGTGTAAGAATTTAAATGTGGACAATGGGGATCAAGTAAATATTACGAATGTACCGGAATGGCTTCACTAGTTGGATTCCTAAGYGTTTGGGACAAAATGAAAGGACGGGCCACTCAAAAGAAGAGCCTCAGAGACRTTTCATCTTTGACAGCTGAAGGATCACCATACCAGTTTTGCAAAGAGGTGGCTTTGACCTCCACTGAGTCTACTGTCAAAATAACTGATTGTTTTTCATAAAGGCTGTCCATCACATTTAACCCAGCAGTATACAGYAGAGCCCAAGGTAGGGAGCCAGTTGGAACAAATACAGAGTATGGAAAAAGCATGAAATTGAGGGGTTTAGGGCAGCAATCTAACATTCAGCAATTCCCAGGAACCTCTTATCTCGGCAAGCTGTGAAGAATTTAGTTTCTCATTTGTTTCAGTCTTCCAGAGACATCTTGTTGGCAGAAAGAGTTTCAGTATGAGGCTGCCAGGTCCATATCAGTACTGGATGGTTTTCAACTGTGAACAGTACAGTACAGTATAATTCAGCAACAGCTTGTGACCATACAGACTCTCTTTCACTGAAGGCTTTTACTGAACCTGAAGATTTTCTGTTAGATCAATTTGGACATGCTTTGCCCTCTTGTCCCAGAAGTAAGCGGAACAGCTGCAGTAAAGGCAGTTTTTTGCTCATTCAGCTTGTTGTGAGCACCTTTTTGGCATACTTCATTATTTTGTCTGTCCTTATCTGCCAAACACAAAGTATTTTGGAATAGTAATACTCCTTACGTTGTCCTGCAGCTTGGTTCATTTGTTTTTTGTTATTTTCTTCAAAAAGAAAATGACTGCAGACATGAAAAGCTTATAGCATAACTTTTGGAGCCTCTATAGCATTGGTTTGGTCTGGTCTAATATAAAGAACTATCACATTATCACAAGGTAATTTTAAATCATGAATATTATAGTTGACGCAGACCTCGCATAGAAATCAGTGATTAACACAATAAAAAAGACCTATTTTCTTGACAGATAATTCATACTGAAGTTCATATTGAAGAAGCATTAAAAAGCAGCTGTAAGTATGCAGGGTTTTTTCATATATTCCTTTGTTATCTTTAAATAAAAGCATGTTTCAGTCTGTACCGTGTGTTTTATTGTATATATAGCATAACAAGGCTATTACTATGAAGATCCATTTTCATCTTTCCCACTCACCCTTCCTTCCATGTATGTACATGTTTTCTCCGTAGGTAAAGATCCCTTATGCATTTTTGAAATGAGTGCTGAAATCTGAAACTCAACATGCCATGTCAGATAGAGGAGAGGTGGGTTGCCTGGGAGTGTGAAAATAGCATGTATTCATATTAGTATTGCCAACCCTTTTGCCTTCAATTGTTCAAAAACTGTTTAGAACATAAGCTCTCTTTCTGATCTTAGAAGACTTTTTTTTTTTTTTTTTTTTTTTTTTTTTTTTTAGAATATGGCAGGGGCATCTATAAATATGGCTTATTTGTGGAACTTTCCCTTTCTGATAGTTCTCTTTACCAAATGAAAGGGAAAGAGAAACTTTCCAAAGTTTCCAAGTTTCAAAGATAACTTACCTGATCACCTAGAAACATAAAGCCATAGAGTGAAGCTAAACAGATTTGGATGTTTGGTGCCTCTCTAATCACTGTTCTGGCTGTTCTCAAATATTTTAATCCCTGACACAGCTTTTGAGGGAGGGGACAGAGTTGTCAGCTGGGTTGTTGAATAGATGATCTGCATTCTTCCCTGTTGTGTATCCATTAGAAAGAGATAAGATCTAGCAATCCACTCTAGAAATTCCCAGTGCTTTGCAATTCCCATAATTTTGCAACTGCTCGGATGTTTTAATAAAATCCTACAACATCTATAGCTGCTCCAACTGCCTTTAGAACTGTATGATGTGAGACAGTGTTTCAGCACTCAGATTCTCACTGTCAGGAAGTACAAACAAAGCTTAACTCCTAGAGTTAACTGCTTATGGTCACTAAATTCACTGAAAAGGTACCTGAGGGCCATTAGAAGGTTATTAGCTCAGTTTAGCAAGACGATTACCCCAGATCACTACATTCTTTTCCTAATGTAAAAACAGTTGCATTTCAGGAAACTGCTGTTGCATAAAGAATGTACGTAGAAGGACTCCATGGTAAATGCTTAATGTCTCTATATTGTTAAGCAGCTCTGGAGATAGTATTCATACAAATATGACACAGATCATTAAAGACAAAGAGCTTTCAGATTATGGAGTAAACATCTTATATCAAAACTGGAACAGACAGACAAATTCTGATTCAGATTATAGGCCCTTTTGGCTAAAATGTTCAAACACAAATAGGTTAACTGCTATCTCAGTATGTCTGAGATGCACAGATACAGGGAAAAACAAACATGGATTGTATGTTACTTTACACCCATAATGTAGAAAATCTTGTTATCAAAAATACCTTCCTATTTTTTTCTCCAATAACTGTGACCCTTCCATATAACGCCAAGCAGGATCTGTACTGAAAATATGACTCAAAGGTGCTGGGGCGGGGGGATATGGAATCCAATATCAAGAAATTGTAAATTCCTGAAGCTCTTTAAAAGAGGAAAGAGTGACTATGAAGGGAGAAGGCAGTTTATATTAAAAGGGAGAAGAAATTCATCCRCCCTTTGTAAAGAACATAGAATGTTCTTCTGAAATGCACCACAGAAGACAGCTTTAGTATTTGAAATGAAAAATTTATGGAATGGGTAGGTGRATGAATGCTGCAGCTTACTGCCAGCCACTCAGGTATGATGGTGGTAAGGGTCCTGTAAATGCTAAGACAGATACTTAGCACTTAATTGTGGAGATAATCCAAATTTGGGGAAAAGGTTGGGGTCAGTTCATTTTTCCCCCGAGTGAATGGCTCACTTTTAATTGAAAGCAACTCTAATTAAGATAAAGGGCAGGACATTAGCACTCACTATTAGCATTATGAGCCACACCAGCAGTATGCTTTACCTCTGATGGGAGATAGTTATTTATGGTGACTGTAGTGCAGCAGAGCTCTCCCTTGCATACACATAAGAAATCATGCTCTGATCTACACACSTTCAGTGAGACAATTAAAAAAGAATCAGCTGAGGAGTGGTTTGCGTGCAATGGAAGCCAACTGTTTAGAAAGCCTCTSTGGCAGTTTATCTGCTATACATGAAGCTGAGCACTTCTTTCCTCATGTCTCCAAATTTTTAAAGATATTTAGGTTACGCCTAAGCAGAGAGGGTAACTAACCGCACAACTCCATGGCAAGATTCAAGGGTGTATCGGGCTCTCCTCATGTTTGCACAGAGAAAACCCAGCTACACGAGCCGGGCAGCTGCAGCCTGCTTTCAGTCAGAGCCTGATCTGGGCAGGCTGAGCCGAGGAGGCCAGGGAGCACTGCAGCAGCCACCTGCGGGTCGTCTGGGACAACCTCTCAGTGTATTTGGTCTATCACGCAATTGAAAGTTAGGAGTGGAAATGTCTCCAGGTCTCCAGAGAYCAGCCAAATTATATTTTGAAGTATAAAGGCTGACAGCTTTTATTAAGACYGATAGGCTTTCCAGGTCTTGCCAGTGCAGCTCAGCTTTTTCATATATTGGGCYGGCCAAGTGAGGCATAGCCCAGTGCAATCAATATAATACTCTTACAAAACACAAGAAGTTCAATGCTTTTAAGTTCTCTTAACAAGGATCCTACCACTTGCTTAACCAGGTACAAMAGCAACCATAGTATAACATGTCAACAGAGGAAAAGTGGTTCTGATCAGCATATTTTTTAAGTTAAAATATTTTAACTTGACAGGGTATCTTTTTGTTGTGGTGGGGCATCCTGCTAGTGTCTCAGATTGCATTCCAAATGCTATTTTTGTTTCCCTGTTTCAATTTTAAACATATTTCCCTCGTCTGCACTTGAAAGCTACTCTTCCTTCCCTAATGTTCTCATCTACTTCTGTGGTTGTATGTTTTATTCAGAGATAGTGAACAAACCTGAAATTTGTTCTCAGGTAAAAGATCTACTTTTGGAAGATAATAGAGTAAAGAAGAAAATATTCATAACAATACAAGTTGCATTAACACTAACTTGGAGCATGGTCATCTCAACATAGATGACTTCTAAAATCCCAGGGGTACCAGGGAGCTAACCCAGATCACTATTTTTTTTTTTTTTTGAGGGTGGGAGATATCTGTTGTTCTTAAGGCACTGATCTGAGATGGGATTTCATAATATTTAGACAAGATAAGTGGACTTGCTCCCTCAGTTCTTTCACTGTAAACTGGGAACAGCTGAATCTTTTGTGATTCCTTCAGCTGAACTTACCTCTTAAAGAAGCATATGAGGAGAGCCTCTGTGTCCTTTATGCTGTTTGTAAGTACATTCCCTTGCGTAACAGAGGCAGGTGCAATCTGTCTGGAGCTGGAGCCTCTTGACGGAATAATAGTAATAATAATAAAGTAATAACAGTGTTTTGTATGGGTTCCCTGGTAGAGATATTAGGTAAATGCAGCCAAAACATTTTCCATTATTACTAATGCTTCCAGCTACCTAACAGCAACTTTCCTATACCTTAATATATATGATTTAAGATATTGGCATTAACATCCRTATCTATTTAGCTCTGAAGTAATGAAGATGTTCTGGGAATAATTTTTGAAGTAAAAAAATCTAACTAGTTCCTGATACTCCAGTGCTGTCATAGACTGCTGTGCTTTGCAGTGTTGTTTGATGTTTGTGATAATGACMAATCTTGATGTCCATGTTTTCTAATCACAAAGTTGAATAGACCATCTGAAGATCTAGTGCAAAAATTTCAGTTCAGAGGTACAAACAGTCAGAGTACAAATATGCAGTTTTCTAAAAGGAGTTTTCTAGCTCTACCTGAGCCTTAATGCAGGATTCACTAGGGGATTTTTACAGCCTGTGTTTTACAGGGAGTGAATAGTTTCTTATTATTGTCCTTTCTGACCCTGAGCACCTATGTGCATATTCTAATATAGAAATACTCACAGAAATACCTCTATACTGCTCAGATGTCAAAACTTACACTGAAAAAAATTAAAGAAATTCATTARGCTTTTTTCAAGCTTCCTTCTTCTCCCAGTAGTTTTTTTGCTCTGTAATACAGCTTCAATAGAAGAATGGAGGTTTCCATACCAGCCTACTATGCAACCAAGTGTACATAAGTCGTCTTTGGAAAATTGAAATTATAGATTTAAACCTTCTCCAGCACAGGAAAGAGCTGAACTTTGGTATACTGTGTCTTAGATGGATGCTTTAACTCTCCTCAAGCATTATGAAAATAGCAGAAAAGATTACACATGACTGAGGACTAGACAGCAACTGGACAAGCTCTGGCTGTTTCACTAAAAAAAGCTTTCCAGGTGAGTTTGTGTGCTTACTTGACATTCTCAGAAAAAAAGAGTCCAAGAAAGGGAAGAAAGTAGGAGCTAGCTTTAACATTCGCTGCTGCAGATCACATCTGATCCTCAGCTGGTCCTCAACAGGAGGTATGGGCACGATGCTCCTGGATGCTGAGCGCTGCACTCCTGGCTGCCCAGTATTCCTTTTACAATGCCGTCCTTATTCCTTTAACAATACAGTGGGTCTACATAGACTGACAATAGCTCATGCTGGTTGTTTACTGACTGTCTTTCTTCCTGATGGAGAAATGTAAACTTTTTTCAGTGCTGTCTGTCCTGGCTGTAAGTTGCAGCCAGGCTTGTGAGACAGAATGGGTCTCCTCCCCATGGCAATAGGTCCTAGATCTCTCCCCCAGCACTCTCACAGTTATATCTCAGCCCCAGAAACTGCTTCTCTCTCCTCATAAAATTACACCGCTATTACCTTCAGAGATAATCTGTGTTTTTATAGTGCGTGTTTTATAGAAGATTAAGTAGTTAATGTTTCAAAACACATTGAAATAAGGTAAGCATAGTGCTAATCATAACTAGTATGTTTTATTGTCATGATTCCATTTACATCTACTTTTCCTAACATCCATGTCTGATCATTGACCACCCAGATGGAAAAACGGCCTTTTGTTCTTCAGAGAGAGCCCCTGGCATAGTCATTCATTTCTGAACATCGTCGGAGACTATTTCAGGAGAGGGCATGATAACATCACAAAATTTGAATGAGTAACTTCAAAGATTAACGAGGACAACTGAAACATTTTGTCTTGCCTAACAAATTGCTGGATAAGACAGAAAATGTTCAAAATAACCTACAAGATGTAATGAGATTTAGAGTGAATGGAAACTCTTCCATTGACTTGAACAAGATTTGTATTGGGCCAGTAGTTTGCTTTTAGTAAAATAATATAACATGGCAGTGGTTCCTCTTTTCATATCTTCTTCCACAAATCTCCTCCACAAATAGCTCTGCAAAGCTGTTCCATGATGATATTATGCCTGTTCAATCTCCATTGTCTGTCCTGGATTAGATGACCTTACCATCTCTATTTCTCCCTCATTAAAGTGTTCTCAGAAAGCTCAGTATGTAATACTATTGTGAGCTGAATACATTCAGAAAAATACTTTTTACCTCTGTAGAAWGAATTCTAATTGGTGAGGAAAATTTAAATTTCAGGACTTCAATATTTTGCCAATCAAGTAGAGAGCTAATTTCTTCTATCAATTGTATCTGATTGTGTCTCTCAGCTGAAACGAGGAAAGAAGTCATTCTGAACATTTTGATAATAAGTAATATCAATCAGGGAGGAATAATTACAAAGAAATAGAAGTAAATTAGCATTGCCTCCTGACAGCACTGAAGTGAGAAATGAGTACATAGGAAAGGGTTTGCAAAAGGTATGAAGAGTGTATTTGAGTGGAACGCTAATGTACTTGGAATGTAAAAGGGAAACGAGTTCAAGAGAAAGTTTTAAGATTTTTTTTTCCAGTTTAAATCAGTTTTGCTGCTGGACAAGCATGAATGATAACCAAGGAGAGACAGGGGTGGAGGGCTGTATCATATAATACCGAAGGAATTGCATTTATTTTGGTTGTCTTTGTTTAGTAAAGTTTTGTTGGCTTTAGTGTTTKCTCTCTGTTCTTCAGGATAGCTTGTCCAATGTTTGAAAAACTGGGTCCTATTTCAAAGGTTGTTAGGCATTTTAAGGATTTTAAAATCAGATGAAATGCTGTTGTACTTCCAGTTAATAATAAGTAACTTTCAAAACTGTACCTACGACATGACTATCTATTCAGATCCTCTACCTAATTTTAGCAGGTTATGGATGTATCGCAATAGAAGAGCCCACTGAAGTCAAGGCATATTTTAGCACTGATGTCAATGGAGTYGTTTCTGCAGAATGAGACTAGATCCTGGAGACTGCAGTCTGACTTTTCTCTTAAAATCAGAGCTGGCTCTAAGATATTACTATTGTTTCTCCAAAAACGTCTTGGGATATCCTGTTGAATGTTGCATTTTAGCAGATTAATGAATTTCAGTAACAATTGCAAAGATATTTTGACCTGCATCAAATTCCRGTTCTTTGAGAAAACAAACACTTCTTTCATTGTAGATGCGTGTCACAGATTCCATAATAAATTGCTAGTGATGATTTGTCTTAGGGGAACAAATAGATGGAAATGGGAGGAAAATAATTGTCTCATAGGAATTTTTTTGACAGAAATCTGCATAAATCAATGAAATGAATAAGGAAAACATCCTTACTTGATGTAAGTAACTACTTTGATTTATACTAGATGAAGCATATAACCTCAAACTTGAATCAAGAGGATCTGATGCAGCGAATTCTCACAGGAAATGTTATTCAGCTCTTCAAACTTTTATAAGTCCATTCTTAAAATACTGAATTATATATTAAAAATATTAAAAAGTAGATAAATAAGACCATCACTGTCAGAGAGAAACTCAGACAAGTACAAAGGGTAAAAACCACAGCCAAATTCTGAGGATCAGATCCATTTTATCTGTACAAAAATTTTTTTTTTTCAAAACCATGATCAGTTCAAAGCCAAAAGCTCTCTCCTGCAAGAGTTAGTAAATAAGTAAATATAAATTTTCAGATTTCTCTGAAAGACTATTGTTAAAAATGTCAAAACACTCACCAGTTGTTTTATGGAGTTTTTAAAATAATTACWAGTACTATTTGTACAGTGAAATTAAGGAAGGTGAGCTTTTGGGTTAATGCTTTTTGAAGCTTGCAGAAGACTTCAGAACCTTAGAGATGAATTTAGAAAGCATTTAAAAATAAGATTTACAAAAACGCTGAACAGATCAGACAACCACACTTCCATCARCATTCACTGAAATAAGGTTCCATTAAGTTTAGAGTAAAGCTCCTAGATCAATTAGGTGTTTTTGAAAATAGTACATTTAGTCTCCTCAGCAGTTCAAAGCCTGACAGGATAAAATATTGCCATGCGCATCTTCCCTTATCTTAAGAGAATCTTCTTCCAGAAACTATGACCTTCAATTCTATAATGTCATCTATTTGGATGGCCCCAGGCCACATTTAACAGCCTACACTGCAAGTTGTAGGTCCAGAGTAATGATACTTCATTTTCCCTGATAGATGAGTTTTCTTCAAAAATAAATAAATAAATWAATWAATTAATTAATTAAATCAAAATCTTATCTTTTCATATTACATTTAAAAGTTGCTAATAGGATTCTGAATATCCAGTCATAAAATAGATTAATAAAATTATTATTTGTAAAGAATAAATAAATAAATAAATTAATTAATTAAATCAAAATCTTATCTTTTCATATTACATTTAAAAGTTGCTAATAGGATTCTGAATATCCAGTCATAAAATAGATTAATAAAATTATTATTTGTAAAGTTGCTTATATTAGAAACAACCTAGATTTTTCAGTAAATTCAGCAGAGACAGGAAAGTATCAGCATAATTTCCTTCTCTCCTTCTTTTAGTTAGAAAATGATTGAAGAAATAAGCGAAGCAATGTTATTAGCAAACATAACTAGTTTGGTGCAACCATCATTCTCAGTATTGATCCAAATGTAGCYAGAAGATGTGAGACACATTAAAGAAGTTAGACAGGTAAGAAGTCAGATTTTTTAGGTAGCTGTAAATATTCCAGTTTCACAGAAACACACAAATTGTTTGTTGCAAAGCCTATACTGTTTAATAAGTAAAATAATATTTTTTTAAAAACAGTATGCAGGATTATGACTTGGAATTTTTAGTCTCGTGCTTTCAAACAATCAGCAAATCACCAAATCTGATTTGTGTCATAAATCTGAGATGCTGAATTTGATATTATGCAGCTCACTATTTAAAGATATTTGAGTCCAGGGGAAAAGCCAGTAACATACTAACACAGATTACTCTGTGTATCTCATCTATCAACATTGCCYAGGCACTTTTCACTTTTTAAAACATTAGCCCACTTTACCTTGACAACTCTATTTCTTTACCATCTGATCAATTGAGCTTTAACTTGGGTTCTGTAATTAAGATTCGAGCCCTCTGTAATAACATGAACTTGGAATTTTGGAGAAAATGTTTTTTTCATCTCTAGTAATTCCTCTTCTAGCAAATGATAGTTCAGAGGTGAAGRARAAAAAAAAAGAAAGAAAGAAAGATTGTAAGAGAGAGAAGGAGACATTTTGGAAATCCCAGTTCTGACCCTGCTTAAACTGTTTTATTTTTATTAAAAGCAATGTTGTTCCAGAWGTCCATCCTACTGGTTTTATATTAYCTTTGAATCTCCACAGAGATAAAATTCATTTTGGTTTGATAGTTGTGGAGTCTCCCTAAATTTAAGAAGATATCTTTATTTGTCTCCTATTACAATTTTTGTCATAGAGGGAAAGTGTTATAATAGACCATTTTACTAAGTCATAGAGACACTAAACATAATATTCAGTTTTGCATTGACTTTTAAAATATTGAGATATAGATAAGAACAGTATCAGTAAAAACAAGATCTTTAGATAGAAAGATTGTCTTTTTTGTATTTTCTTATAATGGTAAAAGCGCTAGACATTTTAGGAGGCTGTATTTTTGTCAGTCTAAAATTAATCCCTAAAAATTCATTAGTTCATTTTTTTTAGCCACAGTAACTTGCATAAAATGGAATTCATTATCTTACAAGGTAATCTGCTTTTGTTTGTGTTCTTTTTCATACTTTATTCTTACTTTACTAAAACTGTTTAAAAACATTTATTATTGTCATAAAAATGTATGTGCAAACATTTGAATTGCCGTATGGCGAAGTCTTGGACTTAGATTTGTGCAGCCCACAGAATGATAGTGCGTAACCCCTCCACAGCGGGTATAAGACTCAGAAGTAATCATGTATTCATTTGTGCAGTTACTATCTGATTTTTCGGCCCAGTGACTCATGCAAAGGAAAGAGCTGCCCGTAGCTCAGATATTCACACATGTGCATCTCAGCAGACCTGAGGTCCCTCCCATACCTGCACTCAGGTCTCCTACMGCACTCTGCAGTATTGTGCTTCTGTGGCACATGTAGGTACTTGATGAGCTTCAGCAAAAGGTGGGAATGAAAGCAAGTCCTCGGCCCACAGAAGCTGCGACTCTCAAATCTCCTTTTCATTTGGAATTCTGATCTACCTAAGACGTTAGCTCCTCTAGTGCCTATTCCTGTGACCCCTTAATGTGGTTACTCCATCCAAATAGTGGTGGCACAACTTTTGGACCTTGTAACAGTATTGCTGCTTATTCTGTTTTGGAGGAAAGATAGATTTCTGACTTGGGAGCTCCTGCCCCACAGTCCCTGGACTCCTTGGCGTCTGTGGAAATGCAGGTTACCTGTTCAGCAGCCAGAGTGCATTTTCTGGTCCCAAGACCTTTCCCTGGTGATCCTTTGTCAAGATAGTATAAAACCATAAACTAAAATTTCTGGAAAAGACCCTGAAAGGCTTCTCAGTCACAGAAGGAAAGGAAATGTCAGAGGGACTGTCCATAGCACTTCAACACTTCCCTGAAGTCACACTCAGTTCTGCAACCTGTGACTTCCTGTAGGGTATGAATTTTACCCTCTATTCCAGATCTCACAGTTCATTGCCTTCCTATCTGTGACTATTAACTTACTAGAAAGACCAAACAGGGCTTCCCACTAACCGAAGAGTAAAGAGTTGTTGACACAATAGCCAACTTGTCTATCCCTTCAAAACTCTTAAAAAAGGACCTGCTGTAACCTAGGCTCCTTGACTGGTAGTTATTGAAAAACTTCTTCTGTTAAAATACTAGAATGATCAGCAAAAGAACAGATTTCCTTTCTTCTCTATTTATAACTAACATTCTTTTCTGAGTATAAGTAAACAACCTGAGTGTTAGTCTATAAAAAACAGATGTACAGAGCAGAAAAATATTACTCATGCTATTATATTAAACTGTCATTTACTCATGTGTTATTGCGGCTCTGTGGATTGTATTCTCACTTCAGGACTGAAAGAATGTGAATTCAGTCCCAGAGTGCTATTCAGTTAAAATACAGAACTCTGGCCAATATTTACATCTCTAAATTAACACACATCACAGACTAACCGGCAATAATGCAAACCCAAACACCTATGGAAGACATCATTGAGCACATAATGACTGGGACACTGCCTCGCATACAATTGCTACAGCACAAATGAGCAATTCACTGCAGTATAAAGACCTTTGAGATTTAGAGGAAGGAAATTGCTAGTTCACAAATTACCATCACTCTGTTAATGTTAGGGAGCTAAATTTGTTCTGCTCATCTACTGCAATTACAAGTAAAGTTAGCAGTGTGTTTCATTAAAAAATAACAAACAAAAACACCAAGAGCTAACAAAATTGTTACCAATAATTTCTGCATTGCTTCAGGAGGAGTTGTGAGTGGGGCTAACCCAGGCTGAGTAAGTGGACCTGCTATTGGGCAGATGCACAGAAGGGAAAACAGAGCAATTTTTTCCCTTTAATCTCCTCAGAGACTACTCTAGCCCAGTGATTAGAAAAACCTGGAAGCCCCTTAGAAGGCACTTATTTAGATATGCATGTAAATATGCAGGCATAAACCATGTTCAAGAGGAATCACGAGGTTCCTCTCGACCTACAGACTTTGTTCTCCATAAAGGATCCCAGCAGGATTTCTTAACATGCCAGCAGGGCCTATTTCTGTAAAGTGCTGTAGCGGTATATCAGCTAATGTGTGCATTTCTACAGCAGCAGTGATATCTCTGAATCTTGACTCCAGTCATATAAGCTGGATATATACAGCCCTCCAACTTTTCATTCCCTGAATATATTTCAAAGAACTTGAGGAATTCAGGGGACACCCTTACCTCTGTGTGTATATAGATATATACATGTGCTGAAACAGGAAGACATTATTTGCAGCTATTTTTTAATCCCTTTTTATTTACAAAAGTAACTAACTTTCTTAAGCTTTTAGCTTTGTGTTATAGAACATACCTCTTGCTGAGCTTTTTCTAGCTCTGTAGAAAGAAAGCAATCCCACTTTTGGATGCTATGGACTAGAGCCCTATTTAGTCTACTAGTACCTGGATTCTTAGAGTGACCAGAGGTATTGCTGCTGCCTGATAGCAATAGTGTTTGGCTAGGGTCCTCAAAGGACATTGAAAGAAATGCACAGGGAAAAGGACAGGAGGTAAAGGACAGTGCACTTCCATTCACTCGTTGGCACAGTTCCTGAGAAGCCAGTGAAATATAGGGTCTTCCAGAATGAGACAGGAGCAACTTTTCTGTGTCATGTATTCCGCTGAGGACAAACCAAAGATTTTCTCATTTTATTTTTAATAGAAATTGTTCTAGAATATCAAATTGCTTGAAAAATACAGTATTTACCTTAACCTCTAATGTATTGCCTGCAGATACCTRCTCCATGTCGGCTCAGTCTCTGATGAATGCTGCCTTGTTGAAGGTTGCTTGTCCTCCACTTCTTCCTTCTCTTTTTTACTCCCAGCTCTGGTGACCAATTTCCTCCTTGGCCTACTGACTACCAATATCTTTCTGCTAACACCTAGAATTTTTTGATTCTTGCATTGTAAAAAAAAGTGGTCTAAAATATTCTTGGTTAGTTTCAGTGTGTTCTCTAGCTGCCATGATTGTCCAGAGAGCCCCAGCCCCAGAATGCTGTCATGTCCCTCCATGACATCCTGTCACCTCTGTACCATAAAGCACCTGCGTCTCTGAAGTTACAGCACTGTCTTGTCTTTTCACCCATGGGACTTTTTCGGACAAGGACTKTCCAACAGTGTGCCCAGCAGAGCAGTGATCCTCCCTGTGGGCTCCATAATCATCTTGTATAAGAACAGCAGCAATGACAGCCCCCTGATGGTGCTAGCAGGAGGAGGAAAAGAAGGTTATGGCGAGCAAAAGAAGGGAAAAACAAATCAAGGATGACTAGGAGGAGCTAAGAGGTGAAGGGAGGTGCAGTGAAAGGTTACGGGCTGGTGCTGGGRGGCAATGGGTGGAACGGCAACCCTCTCTCATTCGCGTCTGTAGTAGAGTATGTGCCATGGGCAAGGTAAAACATTAACTACAGACAACCTCACCAGCGAGTTGTAAGTTATAATTACACAGGGGAGCAATGGCGACATCATAAACCAGTCAAAGCCTGCTGCTAATTACCGTGTCACTGGAGCCCCTCTGGGGGTATTTACAGCCTGCTGCTTCACAGTCACCTTCCTATTGAATTATTCATTATACATCCACCTCTGTTTGTTTAGTCAAAATGTGCTAAAAAAAGTACAAAACCTGAGCTCAGAAGTAGATTTTGCTAGACCTCATTTAAGCTGTCATATAAATCTACTTTTTTACTTTATGAATAAGCAACTCATCAGTTTATCTTTTCTTTTCATGGTGTACGAACTAAAGAAATTGGCATAGGAAAGCTTTCCTGATACTTTTCTCTCTTTGCAAGCTAGTCTCTAAAAAAGCAAAGCCCTCAAAATGGATGCATCTTTTACTCTTTTCAAATATTATCTGCCTGCTGAATAAAGATTTTCTGATTTATTGTAGAAACATATTGACACAAAGTAAAAGAAAAGAAAATAATGGGAGACATTTGTATGCTTTGGTAAAGTCAATTTAATTAGCATGTGAACCACACAGATAAGTATCATCACTTCCTAATGTACTCAGTCTGGACACAAATCAAACCAAACAAGGCAAGCTTTTCAAGCAAAACCATTTATCACAAAGTGAATTAAAAAAAAAACCCAAACCACCACCAACTAGAGCAAACTCAGCCCACTCCATTATTGTTCATTACAGCTATTGCTTAGGGCAAATGAAACCATTCAGTTTAATCGGCCTCTCACAAAAAATACTAATTCTTCTACCCAAACTGAAAAAAATCATGTAATTTACATTGCTGTCTTGAATACAAAGCAAGTAACAACTTTACAAATTCTAAGTCATAAATCCACTTTCTTTTCTTTTTCTTTTTTTTTTTTTTCACTTATTCTATCCATGCTTGCAAAAAGGAAGCAAACCTTTTCATTAATAAAGAAAGCTACCTCATCATTTCTTCTTATCAGACCTCTCTTCACATTTCTATCTACTTTTAATCTGTGAGATCYTCAGGGAAGAGACAATCCTTTGTTACACATCCAGAAACCGTCCAGGATGTCATTGAATAACAATAGAGCTTACTGAAAACCAAGAATTCCCTCTCAAGAGAATTTATGACATCAAAACATACAAGATTTTTTTTGTCTGAAACAAGGTGAAAAGTCAAAACATTGCAAAAAAATCTAGATTACAAAAAAAAAAATCCTGTCAAGTTTTATATTATTCTAACTAAACATTTAATTCAACATTAAAAAAAAGACATTTTAATTGGCAACATTTACTGTACCTTTTTAAGACAGGGCACTCTGCTTTTTCCCTGAGCTTCAAGCATGTCACATAGAAGATGCTGTTTTGGTTAAAACACATCTCCATTCTGTCATCCAGCTATTTGAGGTAGCCTGGTGCAACCTGATTACTTCCTACAGTATTCAAGAAGACAGAGATAGTTACATTGATCTAAAATCAAACATTAAACTGACTGGGGAAAATGTAAATGACATGTTTAACATTGTTTCTCACAGACATTTCAAGCTAAGTGTTCTATGGGAAAAATATTTAATTACTAATTTGCAGTCAGCAYTTAATAACAATAATAACAATAACAACTAAAATAATAAAAGAAATGAATCTAAAATAACGTCACAATGCCATCCCAAGACTTTTATTTTAGATCAAGAAAAAATATTAAACAAAAAAGGATCAGTACACTAACTTTGAAAGACTGTACACACGATCTGTATAATTTTTTTGCCAATAGTATAAAAAAATCCTTATCTTCTCTCATAGAACAAAAAATATACAGGCTAAAAGGAGATATATAATCACAYGGCTGGTCACACAATAGGTACAAAAYGAATAGTTCCTTGAATTAAGCATTTACAAGAAATAAGTAAAACAGAGTAAGAAGCCTCACAGGGCWGTTCTTCCTACTAAGAGTCACTGTGGAGCCACTTGTGACCTTAGTAAGGAAGGAACTGCAGATTTACAGAAGCGAAGTGAAAGGAAAGGATTTTCAGTATCCCTAATCAAACACCTTGATTCTTCTTTCACAACATTCTTGAAATTTACTTCTATTGTAAAGATCTCCTACCACAAGTGTTTRCCTGTGATCTGTGAGAAAGTTGAGAAGTAGAAATAAGTGTTAGCAGTGCTTTACAATTTATACTGTCTGGACATCCACCCTTAGGAGTACACATTAATTTTGATACTAGCAATTGTTATTAGTCTAATTCTGTCATCTCTAAATAAATCAGTATAATCCCTTGTGAAATGAAATAATGTTTTCCTATATCAGATTTGATCTTTCAACCTTTTAGAAAGTATCAGAGTTTGGTTGTTACTCCATAATATCCTAAGTTTGGTTTGGGATTTTTTTTTTTTTTTACTTTGTTAAGAAACTTTCTGGCGTAATTATCAGTGTACTGGGAAAAAGAGATGATGGGCAGTGATATGAAATATTTTAACTGCCTCATAGAAAATGGAATGTTACAATTAAATTGGCATCTCTATAAATAACCATACTCTGGTAGCTAAGATTTTATACAATTGTCATTAACCAAAGACAATAACCATGTTTTCCAGTTATTGGAGAAAGGCATTTGCCTCAGCAGAGCATCTATTTGCAGTCCTAAGCCAAATAATTCCTTTTTTAAAATACCTCTCACGGTCATGTCTTAACCTGCTGAACCTCCCATTAAGAGCAGTTCAAAGATCACCCAGGAAAACTGAATTAAGTGTATCAAACAATCAGCATCTAGAGTTTATAAATGCATTAAGGATAYTTCTTTGTAAAGAGCAATGTTAAAAATAAACAAGTAGGAACAAGCTGGTTAGAGAAAGGGAACAGAACAGGACTTCTGTATCAAACTGTGTCTTTTGACCTTCAGAATGAAGACACTTAAATAAAAATCATTTTTTAGAATACCTCCCAATTCTYTGCTGCAAAAACCTCTGTGAATCTGAAGCGATCTTTATCTTTCAATTTTTTATTTCCACTGGGAAGCTATGGTTATTCTTTGTAAGGCAGGGTGGAGTGTGATTGCCAGCCTGTGCCTTGTCTGTACTCACTGTTTGTTCTGGTCAGTCGGGACAAAATTGCTGTAGCCTCTGCCACACTGCTATATGCAGCCATGCAGGTGGATGAGGACAGCCTGAYTTCAAACTGCCTCTAGATCCCACTTGCTCCTCTGCTAAGGACCTGGTGCCCAACTAGTTCATCTAACATTGGTAATATGGCTTTGTCTTTAAGGTAGACAGACTGTGCAGTGGTAGATTCAAGGTATGTGGATAACAACAAGAGAACATGTAGCCAAACTTTTCCCGCTTAATGCATACCGTAAAGTGGCATAAAGCCTCCAGAGAATGGTCTTGTGTCTGCTGAGGAAAGGTGGTTTTGGAGCCAAGTACAGTTGTGGCCCATATCTGAAACAGTGTAAGAGCTGCCCTCTCCTTCCAGCTGGGACGGCAGTCACTCCTGGAAAAATGAATGAGCCGGATGCCAAGTCAGGCTTGCCATAACTGACAAAAGAAGCTCCTCATTCTTTGTCTTTCTGAAGATATAATCTGTTGGCTACTCTTTGAAGCTGTCAGTATTTTGCASGAAATAAATCTCTCCCTAAGAATAAATATTCTGGCTCCCTTCTCAAATTCAACTGTTTTCTAAGTAGAAAGGGTCTTTTATTTTATTTTATTTTATTTTTTTCCTGAGAGTTCATCTGCACCATTGTTCCAGTTAGATTCCCGGGGGCCAAAA